>NC_037593.1:17512239-17821882 GCF_003073045.1 Pomacea canaliculata
TCAAGCCATCAGAAAACTATTTTGCACTTTACTAGTAATTTACTCACAGAAATGTCCTTATTTTTAAGATTTTCACTTTTCTTTTTTTCCACTACCTCTCATGGTTTAAATGGAAATAAAACATGCTAACCTCAAAGACTTTACATGCTTTCTTGTTGCATCCATGTCACCTAAAAGCCTAAAGATGTGTGTGTGGAGATGGAGACAATGTGTGCATTGATGTGTGTGCTTACAGTCACAGTTAAAAATACTGTCAGAAGTAAGCACTAAATGAAAAACAATAAAACTTTGTAACAGCTGACAAAGATTAGGACTTGTAAATATTATCAAAAGCAAGCACTAAAAGAAGAAAAACGATAAAACTGTTTGTTAAAACTGACAAAGATTAAGACCAGTAAATGGGTTAGGGAATCTACAAATCCAGACACAACAGGGACTGAATAAAGGGGAGGACTGATCAAATAATCAAGCAGCAGCTGTCCTCTTCAAACTTACACAGAACTGTTATGTTCTATGGCCTCTGATAAGGGGTCATAAGTGTTTGGCCTTTCACCTGGTGGTCTGAAAAGCACTGAACAAACAAAAGCAATGAGATAGAGTAAAGGAAAGGAGGACTCTGTCCTTGAACAGAAATAACATGTGCACATGCGCTCTCTCTCTCTCAAGATTATAGATTTTCCAAAGCAATCAAAGCATGGTCTCCAGTAACAAATTTTGTATGCATAACTGGCATGTCGCATAATGGAGATTCAAAATTCACTGTTCTTCCCATGTTCTTTTTCAGAAAATTAAAAAAAAAAGACCCTGTTCCACTTCATGCATAAAGCTGTTCACTAAAGCACGAACAAAAAGCACAATTTAAGATTTTCTTTGAGCATCCGAAGGATCAAAACACAAGAAAGCTATTTCACATGTGCATTAGGTTTTCAGTTCTTCTGCCTCTTCCCATTATTTGCATTTTTCATCTCCTGCTGGGGAAAGATGAGCCCCCACTCAATTTGCATCCACAAGTACAAGGCTGTAGCACAGCTACACAAGAATGCCTCAAAAGATGCAAGTGCATGTCTTTACACATGAGTCCACATCCATCTCTTAGGACCATTAATTCACAGGAAATACATGACATGTCTGCACATGCTCATGAATGCAGACATCTACAAGTTGAGATAATCTCTCATCTTCTTGAGGCTGATATGACTAAACACCAAGCATTCAACACTTTACTTCTAGTTGTGAGGGTGAGGGGGTTGGAAGTGGGGCGAATAAAGGCAGGTTTTCAGGCTGCCTATAGTTGTACACACTTCTCTCTTTCAAAGGGTCTTTCTGATGATGGCCCCATCCAAAGAGCATCTGGAGACCAGGGGGCCTTGCTGTCGCCTGCGGTTCTTTTACCCAGCTGCTCAACGGCTTATAGCCATGGTAACCGACAAAAATAACCTATTACATCAGAAACCCTCCCTGTCGCTTGAAGGACAAACTTATCAAATCAGATCAGAATGTTGCTAATAACTGGCTCCTGCTGTTTTCTGCCAATTCACACAGTATGGGCACAGATGATAATGTGTAAACTTTAAAATAAGTGATGTATAGAAAGATATGTGTGTATATTGTTGTGTGGAATATTAAATGGGAAAGACAGGTTTAATGTGATTTTTATCACTTCTCAAAACTTATAAAGAAAGACAAAAAATTATCTTGCCTCTTGTATTTTTTAAATTTCTGATAATCAAACAAGTCTTATGTCATCTACATAATACTGACCACAGACACTAACCAATGTGGCGAGGGCTGACCAGGACTAGGTAGAAAAGAAATCACTTTGTATACAGATTCAGGTTCTCTCAGGCTTTCAATTATATGGTTTTATAAAAAAAAGTGTGCATAAGTTCAAGTGCATGCACGCACACACATGGAAAAATGAATGGGAAACAACCAAGTGACATCGAACGAAGGTTACTCAGGAAAATTAAACTCTCAGCTTGATATCATGTTCATTTGAATGCCAAAGGAAAAAACAAGGACAAGGGAAAGTTGACAGACTGGGTGGTGGCATGTGTGTGTGGGAAGGACATGGTCAAAAGCAGCCAGACTTAGTTATCAACCGTTTTCCTTCCATTAAACACTTTCAAAATAATTCTGTTATATTCCAGATTTAAAACACCAGCATCCACCAATCACAAAAGACTTAAACTAGTTAAAGTGCCAAAAACCTTCAGCGCAAAAATAACTTTAAATTTTGAAACATTTTTTTAAAATCACACCACTACAAACATAAAATTTGTTTTACACTATAAAACCAACCATACAGTCAAAAAAACCTGTTTGTATTATGCTACTTGCTGAGCCAGTCTAGCAAAAATGTTTTATGTAAACTGTTGGAAGTGCTCCCCTCAAAGCACTTAGCTAAAAAAGCCAAAGTTAAAAGCAGAACTTATATCTAAAAATGGGAAATAAAATGAAAGGTGTATTCGAGACAAAAATAAAAACGATCCCAAGAATGGCACTTTAAGCACTATGGACATTCCAAACTGCTGTTCTTTGTATTTATAATCCCTATTTCTATTATTGGGCAGTCCAATAGCCCAGTGGTTAGTGCCTGTCACCAATACAATGAAAATTGGCTGTCCTGGGTCCAGATCTATTCTTGGGCACGCTGTTCTTTCTCTGCATGTGGCATCTGTTTACAGGGCTGGCTGCTTTGCCATGATAAACTGTTAGTTGCTGGTTTGGCATAAAACATCACTTCCCTCCTTCTCCTCCTTAATGTGCACGCATATGTGTATGCTTGTACATAAACAACCATTTATGTGTCGCCACTCCCTCATCTCAATTTTCATTTACGTTTAGTTCCTCAATACTTTAGATAATGCTTCCTGAGGCTATTAAAATGAATGGACAATTATTCAAATAATGATTTCCAAAAATGGGCAAAAAGAATATTACTGCACCAAATTGAGAAAATGGATTTCTGGATTAACTCTTTACAGTTTAGTCATCAAGTAAATGATGTGTTTTTTCCTTTTTTTGATGATACATGATTATCTGGGCTGTAAAGAGCTGGAAAGTTGAGGGGTGCCCTAAGAACATAAAGCTGACAAAAGAAGAAAGCAAAGCTGATAAATGCTTAAGGGGTATATTTAAAGAAAAAAATGTCATGTTTAAAACTGTAATTATTACAGAGTATTCCACATGCAAAATTGTTGCAAAGAAAAATGTACCATAGGAATAACTTCAAGAAGTCTAAAAATGTAAATACAGTGCCTACATAACAACCTCTTTCATTATTTTTTAAGATTTTCTTTTTTATGTGCTCTTCTCCATCTCACTCTCTCTCTCACACAAAAATAATGATTTATCAAGCAAAACAGAAAGTGAGAGAGAATGAGAATAAGAACTTATCCACAAATGACATGCGCTATTCACAATATGTGTATACTTCAGCAAATTCATGGTTTTCTGTTATTGTACACATTTATGAGAATGGCTTATTACAATAATGTTTTATAACTAGCCATGGTACCCAGGTTCATTTGGGTTGAGTTTGGCTGCTCAGTCTTTCAGCTGTGATTCTAGATTTTATTGTCAACTTTTAATCTGTTGCTTTGAGTGATTAGTGTGACTCATGTACTCTTAATGTTTCTTCCCTAACAAACAGCTGGGCAATCGACAATTGATAATTCAAGTGAAGCCACAACATGAATTGCTTGGATGCTCTATTTTATCTCCCTTGTTTTTTCTTTCCCTCCCTTCCCCCCTTTGGTATCAGCCCAAATTATTCTTATTTGTTCTGCATGATAAAGGTATGACGCTATTTCTTCTGTGTAGTATTTTTCTATTTAGAGCCACTGGTAGCACCTTAGAATAGAGAAAATAAATAAGGTAAACATACACATAGCTATAATAGCCCATGACCAAACCGTAGTCAGAGAATAATCATGCCATCCATATTTGTTAGGGGTCAGACAAATGGTATGGATCTGATATGGTTTTAACTGCCATTATATATAAACATTTATGACGACCTTTCATTGTAAAATATTTCAAATGAAAGCCAAATAGTGGGTGCATTCAGCTTCCATAGTGCTCAAAGTTCTGTGGCCTTCAATAAAAGGAAGTCCTGCTACACAATCACCCTAAAAAGACGACACAATAATAAAATACTTCCCAAAGAAGCATGAATTTTTTTTTAATTGCTAGTTATTTTTCACCAAGAAAAACATCTGAATGTTAATATTGTAAATAAGGCTCTGTGGCTTGCAGTTTTATAATCTTACTAACAGGTGCAGTTGCAGCTTTATGCTCCACTGGGGGTGATTAGAAACAAGAAGACAAGACAATAGGTGTGCACTTTTGTGTAACATAGTCACATAAATCTTGATTTATTCCTTATTTTGGATTTTTCAGTTTCTTGTCCAAATAAAGCATGATTTTCATTATCTGTGACAGCTAGTTTGATTTAAAGGTTAAAGTGCAGACACCAATATTTAAAATAGCTCTTTAGTCTGTTAAAAGATGTATTATAATATTTATCCAATCCACCTTTGTACACATGTAAAAAAAAATATGATTTTCAACACCTTGTTAACTGTCATCCATAGTGATGTACACTAGAGGAATAAATCTGCAATGTGAGTCACTGTGGCCTTGAAGTATCTATAATAGTGCTTACGCGTCAAGACCTATCTGTCTTCAAGTTTTTCACCTTTCCATCACTTCAAAGTTAGCTAGGGAAGAGTATTTGCATTTTTAAAATGCATCCAATGGTCTCCCTCCTATTTTTTTGATCATTCAGTTTTGTACTGAGGAACGAAGGAGACATTCAAGAGCGTGTGTCTGCGGTCACAAAACTGTGTCAGTCCGGGTCACGGCAATAAACACGTCTATTTCAAACGACACATTTTGAGGAATCAATTTGCTAGCACAATATTACTGCTTAATGTGTTAGGTTTCTCGTATTTCTCCTTTGTCCGTGACACTGTTATAACAAACAATGAATTTGCTTATGTAAACGGCAAATGATATATACACAGATACATATAAACACAAACATCCCTACTCGCTAAACCTATGTTACAGAACGGGACAGAGATTTCCTAGCCAGGTATCGCTTCATCACCGATATCAAAGCACCATCTGACTTGAGATTTAAACTGTACGATAAAAGCAGCGAAAAGTGTTATCCGTATGAAGCTTAGTTCTTTCACAGAATTGCTTCAAGATCCATTTGAACGACCAAAAAGTACACCTACCTCCACTGAAGTCGCCATCATATGCCGTAATTGATTAGCATATTACATAAGCTGGACGACAAAAAGCATTGCTAGCGAAATAAATACTTAGTGATATTACATCTTAAATTTATTAGAAAATTACAAAAAGTATTTTATCTAAAGATATTTTAACGAGACTGCTTTTGTTTCCTTAACTGGTCACTTAGAGAAAAAGAGAACTTTAATGAAAAATCTTTTTATCAAACATGTTCAGGGCCCAGGCAGTGACGTCACTAGAACCGTGTGCTAGCACCATGCGACTGTCAACAAAGTCTACTGTCGATCCTAAACTGCAAAGTAAAAACTGGAAAGGTAAGATGCAGTGTAAATAATCATGTACCAGTATTGTAGATATCTAAGTGGAGCTCATAGGTATTTGTTAGCCTTTGTTAGTAGCACAAATAATCCATACCTTAGAAAAATTTATTGATGTTCTTAGATGTACCCGTGCAGACGACAAGAAATGAGACTGTCGCAAGAAGAGGTGGGACTTTATCGAGATAATTTAATTTTTTAAAATATATCGACAATGTAAAGCAAAGAATAAAGCAAAGTACTAACAATGTACATATAGCTGCATGTCGATTGGATATTTTGAAGAAAGTCATGTGCTTCAGGTGGGGGATACCCCACCGGATCCAGTGATAGTATCCATGAAGACAAATTCTGTTTCCTAGGATTCTGCTTAATAACAACTTTTGAGAAATGTTATCAGTTAAAAGTCTTGTTGTGAATGTGACCTGACGCTTAGGGTTAGTAACGTTAATACAATGGCCTGTCGTCATTTGAGGTATAGCTGCTGATGATAGATAGCAAAGGCATTTTGGCTCATGTTGAATGGACTTATTGGCACTTTAAACAAAAAGTAAAAGCTGACTTAATGTTTTAATCATTTCTGCGAATTTCCATATATATATATCAAAGTTGCCTTTGTCAAGATTTGTTTACCGGCATATGACCACTGTCATTTTTCCTGGGATCAATTAAGGGCAATCCAATGATGTGTAAGTTAATTGAAAGCTCATGCAACAATTGTGCAGTTCCAATGCACTTGTTGCCAGTATAATAATTGATTCATTTATTTGACCTTTAGGGATTGCTCTTACTGCAACCTTCTCCATCCACAAGTGTCTTTATTAGTGTCAAACATAGTATTCCCTTTCCAAACATCAGTTAGCAATGCTTCACTCACATCCCTCATATTTATGTCTTCTGTTTCCTGCTGTTGGGTTATCTCAGCCAAGAAATTGAGTCATATGACTTCAGTATGTGACAGGCTTGAGAGTGTTTGCCGAAAGGAATATTATATCCTGTTAAGAAATCTCTTTAGCACAAAGAGATAATAAGATATCTACCTAATCATGTGGCCATCAAAAATAAGAGAGAAAAAAAATTTATTTTATTTTTTACAATCCAGGTAGTTTCAAGATCTAGCATGTGGAAAAACTTTGCAGATTATATTAATGAAGTAAGAAAATATGTTAAAATTAATTGTGAACAGCATGCAAACAGTGGCTTCATGACCTTAACTGACAAAATGATGACTAAAAACATTCTAGGTGAGAAAACAATTCCTGAAAATGATATACACATAAAGGTGTGCATGTATGAATTATGTGTATAGTAATGAATGTTATGTATATAACACAAAATAAAAGATACCAATCTTGAAATGTTATTGTCTTCAAAATGCACAAAATCTAAACATCAGATTTCTTTTGGAATATTTTTAATAATATTTGTTGTAATTTTTCCCTTTAACTATCCATGTAAGCAATACTTTAGAAATTGGTTCTTTGAGAAATGGAGATTAATGCAATTTATTTCTTTTTTCTTGTTGTTTGTTTTAATACAGGAATGTTTCTATTAGCTGCAGAGCAACCTGCTGTTTTGTGTATTGCTGTGTCAGCATGCACACAGGTGTAACCCTGCCTTGATAATGTTGTGCAAGCATGTTCAAGGTAGAGAATTCAGTTCCACATCCCCTTGGGCTTTCTGCACAGCAGCATGTCAACAATTTCTGCCACAACGCTTAAAACAGATGCCACCTCAAAGGTCCTTCCGGGAGACAAAACAGGACTTCCCTTGGAGATATGGCAGATAATCTTCTCCTACTTATCTGTACGTGATCTTTGCCATGTTACTTGTGTCAGCAAAACATGGCACGACCTTTCCCTCAGCATGGACATGACCCGCTGGAAAGAGCTGTATCTGGGCTGCACTGAGTGGAAACATCCATTCTGGCCACTTAATGTTCATGCAGAGCCCCTGTCATGGAAGCTGTCATATCGAGAACAGTACCTTGCTACTCGCTTTTGGCAACAAGGACTTCAGCAGTCTCCAGGTGCAGGCTGTATGAATATACTGAAGGTGATACATGGCTCATTTTTTATGGGTAGTCTCATTACATTTCTTCAAAAATGACAAACTGTCTTAAACTGCCTTCTTGTATTTCAAAATCATTAATATTCTAATCTTCTTTATTTTAGTTATTTTGGGTGTAAATAGCATTGTATTAAAATTCTATCATTTTCCCACTACCCCAACTCCCATAGCACAGCATTTAATGAAACTTCACTTCTTAGGAGAGAATAGTAAGACAAAGCAGAAATGCAATGCGTTCTCAAAAGTAGCAAAATTAATTAATAAGCAAATAGGTAGTAGTATTGGGAAGGGTAGTGGAAGTTGTGCATTCAAAAAAGACTGTCATTATTGTTGTTTTCTCAAAAGCAGGGTAGAGTTTGAGAGCTCAGAACTAGTGGTCAGTCACCTGAGCTCCACTGCCAAGCTTTTCATTGAGCTTTAATGATACTAAGTTTACATTTCCCAGTAAGTTTAAAGGTTTGTGCTCATAGGACTGCAAATGAACTGGTAACTTAAGATACGCTGAAGTACAAAGTCAATCATTTAAACAACAGCATACAGACTATGCAGTGGTGACAGCATGAGCAAAGATGGGCGATTGAGGAATGAACAGAATAGTTAGCAAGTTATATAAGGTATTTCTAAAAGAGGTGGATTTTGAAAGATTTGAAGGCTTCAAATATAGTAAGTTCAAAGAGAAAGGAACAGAAAATTTCAAATGTTGTGACCACAGAAGAAAAGTGTCATTAGCCGAATTTCACTCATTTCATTAATTGGTGCCTTATTGAAATAAACTCTGTTTCACAGCGGAAACGAGAAAGGCAAACGATAGAGGTTGGACCTGGTTTGGAGCACCAGACACTGAAGAGCGCCCTTAACGCTGCCAGTGCCTATGACAAAATTATTATCCACCCAGGAATCTATGATGAGCAATTTGAAACATCTGTGAAATGCCCTGTAGAGCTGGTAGGAGCTGGAGAACTGGGAAGTGTTATTCTAGTGGTGTGCATTGAGCAGCTGTCAGAGACTGGACGGCTAACCAATGTTGTATTGCGTGCTCCTTGGTTCACGTCTTTTGTGCTAAAGGTGAGTGTAGCATGCACAACTTACATCCCATGGAAAGATGAAGAGCATATCTGATTCTTCAGAATTAACATTTGAATAGACTTCCCTCTTTCTGCATCAAGACATTTGTCACATGCTTACATGCCATGCTCTGAAATGCCTTTTTTTGTCATGTGCCCATGAATAACGTCATGTATCCTGTAAAACACTTAGCGTCAGCTATGTATTATGATGATTATTTCTTCTTGATCCTGATTGCTTGCTCCCCCACCCCATCCCCATGGAGTTTCGGGCCACAACCACGCCATGCCACATAGGCCTTTTTGACGAGTGGTCTTCCCATGCAGGCTCTCGTTTTGGTAGTGATGTTGCAGTTTCTGTAGCAGTTTTTTTTTTAAGGGGTGAGGTTGCTAGCCCCACACCCAACCTTTCTCCTTTATCCAGGCTTGGGGCCAGCAGGATGATTTGTACTGCATGAATGGATAGATAGAAGTGATAGTGTAAATGGCAAATTGTTTATGGGTCTGTCTAGGTTAGAACCGGCTACATCCAGGTGGACAACTGCATCATAGAGGATGGGATGATGTATGTCCAAAATCCAGCCACCTGTCACACTCAGTTTTGTACATTCCGTCATGCCTCAATTATTCTTCAGCATCTGAATGCAAGTGTCATCCGCAACTGTGAGTTTTCACAGAGTAACAATGCCAACATCATCATTGAAGGTTTGTGTTACATTATTTAATTTGACAAAATGATTTGGGTTTTTGTAATTTCACACACAAATGCTTACTGTGTGTACAAGTAAATTACAAGAACACAGGGTAGAAGATCATTGCAAATTTATTTATTTTGTTTTTAGGGTACATGAAGGAAGAAAGAAGCTGGGCATACCAGCATCTCTGCCAGGAGATCAGCTCCATCTTCTCCCAGAGACATTCTCTTTCCCGCAGATATCACCTAAAGCCAACAGAAAGCACCACATCAACTGTTACAGGAAAGTCCTATGTTGCCTCCATCATCAGAACTTTTGACACTTTGTCCCAAGGCCAAGGTGGTGATGCCCTTGAAGAAATGGACCTCTTGAAGGGGACAAAACAACAAAGGAAGAATAGCACTTTTCGGCGACCTAGCTGTCAGAGTGAACCTCTGCATTGTTCTAAGCAATCAGACATTCTCAAGATACATCACAACTGCAGCAGAAGCAACATTAGAAGGCGGTCTGACTGTTGTAAGTCAGAGAAAGAATGGGAGGATGGAGAGTGGCTTGAAATTAATGATGAGCGAAACCATTTCCATTGCCAACGTCCTCTTTCAAAGAGGAGAGAGTCCACAGCTTCTGATCACAGAACTAGGGTTGTGAATGGTGTGGAAATGCACTCTGGCATCAGAACCGGTGTCATTCCTGAAAGCCACATCTTGTGTCAAGGTGTAACAAGTGCATGCACTCATGCTGCTGATGGCACTGAACAGTTCCAAGTTGATCACGAACCAAGTGGCAGTGGGAGTGCCAAGTCAACACAAAATCAAGATGGCAGCTTCCCCATTTCAGCAAGGAGTAAGATACTAGACATTTATAACTCTTCTGGCATTGCTGCCAGTCAACAAAATGCTGACTCCCATCCAGATTTAAGCAGAGGTCAGAATGCAGGTGTAGACAGTGGTGACGAGACTGAGCAACACTTGGGCAACCATTATGAAGAAGATGCTGACATGCATCCCAGCAGACAACACAAACAGCATCAAAATGCCCATATGTATTCAATCCATTGCCAGGGCAATAGACAAGAGTGTGAAGTGAATGGTAATGCAGAGCCCTGTGACCTCCACCTTCAGGAGCATGATCACCAGCATCAGCTACAGGAGGCTGCAGCAGCTCATGATGATGGTGCAGAGCGCAGATCTCATCAGTCATACAACAGTGACAGCTGCAGTAGTAATGAGGATGATCTCTCCCTTCTGGATGAATTGGATTCTGGAAGATCAAGTAGTGCCAGAGGTAGGGGGGAAAGGGTGGTGAGTGGCAGTTTGAACACTGGAAAGTCTATGGATGATTTAAACAAAATATTTTAAACACCCTTTTATTCCCATTTTCATACCCCTTTTTTAAAATGCCATCTAGAATAAAATTTCAGTTTAAGTAATGCTAGAAAAAGATTGATGGCATTTATTCATTCAACAAAAATGGCATTCATTGTTCATGCCGTAAAGTCTCACTCCTTTCCCTAAACGCTGCACCTATAATCCTCTCAGCAGATGGCATCAGGAACCTGGTTGGGGAAGAAATATACATAATAGTTTACCCACATTTATTTTGACATCAACATATAAACTAACCACTCCCTCCTCCTCCTTCCCCCCCACCATGCACACAATGTAAGAAAAATGTAAGCTCTATTATACATGCATTTACAAATAACTGAACTTTGCAAACTTATATATTAATGTGTACAAATATGGTCTGTTTGCTAATGGAAAGGGTTGTCAGCACCACCCTTGCACCCCCTTTCCTATTTTGGTCTTCACAACTTGTTCATAATGCAAACATGGTCAGGTGTTCATCTTTGTGGTCAGTCTGGTCTCTCTCTCTCTCACACACAAAACAACCCCTATCCTCCCTCTCCCCCCCACACACGGGGGTCACATCCAATTTGAGATTGGCCAAGAATTTCTGGTCACCCTTATGATCTCCCCTTCCCATCATGAATGTGTACTTTCGTTCCAACACATTCAGGAAGAAAACGGAAGATTAACCAACAAATTGTTAAAGAGAGAGAAAAGTTCCATGGAGGGGGGAAGGGGTGGCTGAACACCTAGTCATATATCATTCAAATAAACTGGTCCAATTAGTGCTTTTGTGAAAGGGCCTTTACCTCGGTGTTATTGAGGCCATTTCTTGCTACAGTCAAGAGTAAAGGGAACATCAAATGTTACATCTACAATACCCAAGCTTTGAGGACATTATGTCATGGGATGAAATGTCATGATTTTTTTTACTCAGAACAAGGCAATGCAGGTAGAATTTTAACCACTATCATCTCATTCATTTACATGAATTTTGTATAAAAACAAAACCACTGAGTTCAAAGGGAGACATTTTTCCTGCCTGCCATATAATTTAATGTGTAGTTCAGGATATCAGAAGTTTTTTGCGCAACTCTTGTTGAAATGACAATAATATATAATATAATGCACTTAAAATTTTGTGATTATTTTTAAATTTCCGTGTTATTAAGAAAATAAGCTGACTTTATAAATATTTATTACTTGACAGACTTGTTGCACTTCTGATGTTGAGGATGTGGCACAGACATCTGTTGACGAATGTCTGAATCTTGTTGGTGATGGTATTTGTCACATACCATGTCTCAGATCCATATAGAAGGACCGACTTTACATTTGAGTTGAAGATGTGGATCACCAAATATTTCAAGAGCATTTTTTTGCCTATTTGCATGCTTTATTTGTGTGTACAAATTTCAGGCTTTGTATTGAATTCTTCTGATACACCAGTAGTTATTAAAAAAATAATTTCTGTTGTGACATTTCTCCATTTCTGAGTTCTCCAAGTGCACTTTTACACTATTTTTAAGATCAATGCTTAAGACATTATGTCCATATGTTTTGAAAGAAAAAAAACATTTTCAGATTCCATCAACAGCAACAGAAGCACTAGCAGTAGCAGTTCAGCTGATGAATCCTACAGAGTTTTTCCCCCTGACCATGAATTGGACCTGTCTGATGGAGAGGAGTCAGTCATAATGCTACCCCATCTACGCCACAGGCACTTGGAAGCATCTTTGTCAGCTAACGCTGTAAACGCAGACGTGGGTTCCATATGCAGCCAAACCACACGTCGCATCACTCTCAGGTAATTCATCTATCTTTGTTATCTCTCAGTATTTAGTTCCACACAATGATCTTGTTTGATCTAGAATGTGTACAGATTTTATTTGAGTCAACAATTTGTTTTTCAGTGCATTACAGGACGAAGGGGTACTGATGAGTGTTAATAAGGTGCAAGGTTGTCTGGTACATCAGTGCCGTATGATTCACAGTAAAGGTGGAGTCATGGTTGGTCTACAGGCTCATGCCATCATCTCAGAGTGTGACATCAGTAATGTTGGCTATGGGATTCGCTGTATACAGAATGCACAGGTATCTTGCATTTTGGAAAAGGTTAGAGGAGGTTGAAGAGAGGTAGTACACATCAGCTTTGGTTGATACAACACCATACATACCTTTGCCTACTTATTAACAATAACCTCTATCCACTTTTGAGTGTTTCAGGTTTTTTTGTGTGCATATTCTTTGTTAAGAAATTTTTGTGAATGTGCCTGCCAAAAAAATAAGGCTAAGAGCTAAGTCTCTGTAACTTTCATCCATTGAAAGCCATTCACTTCACTTTACCCTTTTCATGTAAGGTTTTTACAAAAGGGATTCCCTTACAGGTAGTTATATCAAGGAATCACATCCATCATTGTAGAACATCTGGGATATTCATGCGTCTTGGCTCTACAGGTCTTGCTGCTGGTGAGTTTAAGCTCAGATTTTATTTTTTATTTCATCTCCAATTACTCCCCTTATAAATACAGATGTTTGCATGTTAAAATCTGTTTTTAGTAGGAAAGAATAAGTCAACCCAGGGGATAGAGGTGAGGAGCACAGCAATAATTGCTTCCATCTAGCCTGACAAGTACTCTCATCTGGTCCAACCATTTTTTCCTGCAGAGGGCACACGTTTGGCCTGTCCAAAAGCAATCATATCTACCTAAAACCAAGCTATATATATATTTGCATGTTTGTGTATATAAATACAAATAGTGTGTATACTATTTTTCATAATTTTTAGCTCATTTTTTGATACTATTTTAATGTATCATTTTTATAGGAACTGTTTAAAATTATTCCAGGCAATGATATTCACTCTAACAACGAAGCTGGTATTGACATTCGGAAAAGTGCAGACCCCATTGTGCAGGTGATTGCAAGCCTTGTTACTTACATATCTTTTATTTCTATATTTGAAGTCAGTGATTTGTGGATGCAGTTATTGGGAAAAGATGGACATGAAGTTGCTGGTATTGCTGCCATTGCAATCATCTGCAATCACCATCAATTTAAAGATTAAATTTAAAACACTTTTTAAGTTTCTTTATAACTATAGTTCATATTTCTTTCTTTTGGATTGCCATGTCATGTAGTAAACAGGTCTGTAATAGTTTATAATTTGATATGAATCAGAATCCATCAGATCTATAAAATCTTTTTTGCTTCCTGGCATCAACAGTAAACCTCACGAAACAACCCCACTGTTTTGAGACTCATCATTTTTGCTACTGCATTCACATTTTGTTTTTCCCATGCAATTTCTGTTGATGCTGCTCTGAAATGCATTTATCAGTTTCATTATCTATTCTACTCCTAATATACTTTCATTCAGTCTTATCATATTGTTACCCCACTCCCCGCGTCACCAATCAATACAATTGCTTTAGTGGCATTCTGGTTATTTACCTTTTTTTGGGGGTGGGTGGGGTGGGGAAGAGTTCTACTTCCTTTGCATTGAACTGTTCATGTTGTATTCACAGCACAACCAAATCCACCATGGGAAGAGGTCAGGTGTGGTTGTGCTGGGTAGTGGACGTGGACAGATCCGAAATAATGATATTTACAGCAACAAGGAAGCTGGCATCTATGTTCTGTATGGAGGAAACCCTACCATCAGGTCAGATGGTTGTTCACACATTGATGAAGAATGTGCATCCATATGTCTCTAAGTATAGAAGATAAACTAGCAGTCATGCTAAGCACGTGCTATCTAAAGCAGCAGAAATGGTGGACATGCAGCGTACACTAGGCTAGAGAGAACATCCCAGAAAGATGACCAAGGTTTCTTACAATTTTCAGTGAAAACCACATCTATGATGGCTTTGCAGCAGGGATTGCTATCAATGAAGGAGGAAGAGGGTTAATATATGGTGAGTTGCATGCAGACTAAATCTAGCTAGCAGCAGATTTATGTAATGGGAGCTGTATGTGTTTGTGAGGAAATAAGTGAGTGTGCATATGTATATATGTGTGAACATAAACATTTACTTATGGGTATAACATAATATTGTAGAAACTTTGTTTCCTTTTTAAATACTGGGATTGTGTCAACAGAAAATACTATTGAAGGGAACCGTTGGGGTGGAGTTGATGTTCGACTGGGCAGCAACCCAACGGTCTGTAGAAACACAATTGCTGATGGTCTTGGAGATGGAATTGTCATTGGAGAACGTGGTCAGGGTGTTATTGAAAACAATATTATATCAGGTATGAATTTTTCTTATCTCAGTTAAATGAAATTTGGCATGTCTTAATACAATTGTAATATGAACTCTGTGTGTGTGTGTGAAGAGAGAGAGAGAGGATAATTAGAAAATATTACAGAACATTTGCATCTGTTCTGAAAGTTCGAGTCATGAAGCCTATTAAAAATCAGATGTTTGTGGATCAAACAGGTAACACCGGGTGTGGAGTGTGGATAATGAGTGCTAGCAAACCCTACATACATGGCAACCAGATCAGCGAAAATGGAGACGCTGGCATCATGATGGTGAACAAGACGGTTAGTGCTACACTGGCAGTATATTTTGTTGTGTGTGTACTTAAGTCTCTTAGGGTGAGGATTAAAAGTGAGTGCCAACATTTATTTTCAGTGTTGGTGAGAGGGTGAGGGGTATAATGTAAGTGACAGTGTATATTAAGTGCCACCATGACCAGCTGTCTGGTCTTGAAGGCCAAATACTTTGGCTAGAGATGGCCAATAACCTAAAAGAGATGACCACTAAAACAGTACGAATGATATGGAAGGAGGGGAGAGCATTCACAAACTGATAAATTTTAATTAAAGTGTATTGTAACAGATAATGGATTTGAGAACTGATTTTTAGAGCAGTAGCTAAAGATAATGTCTGAAGCAAAGAGAGTTTTGCAGGTCTTCTAATTCTGATAATGTAAAGACTACTATAGACCTGTTTACCATGTTATGTGTTCATTGGCAATCAATAAAGAGAGAGATATAAAACTGTAGGTATAAGGAAAAATACTAAAAGAGTTTGACACAGCCGGCCTGGAATAGTTGGAATGTTTGTTATTACCTACTGTAAAAGTTATGCATAAGATGTCGATTATCCCTTATTTTTGATGTTAACTGTATATCTAATATTTATGATGCTGTATATTTTTTTCCTATGTTTTTGTGCACAGGATGTTCATCATGATCCCAGTCACTTGCTGCCACCCAGCTCCCACACAACACAAGCTGCCTCCCACTGTGGCAGTGTCTTGGGAATGTTGATGGAAGACACGCCACCAGCACCTTCCAAATGTTGTCATACAACAGTTCAGTACAACAATATATACCACAATAAAGGTACAGGAATCAGTTGTTACCTTAAATGAATAAATAGATAAAATTTAACAGTATATTCTAAAGCTATATTTAGTGTTTCAGATGATCTTCATCCAAATATTTAAAAAAATAAACCCTGAGAATTTCTGTTTGGCTTTTACTTAATACATTAGTGTATAAAACAAAACAGAAAAAAGTCTATGTGACACTTCACTAAGTTATGTCAAATCATGCCAATAATATTTATGTAAATATAGATCCTTCATTGTCAGAACTTTCTCTCAGAAGGCACATCATTGGTGACAAGATAATATTTGTTGCCTCGGTGCAGGCAGAGGAGTAGGGGTGGAACTTGGGAACTTGGTGGACATCCTGTACAATGCCATCTATGCAAACCTGGATGATGGGGTGTGGGTTAACCAAGAAGCCTCTGTCACCATAAGTGGCAACAGCATCAGTAACAATCATGGTTGTGGCATCGTCACTTCCCTCACCACTTCAGTGAGTAATGCTCATTAATATGAGCATCCCCTTCTGTCCAGCCATTTTAAAACTGTCCTGCTAGAGTGCCAGGAAAGGGGTCGTCGAAAAAAGTTTTCCAGTTGTCTCTGGAATTATTCTGAATATTGTTAGCAAATTTAAAGAATATAGTTTTCGCCAACTCAGTTTTGCAAGGACCCAGATTAAAACTATCATCTGACTTTTCTGTTTAAAGCTCCCAATGATAAATTGAAGTATCTGCAGTTTTGGACATTACAACAACAGCAAGAATATGACTAGTGAAAGAGCTGATTAAAATACACAAATGTTGTGATCTTGGCTTAATGAATTGAATTTTCAGTTTGTGCAGGCTTTAGGTCATCATGTGAACTAGGTGCTGCCTGTGTGGTTGTCCATAAATGAGCATGCCTTTTTTTAAGTGCTAAGGTTAAAAAAAAGTTGTTTATTTTGTTATCATGTTGCATTCTATACTTTGGATAAAATTGGAAGTGAAATCAAAGCATCTTCATTCATAAGAGACAGATCAAAGCACAGAGTGGATACTATGTCATGTCTGAATATTTTAAAACTATGCTTGCTTCATTTTGATTGTGACATTTTGGGATTGCAGATGATCATTGAAGGCAATGGAGTTTATGATAACCGTGAAAGTGGTCTCTTGTGTAAAGGAAATGCTGATATCCACGACAATGATGTGGTGGGAAATTATGCAGGGGGCATAAGCCTGGAGAGCAGAGCTCTTTGCAGGGTAAGTGCAAGGGCAAGAAACCAGTATTTCTGTCTGTATACAGTGGAATCAGTTATTAGTGATTGAAACTCAGGAGTAAGGTGGCAAGCTTTGCTGAATGGTACATTTCTTTGCATCCTAGTCACTGTATAATAAAATGTTCAAATTAAGGATGTTATGATGCTTGCAAAGCTTAAATAATTTACACATCTTCAACAGCACAGCCTCCATCTCACCATAGATAATTCATGATCCATTGGAGGCCTGGCAGTATGTTCATATTTCAGTACCTTTTAAGTACACATATTTCTGGGTTTCTGGATGAAATTTTTATATGTAGTTATTTCAATAAAATATAGAAAGCAGCAAGTGTGGAAAAGTTAAAGAGAGAGAGAGAATGTGTGGAAATGTATACTTTGAAGACAAATGTTGACCTGACATTTTTGGATTACTAGATATGCTGATTTCTGATTGTAGGTGTGCAGAAATCGAATCCACAGTCACTCTGGCTCCACCATCAAGGTAGCAGCTACTGCTAGGGAAAGTATCATCACTGACAACTGGCTTTATGATAGTGGAGCTGGCCATATCCTGGACTTGAGCAAACATGCTACTGTCAGGGATAACAAGGTGACTCAACTGCCACAGGAGATAGAGAGTGCGATATGCACAGGGTAAGGAGATGAATCAAAGGGTGTCTCATAATAAGACTACATCCTTTTGTGGGGTTGAAGTGGGGAGCTCATGTTCATAATCAACAAATTAAGGTAGCAGATGCTTGTCAAGGCTACATAGCTTTACCAGGTCTTCACAGCCATTTTCTGCTTTCAAAATACAGAGTGTCACAGAAATAAATATATGCACATTCAGAGCTTTTCTAGTGTCGCTGGATTGAAAATTTTGACTTTGTTCTCTATGCTATATATTTAAGATTTAACACTTTTATTAACAACTGAAAATTAGGAGAAGAAACTAGTAACAAAATAAATAAGTTAATAAGTAATTCAACACTAAGGCACACATGGAGACTGAGATACTCAGTTTAAATACCATTGCATGTGCTCAGGTGAATGTTTGTGCATGCATGAGCAAGTGTACTAAGTATAAAAATGATCAAGTGAAGATTTGACCTTTATACATCCAGGCATACATCTGTGATAAGATCATATATACTGTCATCAACATCATATAGACAAAATCATGAAACATCCTGCTTTTATGCTAGTACTCCCATTTCACCACTCTTCGTGTATCTATGTGAGCGGGTGTGAAGTACATTTGATGCCTGCTTCTTGTATGCTCATACACTTTTATGTATAAGCTGTTAATGTAAATCACACGTTTAATCATAAGAAAAGGGTTATACAAATTTTTTAAATGCCAAAAGTATTTAAGTTATCTTTATATTTAAATCTGTCCACAGTCAGAGCATTAAAGATGGCACCTTCAACAAATGTCACTTTTTGAGAGATCCTCCAGCACGTCCAGTCATTGCAGCACCTCCCCCTCCATCCACCCTTCCTGCACACAACGTTAGTGCCATCACCAAGATAATGGTGCCATCTGGTGATGACTGTCAGCAGGGGAGCAAACTATGCATTGTACTGTGAGTTGTCATACTGTGATAATGATCAAGCTGTCTCTTATAAGGCTCATGAAAAGAAAATATGTTTAAGGATTGCAATAAGTTTTTTTTAGGATACAGCCAATTCCTTGCTTATCACTCTGTAGATTTGAAACAGGCTTTTGTAGTCAGGGTATTAAAAGGAAAATTTGTTTAGCGCTGTGTCTGATTTAAAATTAGTCTTCCAAGTCATCAGCAAAAACAGTGTTAGCAAAGAGCCTTGACCATAAAGACACACACAACCAACTCATGCCTCATAAAATAATATGAAAATGGTTTTTGAAAAAAATAGTATGGATGGTGAAATATTAAGTTATTGTGAATTGGGATTTATCACGTTTGTTAAATGTTTGCTCAACATTCCTCTTCAAATCAAAATCTAATCACTGTGTTCATGCTAGGTGGGGGTTTTTTTGGCATCCATTGTGACAGCAACTAAACTAGGTAATATAACTATGAAGAAAAATGTTTTAAAGCTATGTGGATTTGTTACAAGATTGAAAGTTTTGTAAACCTACATTAATTTAAGTAGGTTGTTAACTCCTTTTTATACTTTATAATTCAGATATGGGTGTGACTGGTAAAAGCTGTACTCTGGAATGAAAGAAAAATATAAATAAAATTTTTAAAATGTATAAATTATATGAAACATGCATAATTTATATAGTCAGACATCATTCCTCTAATTTATGAAATGTTTTGCTTGTTATGTTTTTACACAATCAGTGGAACACCATGAATTTCTGTTATGAATCCGTCCTTATATCATTTTCATTCCTTTATTGTGCCTTGCTGTTTATTTCATAACTTAATTTCACTGCTATTTTAAAAGATAACCCTTGTCTTGTATTTTTTTAATTTTGAAATTGGAATTCTATGATCACGTCTTAGCATATTGCTCTTAATTTAGTCTCAGTTTGCCAACTATTATCATGCCAATCTAATCTTTTATTGCACTTTGTAGCAGAGCGGATTTTCCCTAAATTATAGATAATATATCCCCTTTGTTGCCACCCTTAATTCTGGCAAGATGAGTATGGATTGTAGAACATTTTTAAAGGGCACTGTCAATGTTATCAAACACTTGTCAGTATTATAGATGTTTGCTTTTTTAAAGTTTATATCTTTAAAATTAAACTAGATGTGGATGACTGCTGATGCATATGGATCACATGCTTTGTCATTATTCCATTAAAGCACAAATAGTTCACTCCGTCATTTTACAGTAAAAGTACCCAAGATGTGGTTGAAGGCTTTCGGGCAGGCTTTTTGTTTTTAATGATGCATTAATCTTTCCTTTAGTAGTTTGTAAAGCAAAGTTGTCTATAAACTGACTTAAGATACCACATTTTAACGTTCTGAGAGAATTTATATTTGATGATTTGCAGAAACGTGGTAGGTTTCACATTTTTGAATGAAATTTATAACTCATTCCATCATTCAAAGTAATGCCACACAAGGATATGATGAAGCAACAGTTTAAAGTTTAGATTAAAATCTTCATATTTTCTTCAGAAAGGTTTACCTGTTGTTTTCCTGATATGCATGTAAACAGGTGTTTGCATAGTACTAGCCTAAGCTTCTTTGCAATCAACTTAAAAACACAGAAGTATTCTGAATATCACAACACAAATATCAATAAACAATTTGCAAAGCACCTAGTGTTCGTCCTGCTTGCACCAAAAGTCAGACAATGAATTCCGTACACAGCATGGCAGTTCCCCCCCCCCCCACCTCCATTCGTTCATTCACAAAAACATGGCTGTAGCATGAAATAAAAAATTTATTGGAAACATTGTCACCAATCTATTGAAAAAAATGTTCTCCTTTGCCAATCACCCATATTTATCCAAAAGATCTTAAACAGATGGATCACTTGCACACATAAATGGGAGAAACTAATAATCAAAAAAGGCACAGGTATAAAATGTGCCCATGTGCAAACAAAAACAATTTCCATTCACAAAATGGGGGAAGGAAGGGTGCCACCATAGTCACCAGCAAACAGATCTCCTTCATGCAGTAACATCTTAACAGCTGCCATAAACAGAATAACATAACACACCAAGACCCATCTTTTTCATGCCAGGTTCCCAGTGAGGGTACTTTCAACAAGTGTTCCAATCTGTTTGATATCACTAGGTAACAGTGGGCACTGTCGTGTGATAAGCCTATCAAAAGAAAAATGTAAAAATAGTTCTCCACTAGTAAATTTCTCCCTAAATGCCAGTCTCAAACTAAACAGACGAGCATAATTCTTGCTCCCTTCTCACAGCTATGCTGCCATGGTTAAGTGTTTTCTGTAAGTGCAATGATGGAAAATTCTGATCCTGTAAGAACTTTTATAGCTCAGACAGCTTTCTTGAGTTCATCTCACCAGTTGAGCATACTGATGTATATTTTTTTTTAGTGCCCATTTAGTGATGCAGACAACAGCTTTGACAGAGGCTAGACCACAAGGAGATACCATTAATATCGGAAAAGAACCTCAGTAAATTTTAGCACAAAATTGAAGTTCATAGGAAGACAAAACCAGAGAGTTGCTAATCTTCATGTCTGCACACATTTTGCAGAGTTTGTCCCTAAGTCTCCTTACTTATAAAGAAAAATATTGAGGAATTTTCATCTCAATCTTTGGCAACATTGACATTACTAACAGTAGAGTGTCTTAGGGGCAGATTTTTAAAACTAGTTTTTACAGAAAATGTTTCACTAGCTAAAAGGTTAGGAAAGATCAAATAAAGTAGCTAAAACTCATTTACTTTCACTTAACTCTTTCACTCTTGATTTGTATTGTGTAGTAGATTGTGTACTGCTGCTGCATCACAAACTGAGTGGTGTCCACTCTGACAGCAAACGAGTTATCAGTTATGGTTATCAGTGTCTAAATGAAACCAAAAATACTCCACCAAAAAGTGCAAAACGTTTGATCTCCTCACAGCATGCAAACTGTACACAAATTACTGTCATGGCAGCCCAAGGTTAGCAACAGTGAAGTAAAAGCTGACACCTTCCAAGTCAGCACACTTAGGAGGAAGTCACCTTTCCTACTGGAACTAGTGTTACAGATGATATCATCAGACTAAAGATTTACATACCTTTTTCACTGCAGTTGTTAACAGTAACAAAGATGAGTTGCACGCCATGACAAAGGGTTACTGATGATACTCAAGGACGTATCAATATAAGGCAACCAAACAATGTGCATATCAATGTTGCATACCCAGACGATAATGATTAATGGCTTAAATTGAACACCGAGGTGCATGTCACAAGCAGGGGGAAAAAAAACCAAATACATTTTAAATAAATAATGTACGATGAAACAAAATGGTCAGCAACAAATGTTTACGAAAAAAACTTTGCTCAAATGAGAAATTTTTTCTAAACCAAAAGATGTGTATTAGTTTAGTCCTTGTTACTCCTCGAGGAGCATAGGGCCCCAAAAGATGTGTTTAATAACCTTTTTTCATAAGTAAGGAAATTGTTTATGGTGATAATATTGAGGCAGTTTCTTTAAATTACTAAAGTAGCATTGTCAACATTTACATTTTTTGCTGAAAATGAAAATGCAACGAAAGATACATATCTCTGTTTTTCTTTTTTTGTAATACTAATGATTATGAAAGTTAACATTAGGAATAATAATTGCAATACTCTGACTTCTACTTCTTTATTACTTGCTGTATCAGCATAAAAGAGATACATCAAAGAGATGACCTGAAATCTTAAACGAATGCTGCAGAAAGAACATATCTGACACACTGACCAAGAAAAAGCCTTTACACAACCAAGAAAAATAAATATGTCAGTGGTATTTACAGGCCTTGGCAACATCAGGAACAAGAAGTAAATCCATGTTTACTTGGTATACCCTTCATATAAAGTCACTTACACTAGTTCTTATATTTATCACACAGACCAATTTTTGTTAAGTCTGGCATATATGAGCATATATGCCGGACCAAGTGAAACAAGTTATTATAAGGACCACATATTTTCTAAAATAATCTCTTAGTAAATCTATTTAAAAAGAAAATAGTTGTGCAAATCACATTGACACAATTCTCACCATATCAAGAACAGATTCTTTAAAAACGATGACACATTTAAGAAATCAACATTTAAATTAGTTTGAAAACTAAAATGTTACCCTTCTCTCTCCAAGTAATCAACTTTGAAACAGTTTTTCTTAAATGAAACAGACAATATGAAACAAGTAAAAACTATACTAACACATGTACCATTCTAGGTCAAACTAATAAACAACCCATGCAAGGATAAGCCTTTACAGTATCACATTGTTGTTAACTGGCTTGAGAAAGGGAACAACTGCTACCAATGTGGTTATTACAACTCTGCATGCATAATGTACACACACACTTCCAGCTTCTGTCTCCCACTACCCCTCCTGGAAAAGAAGCTTTGGTCTCTGAGCAAATTAACGCACAAACCACACACCCATGCATTTTTGGCTTTGGTCTTTGAAGCTGACTGTTCACAAACAACAAGCATGTCATGAGTGCAAGTTTCAAAGCATCAAACCATTAAAGCATGAAAAAAAAAAATTTCCTGTTGGCCTGTGGGGAGTCCGTAGCATGTATGCATGAGTATACAAGTTCATGCCAGCAGAAAAGCACCACCAGAAATTACTGTATAACAAACAATTAAGACTGTACAAAGCACTAAAAATATCACCAATATCCAAAGCTCGATGTTAAAACCAGCGCTGGAAGCACACCAATAAAAACTTGTAGTTGAAGTGGGACAGAAAATTACAGGGTCAAGTGAAAAAAAGAAACTGCTGGAAATCTAAACCAAAACATTCAAGACAAACCTGAACACAGTCTTGCTAAAAGGATTGGGTCACATGTTTAAATCAATACAGTCTGGTTGAAGAATAGGAATTCAGTGATACACAAAGGGTACACCTATAAATTTACCAGACACAAATAATGGGTTGATGTAAGAGGTGTGTGGGTGAAGTAAATAATGATTCTTTTTCTTGTTCCTAAACACCCCCACCCCAGTGGAGCACAGGGCCGCAAATAAGGGTTACCCCTAACCTTCAGAAGTTGGGGGTGGGTGGGAGAAATGAGGTAAGAGAGACCAGACTTTTCTTAAGGCCAGCTTTTTTCATGAGTGGGGTGCCCATCACCATTCATTCTCGATGCTTAACCTTTTCCTCAAATCTCTATGAAGCCAGGTACCCATTTCCAACAGCTGGGTCAACTGGGGGTAAGTTTGCCATGCCACAGGGATCAAATTTACTAGTGTTCTAGCTATTCAGCTATCAACTTCTTGAAGAAGTTGGTGCTGGGGTAGGGGGGGAAAAGCATTTGGGTAATACTTAAATCACTGCTGACAAAGTCTATTAAACTCAAATGAGTCACAAGTAAAAGCAAAAACAAAGCCAAATTGTCTGGCCATTAACTCCCTTCAACATCCAGTTCAGACATTACCTCCCTTTAACGTAGTCCACCCTGGTGGACAATAAGTTGGCTGTATTACACAGTAAACTTTAGGATTTAGTTTTAACCTGTTACGGTGTGAGCAAGAAATGCAGTATTATTTACTTTGTGCAATTAGCACATACAGTAATGAAGTGTCAAGATGAATAGTTGTAGCTGTCACAACAAAACTACAACCTGTGACAACAAAACTGAGGCAGTCATGTGAGAACAAATGTTTGATGCACATTTTTCAGGATCTCTACACAAAGATGCATCTAAACCCTTCACACATTTGTAGATAACTTTAGCAAACTGAAAACCAAGCAATAATTCTAATTCAAGCGGCATTTTATGATTTGTCAAATACCAAACAAAAGAAAGTCATCTCATTTTAAAAAAGAAAAATATCTGTTCTGAGAATCATACCCTTATTTTTTAATGCTTTAATGCCCAACAAAGAAGTCATAAACAAACACTGTAGCAGCATGTTGTAGATAGAACTTGCATGTGAAGTATATTATGAACTAGTGACTAGCATCCAACTATCCTATGCATTTATAGAATGAAATAGCTGCACAGGCAAACACTCTAGTAATCTACGCAAAACTTTTATAAACATAACTGACATATGTCATTGGTTCTGTTAGCTACCCACAGAAGAATAAAGGACTGCATCCATTAACACTATCGCCCCATAATCAAGCACTACATGGAAGGCTTTGACATTTTCCCACAGACCAATAATAAGATTATGACTACAGCTAAAAATGCTGTATTTCAAACACTGACTACACCAGTTGGTCAATAATGCACCTTGAAGGACTAAAAATACCCAGCAAGCCCAAAAATTCTCTTTGAACACATTTCAAATAATACTTCAAACTTTTCAAGTCAGGATGTATATGACATAGGAGGAAATGAACCCTGACCTGTGAAGCACATCTCATGGCACATTTCCTTGACTTGTCTTTGTGAAGTGTCTCTCATACACACACACAAGGTTTATTGCACATATGCATAAATGAGTCTAATATAAACATTCTGGTTTAAAATATAAACCTTTTGAGAATGTATGCAAATATTAATAAAATGCTCATAAACCCCTCATATCATTGTGAAACTTCCAATGGGGAACACAGGGATTGGGGAGCTAAGGAGAGGTAGAAGAATGAGGCAGGAGAAAGAAGGCTACAGGAACAAACAGGTAGCTGAAGTAACAAGTCACAACATAGTGAGAACAGGACATTATTTACAGTGTGTGTGGGCAGGGACTTGCCACTGACCACACTACATCACAGAAAACTGCATTTTATTCTTCACCTTGTAAGCTTGTATCAAAACTTGTTTCTTGACAAGTGGGGGGGGAAATGCATACAAGAGTAAAGCAAAGTCTTCTTAGCAGCTGAAGATCTCACAAAAATAAATAAAAGAAATTAATAAAAATCTATCAACACTTCCTGAAAACACCAATTGCCTTTGATGCAAAATCTGTGCAAAAGATGTAAGGGACCAAGATACCTGCATATTATGAACGAAGGCAAATGCATATTTAGCTCCTGCATGAACAATGAAAATGCAAATTATTTTGCTGCCATGATTACAGACAAATGAAGGCAATGCAACCAATTCCACAGTGGTGATTACACAGGAAGACAGGCAAAGCAATGCTAAGCATTTGGCTTACAGGCTCACTAACTTACAAACAGAAAATGGTGTTGCAGATCTGCAAAAGATGATAATTCATGTTTACACAACAGTGATGTGACTGCAGTGGTATGGTGCTGACAAACAAAACAACAACCCTTCTGAGACCTGTACAGCAGTCTGATCACCGGCAGGCCAATCCAATCTCAACACTGGCCCAGTTCCAGCCTACTTTCTACAAGTGCAAATCATTACACAAAGTGTCCCCGTCACAAGTGTGTATATCACTTTTGAATGTTTATGTCAAAGAAAAACCATGTCCTCTGAACTCTCATCTTTATCCATTTATGTTTGCTTGTATCAGCCTTGGAAATGTTCATACACATGTTTTCATATTGATACATGCATACATCCCTGGTGTCTATGCAATGAACATTTCATGCCAGTGTCAATGAAAGCCACCTGAAGAGATGTTTTCAAGGTTCTGTTGCTGCATTCTGAAGGTGTGGCAGTTTGTTTGCCATACAAATTTGTCCAGGTGTACCTCTTATGAGCATCACAGATGCTTGTGTATCAGCAGTGAAAGAATCTCCCCAGTTGCTGGAAGACATCCTGAATATGTCACTAAGCTCATTAGTCATTCATAGCTGAACAGGTCCTGAATGCTTCTTGTGTTGTTTTTTTTTTAAATTAAAAAAAAACCTATGTCAAGATATCTTAGTGAAAGATGAACATTATTTCCAAGACCATCCTGTTGACACATTAGATGTTCGGCAATAAACACCTGGGATCTCAGCAACCAACTATACAGGGTACAAATTCTTGCACAAGATGACTACGTGGATGAAGATGAATCACAAGAATGCATCAGTAGTTTGCCAAAAAAGTGGGATCAATGGTCGAGAGTTTTGCTGACAGAAAGGCATGAATGCAGAAGATTAGTGTCTGCAGGTCAGTGCATTCCAGCTCCTGGTCCAAAATACAGGAAACAATATTGAACTGTGTATCAGGCAGCTGTTTCTTCATACATATTTAACTCTAAAATCTCACTGTTTTATTATTTATCTTTACGTCCTCCCCCTTAATTTTAACTCAAAACATCCAACTGATCATATGAGTTAGGGCAATGTGAATTAAGAATTAAGATTTCACTAAAGTGCACTAAGTACATGTTTTCTACATAATGAGGTAAAGGAACCAACAGCAAAGCGAAAGGAATTTATAAAACTACACAAGACCAACAGGTAGGATAAGAAAGTGATACTTGCTAAGGCGAAAAAGTAGATGGCTCCACCTGCACTGGTAAAAGGCTTAAGTATATTAAGCATGCTATATCAATGCATGAGACATCATAATCA
The DNA here is from genome assembly GCF_003073045.1 of Pomacea canaliculata. Lineage (NCBI taxonomy): Eukaryota > Metazoa > Mollusca > Gastropoda > Architaenioglossa > Ampullariidae > Pomacea > Pomacea canaliculata. The sequence continues at coordinate 17,539,645 of NC_037593.1, forward strand.
TATTCAGACAGCTTATTTACCCGAGTGTCCACCTGTTTGGTCATGTCATTGTTGAACTGCAACTTGAGCTTGTTGCGGCCATCATCGGAGGAACTCTTCAACTGAGAAAATCGGTATGTCCACATGAAGCTCTGCACAGGAAAAACAGCATACAGAAGCCATTTAGCATGGTTCTTATTTTGATAAAGATGTCAGCAAACTGCGAAAAAGAAGTAGGGTTAATGCATAATACCTGAACCCATATCTGCAAAGACCTCCTGGACTGGCCAACATATACACAGGAAGTCTTAAAGTACACATATGATATTCACTCACTAGTGCTTCCTACTCCCAACACACTCTATCTCTCACTCGCTCACACATGCAGCAACCTATGACTGAAAAACAACCTCACCTTTGTCTGGTGGTCATAGAGAGAAAATCCTTGGTCCATGTCCAGAATGAGACCTGAAAGGTTACCCCGCCAGGTACACCCAAATGTCTTGCTCTGTGAACAGCATGGATGGCGGAAAAAATCTTCAGTTTATCTATCCACATTATTTTCTTCCTTGTCTAAGTCTCTTATGATTGTAACAGCACCAGACTGCAATTATTGTAAAAGATTTTTACGCAGAAAGAGCAGTCTGTTCTATTTTCCCATGTGCCAAAAACTGAATGCGACTGATTACTTATATTTTCGTCCCCATGTGTAAGAAAAGAGAGAACAATCCTGTTAAATGTTAAATCCATGAACCACCACAGATGTCAACCCAATGCCCTCACAAACCTCTCCAAGGGCAGAACCAGGGAGAGGTGGTAGATACTACACCAGAGAAAAGTCTCAGTCTCATACACCTTTTCTCAACTAATCTATTGGCATCATTACACATGTTCACAGAGAGCTAACTTGTAACACCTGTACAGCTTCAGTATCAACTGCCTAAAAACATGCCATGCATATTTGGAAAATGGAGAAAAGGTTGAGGCCTCATTAGTTTACCTAAAATCAATTATGCATCTGTACAGTTGTTTTAACAAACATGTGTTAGCAATTAAAACAGTGACTCAGTAACTACCTTCTGAATATACACCAGTAGTTGTAGCTAGGTTCATGAAGAATACAGGAGGCTGGGTAGGGGGATTGGTGTTTTACACTGTGCCAAACAAATAGGGCTCCATCATAGCAAAGAAGTTAGTGCTGTAAACAGATGCCACATGCAGAGAAGAAACAGCATGCTTGAGATGAGAGCTGAACCCAGAGAGCCAACCTTTACTGTACTGGTGACCATTGCGCCACTGGACAGCCTCCTCCACTAAAGTGATAGTAATAGCACGGACACAGCCACAGTGTGGAAGACAAAAAGTAAAAGTAAGACAAGCTCACCACTAAACGTTTGACTGCCGTGTTGCTGGCATGGTACCAGGCCTTCTCAAGATGCAGGAGGTCAGCTCGACTGTCCAGCGACAGGCAAAGAGACTCACGGGTTCCTGTCTGAATGCAGCAGCAGTGCTGCCTGTCGTCTGGAAGTTCTGTATCCTGTATGCATGAAGCAGAGCAACTGATCAATGGGTTCTGTGCCCTTGGCGCAAAGAGGACAAATAACAAATTTTATCTGGATCTTATTCCCACCTCAAAAAAAAAAAAAAAAAAGTTTGCATCCATTGCACTTCTTTACAAAAGACATAGAGCTAACATCTCTTGAGTACAAACTGTGGCCATAGCTATGAGTGATGCAGAATGTTGGCTTATCTGATAAAAGCTATTTGTTCTAAAAGCTACTTTACCTATACACATAAACTGTAACATAAACAGCATTAAAAATAGAAAATCCCATTGCAGTGACCCTTACCTACCTTTAATATCTTGAACATGCATTCATACACCTTGTGCTTGATTTCACACCTGGACCAATCACCTGCATGCATCTGTCAACAATAAATAAAGATATATGTAAAGTGCATGCATACATTCTAAAACTGAGGATTTTCCTGTTGTTTGAGATAATGCTCAACACATCTGCATTTCTGCCTGCTCCTTGAGCAAAAATGCACTTACTGGGGGATGGTCAAAGAGGAAGACATCTGAAGATTTTAAGGCCAGAAACTTGGGCTTCCATGGCTGCTGGTGCCGGTCAGCAGGCATCCGCTGGTGTGTCCACACCATGTGCATTATCTGTGGCAAGAAAGGAAAAGAGTGATTTTCATAATAAGACAATCATCTAAATTACTTGTCAGAAGAGTATAGCTTAAAGATCTTAACAAAAGTAAAATTTATTTGTCCACTTAAGAAACGCTTTTCAATAACAAGACAAGGCATTCTAACTTATATTCCAGCTTTATGTAGTTCAGTTAACATGCATGTGATGCAGGCAACAACTCTCTAGCTCTCTGGAATCATATCATTTAGTTTCATAGAGAAGGTTTTTCTCAACATGGTGGGGATAGTTTATAAAGGGACAGAAAAACAGAGTTTGTAATATTTTCCGATTAAGTATTGTTTTAATAATAGATTTAGGTAAATGATGGTTGTCTTAAAGACCAAATATCATTTATGAGACCAAATCATTTACTTACATGATCAGCAGGAGGCAGCAAGCGGTTCGTCATCTGGATCTGACATGACAATCAGACAGACATAGTACACGTAAGTAGAACATGTACAGTACTGAAAGTGAAGCCATGTTTACACAATCTAAACACCTGGCATTTCTCGTTAAAATTAAGTTGATGCAAGAATGAACAGAAATTAATTCTTTTTATGTTGTTTAAAAAATGAGACAAAGGATCTTTATCAACTTGATTATACCATCTGTGTCAGCAAAGCCTGGGTATTAGATGTAATGGCTTGGATCCATTCAGCTAGTTTGCGGTTGTCTGGGCAGATGACTGGTCCTGACTGAGAACCATCCACCCCAATCACTTGAAATGAGTTGCTTCTGCACAAAGAGCAATAGCACAGCTTTAAGAAATCACTAATAACATGCATCATTTTAAGGTCCATGGCTTCAGATGTTGTCAGCTGTACTCTTGACTTTCTGATGACAAAGACCCATCAGTAACTAGTTCTCAACAGACACAAGTGCAGGTTGGGGGATGGGAAGGGGGAATTGAATTTTTAGGTGTTGCAGCGAGCCCTATACACAGATCTGTATTGGTGACAAGTGCTAACTGTTGCACCACGACAAGTAGAGGTCTGCTCTCTTCCCTATGGAGCTTTTTGTCATAAATCAGTGTTACCCTACCTGCCACAACTGTAGAATACTCAAGATAATACATTACTCAAATAAATCTTCTAAGAGTCTTCTGGAGAGATTAAAACTCACCTGAGTTTATCTGTGCCTGCAAGGTATCGTGTCAGGCGTGCATATAAAAGAGGGATAGTTATTGCTGTCATCCATTGCTTCTCTAGTTTTGGCAAAGCAGGTATATGCCGCACCCCAAGACTCTGTTTAGGGACAGAAGCACAAAAGAATTCCATGGCATACTTCCTTTCATATTTTTTCCTCACACTCTTTGACTATAACAAACAGGGGATAACATTTGAAAGTTTTCAAAGCAAAGTGCAAAAAATTAACATTCATATTTTTCATGACAAGATTTAATATTTGATGAAACTTTGCATATCTTTTTCTGATATGCCAACATGCCCCTTTCTGTACAAACACATGCAAATATACATTTCTGTGATACATTCAAGTACATGTGCCAACATATTTTTATTGTGTGCAAGTATGTCTGTTGATTTCCTTCCTTTTATGACATGGATGCAAGTACAGACCTCATCACCAGTTTCAGGCAGTGTAACCACAGCAGAAGCATCTTCTGCTGGCTCCTCACGCTCATCATTCTCTGCAGATTCAGGCAGATCCAGGCATCAACCCAAGAGTAAAGCATGGAATAAAAATGAATATTAACAGAATGGATGGCATGATAGAATGACAGCAGCAGCCAACGAACAATGAAAGGAATACAATTCATCAGTACATTGAGAAATCAGTCAAAAATAACTGACTTCTTAGAATTATAAAACATAAAAGAAACATGAATACAATAGATGGAAGGACTAATCATCAGTTCAATCTAAATCTTAATTGTAATAAATATCTGGATAAATAGACATCACTATAACTATTTCTGCATGCTCATGAATTTGACATGTTCAAGATCTATGACCTTTCAACCAGCTCACCTTCCAGTCAAGCAGACACGATAATGTTTACAGATCCTGCACTTACTTTTGTTGAGGAAGTGTGATGCAGGACGGAAGTGTCGCACAGCCAGTGTCACAGTGTCCCCCTCTGCCTGCTTTAGCAATGTCACCACTTCATCATGGGTACACGTTTCTACATTGATGCCGTTCACCTGCAAAAGGCACCTACAGATGTCAGCCAATCTGGCAGATAACATTTAATAAACCTTTTTCATCATATCTCATCGTCATCAACATTATTAGGGTAAATACATTTAAGTCATTTGATTCCAAGCAAATAATAAATTCTTACAGTAATAAAGTGAAGCATAAAAAGACAATGAAGAAAAAAACTCTAAGCACAAGAGACACACCTGTGAAATCTGAAGCAGGCTGAAACATGTGACTAAGAAAGTGACTATGTGACTGTAAAATAGACACAGAGGCAAAGAGTGAAAGAGGACATGCATCAAAAGGCACTTGCTCGTAAAATGGCATCTCCAACTAGCAGCTGCTTGCAGTGATCAGCAGGTAGGTCTTTAATGATACGGGAGACAAGAACTGGTAAACGGTGCTCTGCTCCTCCCTTTACACAGAGACCCAGCCCTCCTCCTCCTCCTCCTCGTTGGATTTCAACCTCTCTAACCTGTCAATCAAATGTACCATAAATAACACTATTTAGAAATCATTAATAATTTAATGATGCACATGAGTCAACTGCACAAACTTTCAGTGTGCATATTCAAGTAGAAAAGTTTCAAACTAGTTTAATACAGGTTCAGTGATTTTCAGTCATAGAAAATAAATAACATAATATCAAGAAATATACTGTACCACATTTCTTAGAAATAGGAGGAAGTTATTTAAAATATCATTCCCTTGAAAAATTGTAACATACCCTTAAATATGACAACTATCTTTTTTAGAAAAGGATACTCTCAATAACAAAGAACACTACCTTCTTGTTATATACAAACTGAGCTACTCTGTTTAGGTAAAAGCCTCACCATGTTGAGGAAGACTTCGTCCTCATCTTCCAGGGGCATGTTGACCCACTCTTCTTTCTGAATCAGTAAGGCATCAGGGTACAATACCAACTGTACTGTGTGCACCTGGTTGTGCCCATCCTGCACATTCAGCACGCCTTTCTTTGTCTGCAACAGCACCAGGCACATGACTTTGATCTTTGTCCCAACATTTCTACTACAGCTCTCCCATATTTTAATCAAACTACAGAGTCTGCTAACTCTGCCTGGACCCCCCCAACATGCCTGTCCCAAGCCCGGATGAAGGAGGAGGGTTGGGCGTGGGGCTAGCAACCCCACCCTGTAAAACAACCCCTGCTACATAAGCCGCAAATACAACACAAGCACAATTTGGCCCTATGCTCTACTGGGGATGATTAGGAAGAAGAAGACAGAGTCTGCTTCTTTCAAAATTAGTGCGATGTTGTGAAAGTTCTTTTGTGTCACCAGTAATACATTTATTTTATTTATTTTATCTAAAAATGATATTATATGGTTCTCCAACTCTTTCAGGATAGCTAATTGATGATCAAGTGTATGAAAAAATAAATAAAGCATCCTTATCTTTTGTGTTACTAAAGCTGCACACACTTGTAAAGTCTGCTTTACAACACTGTACCTCTAGGTTTCCAAAACAGCTCCTATGAAAAGTTCTTTTACATACTGAAGAAACATTTTCCAAGTATGCAACAAGGATATTTATCAAGAAGAATTATAAAGTTTATAAATGATGCTTCTACAGGCACAGACAACAGAAATAATAATTAGCTGCATTAGTATGCCACAAACATTAGTTGCTGAAGACTAAATGCTGGTTATCAGTATATTACAAATGAAAATTAGTTGATCAAGAGGGTAATATCAATAATCTGTAATTGTGTACAAGTTAGTAAGGAAAATACTAACAAATTAAACTACATAACACGAACTATCTCTCTCTCTTATACACTAACATTTAATGCTTAATTCTGCAACAGCTTCTGATTAAAAAAGAAACGATTTTATGATACCTTCAAAGTGAGATAACTATAAATGCCAAATTATGGGTATTAGGCAATCTACGACAGTTTCCTCAAACCAAACAATGTCTCTGTCAAAAGCTTAATTTAGTATTCTGAATAGACATATTGTGTTAATAATCATAAAAATGTTCTATCTGCCTCATAATATACATTGAGCTTTTGTTGTTACTTTAGTAACTTGCTGCATTTGTTTGTTTGTGGATTTTTCGTTTTAGTATATAACTCAATAAGACTAGAACAGTGCATCAAAGGTTATTGCATAAGTTAGTGTTTGGGTTAGGTCTGGAATTGGGGCTGATGAAATGGCAACTTGTTGTCATAGAAGTAGCAAAAGAACAATTATGAATAGCATCATAAAGGACTTGACATAAAAGCGTTTGCCTGTGTCTCCCTCACTTGTGTTTTTCTCTCATTTGCTCTCTCTCCATTTCTCTTTTTTTGAGTGTGTGTGCGGGAACGCGCGCGTATGCGCGTGAGTGTATGTTTTTATCTGTGTGTGTGCGTGCACATGCGTCCGGACTGTTGACAATGAATCGAAGCTCAATTTTCCGAGGATTGCAGTACTAAACTGATAACACAGACTCATCTACGCCAATAATTCGATCGCACCAACTGTCAACAATTAATGAATTGGTGAAAAATCCTGAGATTTCAGAAGTAAATAATTTAAGAAGATTCGTAAAACATGCAATGTGGAAAGCGTTTTATTTTTCTTTCTACCTTCCGCCACTTGACTGCATTCAACAAGTACTCCTGTAAATATTCGCGTCCACTAAGCTCGCCAAAGCTGTGCTACCCGCAAGCACACAGAGCCAAGCAGACGACAATCAGCCACGAACAAAACATATTATAAGGACATCTGTCACACCAACCTCTTCCATCTTAGATAGCTCGATCGTGCATAAACGCTTGAGACGTTATATGATTGCCACTCTCATCAAGGAACGTCCACATTCTGCCTTCCTGCTCCCCGACGGCACTGACGGTTCCAAATTCGCCTGGAGGGCACCGAGATTGTAAGGAACCATTTGGGGATTCAGAGTTTCAGGAATGTCGTCCTTGAAGAGATTAACCATTTGGGTATGTTCCACCCCACCCCCACCCCACCCTCAAAATATTTAATTCTTATACTGATAATGATGGTGTATCGTTCAGTTCTATTTCGATTTCGTTTTAATCGTAGATTGTAGACAGTTCGTAAATACTTGTTAATTTTGGTTTTATAGCTATGATATATATATTGCCATTAATTGCTTATTCAATTGTTCAAGACAGAGATTTTTTTTTTAAGACGAAACATCATTTCATCCAGTATGTAATGTGTTGAAAGACTTAATGCTGATGGGCAAACAGAAACGATCTAAGCAACAGTACTATATTCATCTTCAAGTACCCGAAGGTTGACACACACCTTTAGAGATCACGTACGTCCTTCTTTCCCAATAGGCTTTTTATTATATTCTATTTTAATTTTATCCCTGTGCAATTTTAAAGTACAACTTCTGTGCTAGTTTGCATTCTTGTCTGTACATACCATCAAGCATATCGCGACATTCTGACACGTTATTCATTCTGAGCATCCTATGCTCACCATTTCATCCTGAGCATTTTGTGCTCGTTGCGCTGAGCATCTTTTCTGTGCACATTATTTCAGTCTGCGTATTCTATCTGTGCTCATTTAATGATGAAAAATAATGTGTTCATTATGTCCTCCAGCACGTCACATTTATGCTTATTATTTTATTCCGGTTGTTCTGTGCGCATCGATCATTTCATTCTGAGCGTCCTATAGGCCAAGGAGATGAACTGTTTGTGTGGTTTAACAGCACAATGTACAGCGCATCTGGATTTTATCGTTTACACAGAACTACTCTTGAACACATCATGGGGTTCGCACGTTAATTTTGTGTAACATCAGCAGCACCAGACCTTCTCATCTGTGGCCGCAGTAGCTAGCTTTTCTGTTCACACTCTACCCCCCTCTCATTCTCCTACCCTGTCCCTTACCATTGATCCCTGGTCACACACGTACTGTGTCGGTCACAACTGGTGATCGATCTTCGTAGTCAATCCCTTAATTACTCCCAGTTTTAATCAAGCACAGGCCGCTCCTGGATAGAACTAGTACGGCGTCATCATCGGGTCGCTCAATCAGGAATCGACAGATTAAGAGTTCCCAACCCACTCACCCGCGGACACACACACAAAAAGACTGGTGGGGTGCACTTTGTTTCAAGAAATTACATATAGGTCTGCTGGACCGGCGTACTACAAAGAAGACAATGTAAGATGGATGCGAACGATTTGGATGACCTAAAAGCATTAACTACCCCAACTCTTGTCAGCACATTCTGAGCATTTGACTATTAGTTTCACTTTGAGCATCGTGTCCGTGTTTCTCACTGCATTCTGAACATTCAATTATTTGACGAGGACACCTCCCTAGGGTGGTGATCAGATGTGCAAAGATAAGGAAGATGGATTAGACATTCTATCATGGAACAGGAAACATGAGCGAAAAGACGGTCCGATTCACTGTAAAATCAACGAAAGACAACAAGTATGACTGCGACCAACTCTGACAAGCGACAGGAATGCGATATAAATACACAAAACGACTTTTGAGACCGACTTGGTGTAGGTCATCACCTGCTGATGTGAAAGAGGGAGCGGAAGAGAGATCAAAGGTTACATTACGGGGCTGTAAACAGGTGCCACAAGCAGAAAAAGAACAAGCCACCCGAGACGAGATATGAAATCCTTGACGAACAGATAACAATGTACAGGTCAGACTAAAACCAGTATTCGTGTGTTCTTTTCCAACTGTTTAGCTTCGGTCCGATTACTGTACCGACACATGGAGCCCGAAAAAAAAACCCCTACGCTGATCACGCCAAAAAGTAATCAAATCACGAAAACTGATGAATAATTTATGAAACTCAACTGTTCTCTCTCTCTCACACACACACACATACACGCAAACAAGAATGTGCGTTTTACATTTGTCTCAACTCTTGACATCTGCCGTGTGGCTTAACGAATTTCTTATGATTTGTTACTTGAATTTATAATTATTATCAGTACATTGTTCAAAGGAGAAAACAGACGCAATAGAGGAGGGGGAGGGTATGATCGTTACCCTCTATCGGCGCTCCATTCGATCACCCCTTCCCGCCACTCCGTCGCTTCACGCACGCGACACTGCGCGTGCAGCCGACGAATTTTCGTTGTCAGCCGAGGGCCAGAAGCTTGTGCCGCATCCCCATCCTCTTCTGCTGCACGACAAACAGGGTGACGACTGGTCCTCGAAGGGTCGCAATCAGCTCTAAACTTTCTCGTTAGTGCCAGAGTTTGTAATTCAGCTTAGGTTTGTGGGCATTTCCTAATGTTGTCGTTAGGGTTTGTTTTGTTGTGTTTTGTTGTTGTTGTTGTTGTTTTGTTTTGTTTTGGGTTTGTGTTTGTTTGTTTGTTGTTGTTTTGTTGGGGTTTTTTTTTTTTGAAGGGAGAGTGGGATGGGAGTAGGGATCTGTTTTGTTTTTGATGATGACATGGCATGAGCATTTCAAGACGGATACTCTCATACTTTCGTCTGTGACTATCAAACCGTCGAGCTACACAGCAAGTGAATTGTCTAAGGAGAGGGAATTCAGTCTGCTGACCGGAGTGGTTTCCAGACAAGTTCCTCCGTCTGTCAGGGTCGAATGGAAGGTGGAGATGGTGCAAATGTCTGTCCTGGCAGGTGAAGATGATGCGAGTGATGTTGTGTACATGTTTCCGACAGGTCAAGATAATACGAGTGACGCTGTTTCTTTTCTGTCTCTGGCAGGTCAAGATGGTGAGGGTCACAATGTGTCAGGTGGCGGTAGCCACGCTCTTCCTGTGCGCCGCGGCGACCATCTTGTACAGCGAGCATCTCTGGCTGCGGGAACGTTGTAAGTACTCATGCTACTGACCTATGTATGACGTCAGGAACATCCACCCCCTTTCTCCATTATGAATATTCTTAAGAAGACGATATAGAAAATCTTTTTTAAAAAATGACACTCTAGTTTTCTTTCATTTAAAACAAAGAAAGAAAGGAAAATAATATAATCAGCAGAGAACTGACTACAAAGGTTCAGTCGTTGGTGTCCCTTTTCCAGTAATGATAAATTTAAGTGTGCTCAGTGTTAGGGAAGAGTCCTTCGGAAATGCTCTTAATTATACTTTCAGCTTTCATTAATTTTGCACCCAAACGCCGCTGTCGCCACAACAACCACCTCCACCACCATAGCATCATCATTTTCTTCTTGTCAACTTTTTGTCTTCTTGTTTACTTGGCATCATGTTTTCCAACATAATTTTATCAACCCTCTGATATAATCGCCATCAACTTCAAAATCGCGACAAACTCTTACCGTTCGATGAAGCCTTCCTTGTCGCTTCTCGCATCTACGGCAACACATTGCTTAAAGCACCCACCTGTTTGACGGTTGCAGCCAGAGAAGAGAGGAGTGCCCCGGTGACCACCTTCTCCATACCTCAGACCTGCAACTGTACCAAAGAAGTCAGCACCGCCATCAAGCAAGCCGCAGCCGCCAGAGCGACGATAGCCAGTGAGTTGCTTCCCCTTGTTATCTGATTATCTCCCTCAGCCCCCTCTTGCCCTCTTCTCTATTGGCGGCAACGGAAGTTCTTTTGTGTAGCGCAATATCCCGACTGTTCGGCAAGACGCCAAGAGTGTTTACCCAAAAAGAGTCGCTAAAATCATTTTAAATCACAGATAGTGATGAAGACGAAGGACATGGAGATGACACACACACAAAGATGTGCCGTGAATGCTAAACTTTGAAAAACAGGTCATTGTTGTTTGTTTGTTTCGTCGGATCAAGAGAACTTGACCAGTAACTTCACATATGTGTCGTGAGAAGTTGCTCATCTCTGGAGCTATGTGCTTGTGTAGTTATTCCAGTTGTTGTAAAGTGACATTCCGAGGGTCTCAACTTCAGCTCATGAACCGTGCCAAGCGGCTCTCATTACGACGCCGTCAGTTTTAGCTGATGAAACGCGTGTTTGCCGCATTCCGACGGCGTCAGGCTGAGCTACCTGCACTCTGTTTGTTTAGTGGCAGATAACTTGGCGAACATGATGCATGAAAGGTGTCGGGCGATCGGCGAGGGTTGGGAGAACAATATAGCCACAAGGTCGTGGCGGTCGTTGGCACGAAAGATTCAGACACATCGTCTTCACTACGGTTGAATGTATTAAATGTAGCTAGTGTGTAGGAGTGAGAGAGAGAAGAAGAAGTGTCCTGTTCACTATATCGAATATGAGATGTAAATACATATTTCCTGGCAGCAATACCCACGCGGAAAGTTCTATAAATAGACTGCTAACAAATAAAGATAACACGACAGAAATGCACGTACACGTAGATATCCTTATTAGCTGCTTGGTCATGAGGTTCACTGAGACACCGGGACTGGCTACAATTTTAAAACAACAAAAATCCTCTTTCAATTCTTCTTTCCATTCAACAACTAAGGATAGAGTCATTAGTATCTACAATGCATCTACATGTGGCATCTGACGCTACCATGATAGAATTCGTAGACCTTTTGTTTACTACACCACACTCGACAACACGTTTTCTCTTATAAAGAATTTGTTAATTATTATCAGCCTGATCACCAGCACATGCTTCGACCATAAGTCGATAAAAGAAGAAGAGAACTTCAAACTATTCGTAGCCAGTAATTTATTTACTTTAACACTTGCGTGTTTGTTCTCACGCAGCATGGGGTCACCTGTGTGTGTGTTTGTGTGACACACTGGAAGCCACGATATGCTCTGCACAAGTCGTTTGAACGATGCTCATCTGGACATAGCTTACGTTTTCTCGACGTGACCGCCACGTGTTTTATTGTTGTTGTTGTTGTTGTTGTTGTTGTTGTTGTTGTTGTTATTATTATTTACTTGGGCATATGCACTTCTGTGCTCTCATAGCAAGTGGGCGCACGCCTGCGCGTGTACTTTGAGATTTGATGGTCACCACACCAGGTTCTGGACAAGTCTTTGGGATCCTAACGTGGATGTTTAGTGTTTAGTTATCCGCCATTTAAAAAAAAATGCGCTACGTGCAAAAGATGCCATTGTCGAGCACAGATAAAGCAGAAGTAATGAGGTACAACCTTCCAATTACATACAGGATCATTATAGCTGTCATACCACATGTACCAGCTCAAAATGTGATGTAAATCTTTGGCTGCTCGCTGCATGGTGATGGCCAAATGATAATATTAAATTTCGTCAGTCGATGCACTTCGCGCGAAGGGACATACCTACATCGATTAAAAACCCGAGCACTCGTACCATGCAATGAACACCTGTTCGTAGTCAGTTAATAGAGGCGCTAGTCCCTTCTGCTGCCTCACCACTACCACCACTCCCACAGACACATAAAAAATGCCGATAACATTCTAATCAAAACGATTTTTCGTTTGCCAATCTGCACAGTCTGCTGCCTATGGTCGTCTCATGTTCGCGAAGAATATAAAGTACACAAGATGTAAATACTTATGTTAATCAGACATATCTGTGTACAAATGTGGTCTCGCGAGTTTGACCTCTTTCTGTGCATGGTGATGTTTTCGGAGGTCCCACGAGAACGAAAAAAAAAAAAAAGGGGGGGGGGAATGGTGGTGGTTGAATAATACTACTTCTCTACTTTGAAAAGTATCGCGTGTAGAACTTTACAGGTTCATTACACAAAATTACAAACCATTACTAGCCGTTTGATGTCGATGCATATAAAGGAAATACACACCAATCTTGTACTATCTAGACAGAAGTAGTACATTGCATTTTGGGAAAAAAAATTCTCATCACTGCAAGTCCTCTTCATGAAAATCATTTTTATTTTAATACTGAGCTTCTACGGGGGGGGGGGGGAGGAATGGCATATGATAATGAAAATTATAATGACTATAATGAAAAATGACAAGGACTCGTGCAGGTAGTTGTCCTTCTCTAAAACACGCATGATATGCACTGGGTGGCAACTTGAAGATAGCACAGTGGTGTAGGAAGATGCTCTGCTTTGGAGTAAACTCCATGCTGACAGTGAACGATGTTCACATTCGTGTCCCCTCAGTATCATTTATGAGAGAGACGCTGCCCCGCTCGTCCCCCTGGTTCCTACGCCACTGAGCATGCTACGATTTTTTATTTCAGAAAACATTGAAGGCACCAACAACTACCCCACCAACAAACGTCAAATCATCGTCCTCAGCTATGGCCGTAGTGGCTCGTCTTTCACAGCAGACATCGTCATCCAGGATCCCCGCACTTTCTTCGTCTTCGAGCCGCTCTACAGGGTCATCATCCGCTATACCGGAAGTGACCAACTGCATGACGTCAGCATAGTCGGAAAGTAAGTTTTTGTGTATGGAAAGAGGTCTGTGCATACATCGGATCTTAACTCTGTCTTTTTTCTTTTCTTTTTTTGTGCTGTTTTTTTCTATATGTCTATATATTTTCTATATGCAGATGTCTTCGAAAACGTTCATACACATGTTTCTGCCACGTTTTAGCGACAAGTTTGCTCCCAAACCCAACGAGAAAGGCGAGCTGGTGAACCCCGAGCCCTACGCCATTGAGGGTAGCCCCACCTACGCCAACTACTCCGTAGAGGCTACCCAAATCCTGCGCTTCTTCCTCACGTGCCAGTTCGAGTACCTCAAGGCAGACGACCTTCTCAACTTCATGTTCCTCAACCGCAACAACACCATCGAATTCTACAAGTGCTTTCGGGATTTCCCCAAGAACGAGGCCTACTTCCCTAAATATCTGGGCTGTCTGTGGAAATTCAAGGAGTTGTGCCTCAGTAAAGAAATCCAGGTATGTGATAATTACGAATAAGAAGACATCGTTAGTCTAGGCAATACTCTCACAATGATGGGGAAATATATAATTGCAGTAGAAATTTAATCAACAGCATTTAGTTGCCTATGTCATTATGCCTATGCCTATGTCATTACCAAGAGAACATTTATTATTATTTCTTGACAGAAAACTGTAATATATCATTGTGTTGCGCAGGTCGCCAAGGTTATCCGCTTCCCGGCGCGCATCCTGCGGCCGCTGATGGAGGAGTTCCCCAAGCTGAAGGTCCTGTACCTGGTGCGCGATCCGCGCGGCACACTCTCCTCCGAGATGACCATCCTCAAGACCTACGAGAAGACGGGCATCAAGGAGGCGGCCGAGACCTTCTGCGGCATGGTCAACGACGACGCCGAGAACATCCGCCTGCTGTCCGAGTCCTACCCGGACCGCATTCGCACCATCCGCTACGAGACGATCGCGCGCGACGCCGTGGCCGCGGCCCGCCGCATGTACGATTTCCTTGAGCTTAGCTTCACCCCCAAGATCGAGGGCTACATCCGCAAGATCACGTCGGCCAAGAAGGACGGCCACAACTTCTCCACCTCGCGCAAAGACTCGTGGGCGGCGGCCAACAAGTGGCGCACGCTCAGCAGCTACAAGAACGTTCGGGCCGTGGACAGCGCGTGCGAGGACGTGTACGACGCCGTGGGTTTTGTCAAGGTGCCGCGCGAGTCCTACCTGCGCGATATCAACACCTCGCTGGCCTCTCGCGAGTCCCTCATGGAAAACATCTAGCTTGCCGCCCTTTTGCCAAGTCTGTTGGGTCCCACCCTCCTACCTCCAGATCCCGGGCTAGACCCTCCTTTCCCCTTAAACTTAAAGCCATTACCGTACGTGTTTCCATATGCTTTGAATGCGTGCGTGATGTTGAAATCAGCGCGGCTGAAATTTTTTTCATGGTCTGTATACACGCCCTGACATTTCTGTTAAACGTGTGAAGTTTTGAGTCTTTTTTTAATATTTCGTTGTCTTTCCACTTAGTTAACTAAACAGACTTATACCGCAAGCAAAGGACAGTTTTACTTACATACAGCGCACACTGTATCCTGCTAGTTACCTAAATAAAGTAAAAAAAAAAAGTAAGACTACGATCGGGGAAGGCTTCAAATTTTCAGTCTCTGAACCGAAAAGTAGAAAACAAAGAAGAGACAAAAAGAAACGTTATATAAGAACAAACATGACTTTATCAGAGAAAATTTTTACAATAAACACCTTACTGATACAGATCGAGTGTTTCTTGTTCTTTCATTTCAATGAGCGGTACGTGTCATTTAAAAAAAAAAACCTGCATTTTTCATACGCTTTTACCACTAGATACTGGCATTACAATAGTTCCGATTCCTCTGAGCCAGTCCCCTTAACACACACACACACAAAACCACATCACATTCCTGTCCCTAAACGTTAAAGTTGCAGGGTGGTCAAAGTCAAAGAAAGGTAACGCGCCTAGTGATTTTCTTTTTTCATTTAGTGCTCTCCCTTAGTTTTGGACTTTTTGGGTTTCAGTCCGCGTCATTACAATTTTGGCTTCGAAATTTCAACATGTAAAAAATGTCACATATTTCCACGCTTTGGTGAAAATTTATACGCAACAATAATTATTAAAAAATACTTTAAAATTAGTGCTGCATGAATCTTAATAGAACATCCTTCCCACCTTTATAGCAAGAAATCAACGACCCTTTGAAATGTACTGCTGTATCTTTAATAGCAATGAAATTTATGTCAACCCTTCTCCTTCTCACACACACCTCTAAGAGAACAGACGTTGATGTGTGTGGAAAATAATGGGTCCAAATAAAATGCTTTGAACATAGGCTAATGGTGTTGTAACTATAAGATAAAAGAAAGTTTTCATTCTAAAGTTTCAAAAACTGTTGCAGAAATAAAATACTTGGGGTAATGACAAAGTGCCAACGGAGATGCTGAAGCATAGTTGTGGAATTAAAAAAAAAATCACAGGCCTTTTATTTAACAGTAAATGATGTATTTTTTTATTTCAGTAAATGGAGATAAAACAATGATCGGAACATAGCTCATTTTATTCAACAACAGCTATGTAGGTGTGCTTTCATTTGCAAGGGTTCTTAAGTGGCATATGCGTGAGTGAAATGTTGAATAAGAAAAAACAAATCCAAGAATATCGATTGACTTGAAAACAATGTTATTTTTTGCTGAGGATGATTTACTTAAAAGTCAATGTCATCATTTTCTAGTGTATCATCCCCAACACTAAACAGGGATAAAGCTAAGCTTCTATGACCAGTAATGGGATTTTGTGAGTCAGTATCTGGCAAAGTTTTGGATGATTCATCCAAAGTTGATCCTGTAGATTTAATCTCTTTGGAAGTGTGCATGTCTTGCCTGGCAACTTGGCTATGGTGTCTCAAGGAATGATGATAGATTAGAGAATTAACAGCTTCCCCCATAGAATTCATGGGTGAAAGTTCTTTCCTTTGAACACTCTTCAAAACTGATAACCTTTTGCCACCATTTCTGCTACCAGCTACCTCTTCATCAAGTAGACAATTACCAAAATCACTGCTTTCATTGTTTTCTTTTGTATACTCCTCTTCAGGAACTGATTCTTCCTGTAAGTAAACACTCCATTTTGATTTCGTTGAGTGATGAGTAGCCGAAGAGCTTGATGGTGCTTTTTCAGCCCAATGTTTGCGCTTATTAGTTTTTGTAGATGTTCCATAATCCAATCTTTCAAAGGAAACTTGAGTAAAATTACCAGGATCCATTTTTGCTGGATACAGATTGTGGTTTGTATATGTCTGATGAAAGTGGTTGGATGAAAAAGCTTGCCCCTGTGTGTTTGATCCTGTTTCTGTCTCCATGTCAACAAAGTCATGTACATCAAACCTTGGCTTTTTCCGGTGACTGATCCCTTTCTTTTTCATCCTGCCAACACTTTTCATGGTAAATATTTTTTGGCTAAAAATATACTACAACATAGAAATCGGAACCAGACAGTAAAAGTCTTAACTCATCTGAGACATTCATGATCTGGACTTTCATATCTACATCTGATTCTGAATAAGCAAAACAAGACACTACATGCAGGCTTTACTTAAAAATACCTTTATGCTTCCTATATAATTTGTCCATAATATTTTTTATAACAATATCACTGAAATTTTCCCCAAAAATAACAGGATTAACAATATTCAGAGTAATATTTTGCGATTTGTTACATTTCATAGTGGGTTTTTTCCAACATTATTTACAAAGTAAGCATGCCTTGTTACCTGCTTTTATAGATGGCAGGATGGCCAAATTGTTCCTCTTCATCAGAACTAGCATCTTTGCCTGAGCTTAATTCTGTAGGAGATGATAGATACTGCTCCCATTTGCTCACTTGCTGAAAAAACACCATGAAAGAACAATACATAAACATTTCAATGATTATTGCTGGTGGAATCAATCTTTTTCTCTCCTTCCCCACTGGCTCCTTTTGCATGTTAACTAACATTCCGATCTACATTCAAAGTGCAAAAAAATGAGTGCAAAAGTTTGAAAATGCTTTCATGCTAAAGATTTTTCAATGACTGCAAGAAATGACGTTAATTTTTTTCGACTAATAACAGTATTTATTTTAATAAAATTCATACTTGTTCGTGATTCTGAGATGAGGGCTCCTGAGTCTGGCAACAAATGTCATGCTCCTGTTGATTAGGTGATACTGTCAGCAAGGAATGTTGTCGCTGATGATCTCTCTCACCTCGAAGCATGTTAAGTTTCTGTACATGCTGTCGGCAGTCTTTTCCCGACCCTCTTCCAAAAACCTAGAGGCAAATTTTAACTAATGAATAAGACTGGTCATAATGACTAACAAAAAGCAGTTCAAAAAGATAACAATCGAGCAATGAATTGAAAGCTGCTCATTTAAGAGATGTATTTCTTCTCGTTCTTATTATATTTATTATGTAGTTCGTATTCACCTTTATAACTGATTGCTGCTCACCACATAGTTTACATTTCCATTTCTTGCTTTTTGCCTCTTGGTGAACCTGGTAAGTTTGGCAAGAATAACATTGAAGTACATGGAAATTCAGCATCACTAACTCAACCTGTTCGATGATAAATAAGAGGTGTATGGTAGGCAATCTTTTTGCTTATCTTATACTTTAGCTAGTAGTCTGAATATAAGGAGTTTCTCTTTTTTATTAATCGAATATCAAGACAACCGAATAAGGCGCCATTCTGTAAGGGAGGTAATGCAAGAGCCTCAATTACCGAGTTGTCCTCACGAAAACTTTGTTCAGAACGAATTACTTTTCTGGTTTGGTTGTGTTGCGATATGCAGTTATAAAACACTCGCTTGTTCTCTTTCTGAGTGAGGACGGTAATGTCCTGGGTTATTATCTCTTCTCGAGGTACAAGTACTTCCTCCAAATGTTCACAGAGCTGGCTGTCGGGGAATTTCTGCAGGTACACCGGCTTACTTCTTCCCCATAGACTATGGACCATAGTGCAAAATCGCAACAGGGAAAGCACTTTCTGATCTCAACAACCAACCCAACAAGAACGGAGTTATTAAAATATGCCAATCGTCATTATTTTTTTTACCCTCTTCACAGTCCAACAAACTTGTTCAAGACATACGTGTTCTGGGAACTACATGATTGCATGTTCACATCTGATTCTAGGAGTTAAATTTTTTATTTTTGAACACTTCCTGAATGACTAATATTAAGATTTACATTTAAAAATAATATGAATATTGTTACACATATAAACACTTCCATACACACAAAATAAGACTAATACAAATTTACAAACTGCAAGAATCATAAACAGTTTAACAGATTTTAATGACATTTTCAAAGAAAACTATTGTATAGCTTTGCAATGGTTCTCATTCCAAGAATCTCTCAGGACTGGCTTGAAGATGCTTAGAAGTGAAAAACCTGCCACCTTCAAGTTTCACTGGCAGGAACCAAAATCTAAAACACAAGTAAAAAATTACAAATTTCTCAGTGCAGCTTGTTTCACGCAGTGACCTACAGAGCACTATCTTTCTCTATCTCAGCACCAACTGTGTCTGCTGCCTCCATTTCTGCAGTGATATCTGTGACCTTTGCCTCGTTCTCTAGGGCATCGTGTTCCTGATCATACTTTTCCATCAATGCTCTGATTAACCGACATTTTGCATGCTCACATTCACAGGGCACTGGATGATCCTCTCCATCAGATTCTATGCTGTCATCAGTGGTTTCCTCATTCATGTCCTCTCCTACCAGTTCTAAAGTGATGTTATAATGTCGCTTGTTTGTGGTATCTTGTTCAAGGTCTACACGACATCCAATTGCATCATTAGCATCCACAGACACAGCCTGTGGAAGGATTATGACAGTCTGTTTCCAGTGTGTTTCAGGACTTGCTGGAGATGTACTTAAAATAGAAGGGGAGATAACTGTCCAATTGTGGACCTCTGGCAATTGTGAATTCACACCATCAGATGACTGCGAGTTAGTGTTTTTTAATGGGCTTCCTTGTTTCACAGCAAAATCCACATCAAACCATAATACAAAGCCATGGACAGTGGAACTTTTTTCAGCTTTGAATGTTAGACACCGAGACACTGCCTGCACTTCAACAAGTGTTACAGTATTGAGATCAAACTCTGCAACAGTCTGTGGAGATGCAAGGACCTGGTGCTGCTCCAGTTTTGTAGTGACTGGTTCCCGCAGCAGCCTATGTTGAACATATGGAATGGCTGGTGTAAAATCAAAGCCACAGATATTATTCCAAAACTCTAATTTATCTTCCAGAAAAATCTCCATGTTGACAGGTGCAAGAAATAGTGAAGCACGAGAAGGCACCATTATCCCATCTTCTGCCAAAAAGCGGTCTCTAGCAACAATAACAGAATCCAGCATGGATTCATGCAACAGATAAAAACCCATCCATTCTGATACAATGACGTCCATTTTGACATCATCTCCCAGCTGTAGATCCTCCACTGTGGACTGAATCACCTCTATTTTATCCTTAAATCCATTTTGCTCTACTATCTTTTGGCAAAGTGCAGCAATGTTACTAGCTTCAATAGCATAGACTTTACGTACTCCTGCTGATGCTGCAAACAGAGACAGGATGCCAGTTCCAGCACCAACATCCATAACAACTTTATCTCTGATGAGATGGGCATTATTCTCAAAGAATCTTTTATATGATGCCATGCGTGGCCAGTCCCGGAGCATGACTTCATGCACGTAGGGGTCAGCATAACTGGAAAAATACCCATCATGATCATCAGTTGAGGTCAAGGAGATGTCTCTTCTATCTTCTTCTGCATCTCTTAGAGTTGCCATTACTGAGTACTGAACACTGCTCTTCAGCAGAATTAATATGAACTGTTCTTCAGCTCCTGCAAATAAGGGGAAGTTTTAAAAACTTTGTAAAAAGTGATAAGATGCCATACCTATAAACAAACAGTAAATATAAAATACTTAAATGGATGAAACAAATCAGATTCATATCTGGCAAAGAAGTAAACTCTTTTGTTCAGTGTATAACCTTCCTTGACCAAAGTTGTCTATTCTCAGTTTTCTTAACTTCCACGTTGAATGATCACTGCCACACACTGTCCTTAAATATATCACATAAGTATGAAAAATGTAGTCAATGATATAGAAAGCTATAGCATCAATCTGTTTTCATAGAATGGAAACCAAAAAGAATGTTTGTTGTTTCTACCTATTTTTTTAAATTTTTTTTTTTTTTGCACTATGTACAGAAATGACGAATATTTATTATTCATCACAGAGTCAATGCGACATTTACTGTTCTGTATATTAAGAGACTGTTACTTGCATTATCGGGGCTATCTAAGACTTAATGTAAATGAGGAAAATGTTAGACATTTTTTCAAACTTATGGAAAATCACGAATAATTTGATGGTTAAAAGAATAAAATACAACAGAAATCGGAGTATTCACAATATATCATTTCTTTAATGAATGTTTGTGTATAAATTTTTAATATTCAAAGACATGACTTACGATGGACAAACATAGCATCGGCTCTCCGAAGAGACTATCATACCTTAGGGAATACCTTAACACATCCCTATTTACTAAAGCACAAAAAGAAAATCAGAATGTTGCTTACTTTACTCAATTACTTAAAAATCTGCATCCTACTACTACTTTATTGATGTAATAAAAATGCATTTCGTGCGAATTTACACAATAGTGTATATATTTATTTCAAATAACCGATTAGCTGAGATAGCCCAATCAAAAATTCAAATAATGATTTCGTTAGAACCGTTAACATCTATGCACTGCATTAGTAGAAAGGTGTACGCATTACAGTCTTGGAGCATTTACCTGCAAAGTTGTGTGGGTCTTGACAGCTCCACGTGAAGCGAGGGTGTTAATCTAAGGGACATCAATCTTATGCCGAAAACAGTCTGCGCAAGAGTAGCAATGAGTGTAGCGTCCCTTGTTCTGGATACTCTATAGAAGTGATGTTACTTTACACATACCCATATGCTAAATGTGATGTGCAGAAAAGAACAAGGGAGAATGATAAGGCATCTTTTATTTTTTTTGAAATCCATACTGTATTGGAGACAGTCGCTAACCGCTGTGCCACCGGACTTCCCAGGGAAATGTCGACAGGCTTTGATTGCACAATGATAGGAAATTTGAAGGATGTGTTCGAATTTTTACCAGCCGAAGCTTTGTCATTTCCTCATCCTTTGGAAATCCATGAAAGGATAATGTGATAATGCTGGACGTTGGTAAGCCTGAACTGTTCACTAAAGTACGCAGCAAAGTCAGCGATCTCTATTTTAAAAAGTGTATGAGCCGACATGGTTGAAGAACGCTACTCATATCGACAGCAGACCAGCGTATACCCTCGGCATGGGGTACCCGCACTTGTCCACGTAGGTCGCGGACACCCGATAAGAAGCATACGTGTCTGTCATGTCATATCCTTGTATGTGCCCTGTCTATCCCATAATAGACGTTCCTAGCTTGTCCCTCAAAATGTACCTTATAAATATGATCCACTTAATAAATATACATTTATGTTGCTACGAAAAAGTTTATAGATTTTCTGAAATTTGCAGCTGCCTTGGCGGGCAGGATCAAAGATAATTGCATCTCTGTATGCAGGTAATTAATAGACATTAGTCTCGTGTATAAAAGTTCTGCAATAATAGAATATTAGCTAACTTAGATTCACCCTACTTAGATTCACCCTACTATTTAAGAGTAAATGATAAAATGTTTATTCATCATTATCAACTTGCACCAATATGTTAAATGGTGAGCGTACAAGCGTTGTATATCACGAATAATTTTGTAATCCCCTTGTCTCGATATAGAAAACTAAGACAATAAACAATGCCATTGTCATGTGTCTCTTGACGATGAGGTACACGTGTTGTTTGATTGTGCTGCCTTTGACACATACAGACCGATATTAAAGGTATTAAAGCCCCACGAATCTTTCTACATAACTCTGAACCAACCATAAAACAAATTTCTATAGGTATCTGTATCAATAATTCAAAAACAGACATGAAACGTGAACATTAATATCGACAAGTAAATATGTGAGATCATTATAAATGTTGTTGATATCTGGATAGAACTTCCTCCTTGAAACAAACCAAAGGGCTTAGGATTACTCATTTAAAAAAAAGGTTCTCTCTTTCTCTTCTTACTCCGCTCCCTTGTTTAATTACCATGTACAACTCCCTTTTTTTTTTCTTCTCTCTGCCCCCGCTTTTACACCTAATAGACCTGTGAAGCAGGTGGCTGCTGTTGTGGGGAGCTATCTGACGGGAGGCAGGCGTGTCACCTGTGTCGCGCGACACCCAGCATTCCCCGCGCGTGCCTCGCCTGGGTCCCACAGGTCAGCGTGTGCACTGTTACCGCCCAGGATCCTCGGTTTCTGTTAGTATGACACCCCGGTCACTGTCAAACTAAACTTCTTTTTGCGAACCCATACACAACTGTGTGGGATGATGTGTAGGTGATGGTTGTTTCTCCGTGACAATAATAGTGTTAACCCTGGTCATAACATCTTGCCAGAAATAAAGTCACACCAAGCATCACAAAGACGCTCGCGAATGCGCGCTCATAATTAATTAAAATGAACGCAGTTACAAAACTCCTCCTGCTCCTTTTGTTTGTCTTTATTCTTCAAAATCTGAAACGACGGTCAGAAGAACGGAACTGGAAGAAACGAATAAATTTCGGGATTAAAATATTCACGAAGTCTTACGCGCAAACGTATTAGGTTTTGTATCAAGCTAGTGTCCTACAACTTTTGCAAATTTGAAAAGAAATTTCTGCTTGTTTTCGAAACATTGCCCACTGTGGGTGCTATGTCACCATACTTTGAGTTGCGTGAAGGGAGTCGCTTCGTCGACCTTTGCCCCGACTCTTAGCTGCACAGGCAGCGCCAGCCACACTTATCGTCTGCTCGCAAATGTACCGTGATGCTCTCACTTCGTCAGACAAATTAGGGATCACCTCCCTGCACCTTGCACCTTTAAAAAGCCCATCGCCATCACCAGCAGGACTTACTGATCCATACCCGCCCTCTAACCTTTCAACAATCTGCGAGAGACGGGCTCACCTCATCAGTAGAGGCTGCGCTTCTAATTTTAGCGTAATAGCCACAAGAAACGAACAGTCGGAGATCGGGAGGACACTGGGGGCTATTCCCTAATGAGAACCGGTCATCGAAAAAGCGACAGAAAATGCCGATAGAACTAAGAAAGCGATAAGAGAGGAGAAGAGAGAAGTAAGCAGCTCATAAATCTTCCAGTATTTACTTGGAGCGGAACCCGCGCTTGTCTTTGTCGTCCCAAACAACGACCTGCAGAACTGCACAGAGGAGATAGCTTTGTCGTTGTTGTCGTCGCTGTCTTTGTTCTCGTCGGCCAGGACTGTTTGAAGTGCTGTAGCCGGAACGCTCCTCTTCCCTTTGATCAGCAATTATCTGTCTTCAGATGGAAGCAGTCGGTGCTACTGGGTACAAACGTATTAGCGTCTGGCTCGAAGGGGAAGGCATCTCCCCCCAACCCCCGCCAACTCTCCTACCAGACAATCATATGTCACTTCAGTAAATAACCCTAAGCCATTGACATACTATTTCTTAAAAGTTAATTTTACATAAAATTTCTAAATGGTGAAAATATTTGTTTAAATATCTGTTCTCCACCTCGCCTTCTCTGTGATATCTTGCTCCTGGACTTGCTGGTGGGCTGTTGTATCCCAGTTTCTTGCTATATTTTAGTCTGCTGATAAATAGTATTCTATTTCTTGTCCTTTTCTCACTATGAGAATAGTTCGTAAAATTTTAGTTTGAGATAGGTAAAGGGTTGTGAGGTGACAGGCTGGTGTGTATTTGCGTGTGAGAGAGAGAGAAAAAGATTGAGCCTGCCTTAAAGTACAGAGCAATGAATGTTTAATATAAATAAATTCATAACCAACACCCTTCCCTACCTGTTTTACCACATCTGTGCATCAATGAGAATTTAAGTGTGATTCCATTTCTCTCCCTAAGTGCTTTCCACTCTTATCAAAGACTAGGGACAAATAACACCGATAAGGGAAGTGAAACGTATTGCTTTTAAACCGTCTTATCACTGGCACAGAGTTTAAAATTCATCCTCCCCATCCCAACTCCCACCCCTATCCTCATCGCCAACACTCCGTAAATCTTGTCGATCTCCATCCCTACAAGTTTTCTTTTCTTCTTGACGGTCGGACGTGGCCTGCAAGATATCCCAGTCGAGAACCAGGCTGATCTGTTCTCCATTCTGTCATTTGGTCCGCGGCTTAAAAGTTGTTTTACTAGATATTACATTACACATCGCCTGTGCAGCGGAGGAAAAAAAAAGGGTGTCAGCGTTCATGGCACTTCTCTTCTCCTGACCAGCAACATCTGGCAAAAGGTTAAGGGTTACTTTTGCTTTCTGTGGTTTGGCACATAACCTCCTCCCGACCTCTCGAAAATGAAGCCCGCTCAGTTTCGAAACGGATAATTACCTTATCACTGCAGGCATGAGTATGTAAGAGTATCTTGTAGTTGTCTCTTTGTTGCTTGTGGGTGGGTAGGGGAATTTCGCTGATGATGACTGTCGCGACAGTTCCAGAACATGCTGCGGAGCCAGAGGGATGGGTGAGGAAGGGAGGAGGGTCGAGGGCTTGATGCGCTGGCACGATACACTGCAACGCTGATAGCATTGATGGATTCCGACAGAGTTATCACCCAACGGAAACATCAGTGGTTGCGTGTTCGACAGCAAGAGGGCGCTTTCGCACGATGCATGGCTCGCAGATTCTGGCCTGGATGGTGAGAAGGAGGAAGAGGAGGGTGGGCTAAAGAGTGGAGAGAGCAATGAGAAATCGGAGATGTTTTTCATTTAATTACAAGTCGTGGCCAATCTCGATCATAATTATTTTGAGTTGAGATAAGCGGCGACTTGCAAGCTCGGGCCAAAGGAGAGTCCATCGTGGCAGCGTGAGCTGATGCCGACCACCTGTCAGCGGCGATCGACGGAGCTCTGGCGAGGGTGAACCTGACGTGTGAGTGGTGTACTGTCGCCAGAGAGCTTTCATTTCACTCCTTGTCACCCACCACTTCGCCCCGCTGCTGCGTGGATCAGTTTCCCAGGCAACTCACACAGTTCTATCTTTCTCCAGCAGCTGACCAACTTCATCAAGCAGATGAACGTGACCGGACATTTTTTGTGCTTTATTTCACAATTTTCATGCTTCGTTTCATGATTTTGTTCCATATCGCCCCCATCTGCATCCGCAAAATACTCGACAGGAAAGTTTATACATGTCCTTTTCGATAATGAGACATTATTTTTTTAAACGATAGAAGGGTTGCGTGCTTTTTTGTATTTCTTATTAAGGTTAGCTCAAACGTGAAATTATATTCAAAATTACCAGCAGATTAACAGAAAAAATTTTGTTCCAAAAAATCACTGACGTCTCTCGAGTGTCAAACAACCGACCTCCCTACCCCTACCCCCATCGCGTCTGTGTGGCCGGCGGGGCTGATGGGGCTCAAGATGAACAAGAGATTGAGATCTAGGCTGTGGAGGTGAAGACAAATTACTTCCCTTCACACTGAGGGCACCTCCACGTTGAAAGTACGCACGAGCGCCTTCGCTAGTCTGGAACCCTGAAAAAACATTCCCTCGCCATCCCTTCCTCTTTCACTTCAGGAACTATCCTTGTGATCAGAAGTAAAGTAGATGTTGCAGCAGTAACAATACATAACGGCTTTGAGTGGATGCAGATGTTCTTTTCTCTGCGTGTATAGAAAGAAATTGGGAAAAGATGGACAATATTGCAGATTGTATGTGTTATGGGAAGTCGTTTGATAGAAAAGCTGCTGCTATTGCGTAAGACTTCATGAATATCTTAGCCCCGAAATTTATTCGTTTCTTCCAGTTCCACACCTCTAACCGTCCTTTCAGGATTTGATGTTCGCACTCGCGAATTACGGATAAATGGAGGGGCTGTGGTTATGCACGCACGCGCGTGTACACGGTGGTAGCATCACAACATGTGTTGCTTCTGTGTTAAACAACAAAGCAACACTTAATAAAAAAAAAACTAAACTCATTGAAAAATTACTCATCCAGTTCTTGCAATCACAAGACTTTATGTAAAATTCAGAACAACTTTCTACCCATTTTAATCAGATTTAAGATTTGGATGTCAATGTGCCCCCCCCCCCCCAAAAAAAAAAAAAAATCCTGCAACTTCTTTTATTAATGTTTTGTAGAAAAGTAGTGTTTCTTTTTCTTTTCTGTAGATTGAAGGCAAGTTTGAAAACATTCAGACAAAATATTTCTTGTACCCTATTATTATAAAATAACATTTTTGTTTGCCGTTGTTGCTGTTAAATTACCAGTCCAGAATGGCGTATAGAATGATCCACCAGTACACGGATGGGCATTGAATACTATGACATCAGCGCGCGCACGTGTAGATAAGCAGAGAAGCGAAGCTCCCACATGATATACATTTTATATCAGTCGGGGCTTACTGCTCTCGTGTGAGAAATTTTAATTGTTTGCATGTTGCCAGACAAGCACGGAAATAAACAGGCCGTTGAACTGTAGGACACCATTGTACCCTTTCTAGCATGTTGCCACGACCCACCCACATAATTAGATGCCTTACGGGTGGAGGCGGATGTCATACGGTCGTCAAGGTAACGTTTAGACCACACACACCTGATCTGTTGTCTTTCCTCTACTCGCTCCATCCCCCCATCAACTCCAGGGGTGTAACCCTGGTACCTGTGGCCGACACTCGATATCAAATTTAAAGGCTAATCAGGGTGGAAGGTGCGCACAACAGGGTGATATAGCCGACTCCTAGAACTCTATTCTACACGCTAGTTACAACCCATTGACCATCTCACCTGGGTGTGAAAGATGAGAAGATGACTAACTTCTCAAATATAAGTGAATGATCACGATTGTTAGCGGGGTAGAAACTGTTGAAAGTTGCAGGTGCCATCTCGGGGTTGAAGAGGGGTCAAGGTCTTACTTACAGCGGTTTGCTGATTGGTCATCTGCTCCTAACTCTGGCATCGACTTCTGTCTTCCTTGATGTCAGAAGTTAGAACTGAGGTCAATACTCGAGTGCATTTCTGAACAAGAATGAATAGCAACACAAGGAGAATAATATATATTTAAATATAATATATTTCTATCAAGCCAGTGACCGTGCTATATAAATATCCATTTTACATTCAGATTTATTTTAGAATTAATTCGGATTTAAATCTTCCTGGAACACGTGTCTGCTGCCGAGGGTTTGGTCTTGGTGGCAGTTTACTGACATCAGTTGTGGCCAGCGCAACAGGACAGGCACGGCAACTACTCGTCACAGTTTGTACCCGAGTTGTGGCGACTGCCCGAGAAAAGACCTCACCGAGGTCGATGGAAGAGAGAGGAGGAAGGAGGTATCGGGGTGTTTTACTATGTGTTTGTATAAGGGATTCACCAAGGCAGTGGATGAGTTCAGTGTCTGACTCAACAGGTGTGGGCTGGACGTGCAGGTAACACAGAGAAGGCAAAGCGTCCACACACACACACCCAAACAGTTTCATCATTTTATAGTTGCAGGTCAGCATCATGAGGAAGATATAGCAGGGAAGGGAAAAGGGGATTAGACCACCACCGACCTCCTCCTTTAACATCCTCCTTACCTCCTGCACTGGTCACCAAAGTTGCTTGGAGGGGTCAAACGTGTCTGTGCTACCCCTAAGTAGCTTCCTTACTTTGGGTCCTCCCTCCATCACACGCCACCCTGAAGCTCCAGGAGTTTGGAAGTGACGGAAAGTAAAAACGTGGCGGCGAGAGAACGAGAGACAAAGCCAACGTTCACAGGATAAACTCATTTGTTGTTACAGCGGTTTAGGAGGGCACAGGGTAAGTAGAAAATGGAGCGGGGAGGGAGTAAGTAGCAATAGAACTGCATGACAAGAGTTGGGAGTGGGGATGCTAGTGTTGGGTTAGTGCTTTATTCAAGTCAAGACAACGATCAAACAAAAAATCCGAGTGTATCAATGGAAATCGATGTGTGAGAGAGCGATCTCTAATGAATGTTCTCTTTTCAGAGCAACAATTTAAAAACATTTGTTATTTAGGAAATATTAGCGTAAACATGTACCCCAGATATATGTGCAACATTCGTTCCAGTCGAGGGTTGGCTGGGTAGACGGGGGAATTGTGTTAGACACAGAGGTTCACATAACAAGTCCGGTTCTGAAGCTTCCTCCGTCAGAAAGACGATACAGTCGTTGCCGCTCCTCTTGAAATTAAATGCAGCTTTCCAGCCAGTGTCAAACACAGGAAGATAGAGCGAAAAAAAAAACAAGAAAAGAAAACATGGCCAGAAAAATGTGTTATTTAAAAGTCTAATCTCAAAAGACATTATATTACTACTACTATACGATGCCGTTACATCAAGGAAAAAGCGCGTGAGACGCGCGCGCGCACACACACTCACACGCTTTTCGTTCTCATTCAACAAAAATATTTTTTTTTAAAAAAAGACAGAAGGTTTGTGACACATTCCAAGTTTTGCAAACCAGCTCTGTCTCTGTCCACCTTAGCGGCGATAAACTTCCCCCACGATATCCTGTTTTGCCTTCATGTACAGTGGAACCTCGGTTAGCGAACGCCTCGGATAGCGAATTTTTCGGTTAACGAACAAAAATTTCGCTAAAAATTTGTCTCGGATAGCGAACAAAATTTCGGATAACGAACAAAAATTTCGTTAAAAATTTGTCTCCGATAGCGAACAAAATTTCGGATAACGAACAGCCACGTGAACCACACATGACCGACCAGCATGTCATCATTCGCGCTCGAGACAGTTACGATCAGTCGTTCCTTACCTGTGCGCATCCTTCTTATTTAGTGATTGTTGTGCTTTATTTTAATAAGATAATCCTCAATCATGGCTCCAAAGAAGATTAAGAGCAATTAATAGTAGTGAGGTAATGACAAGGACGCGGCCAACAAATGAATTGAAAAAGGAAATGATTTCAAAGTATGAAGGTGGCATGCGTCTGTCGGAAATGTGATGTCGTATTACCGAAGAGTTTTACAAAAAAAGGCAGAAGAAGCAGACACTGGACAAGTTTTTTTCTTCAACCTCAAAGCTACAGAAAAGGGAAGTCTCCCCCGATTTTATAATGTCACGTGTGCTCATGGAGAGGGGATTCAAAGCAGTAATTCCACTCCTTCCTCCCCACACCTGTTTCCAACCACGCCGTCAAAACGGCAAGTTTTCTGTTTAAATGCTTTCGTTAATGTTTTTATGTTTATTTAACTCCGTTTATATTGCATTATAACTGTTCTCATTAAAACAAATACCTATATATATATAGCCTGTAACTTTTAAATAGCGAGTCAACAGGGGCTGGGAACCAATTAAATCTATTTCCTTTATTTCTTATGGAAAAAATTGTTTCGGATAACGAACATTTCGGTTAACGAACAGCTTTCCAGAACGGATTAAGTTCGTTAACCGAGGTTCCACTGTATTTTGCTCCGTATCATTCCTTTTTTATCGTTGGAAAAGCCTCAAAAATTGGTGAAAACATTTCTTAAAACATTTATTATTGGACTTTATTTATTCGACTGACATTTACAGCAGACACAAACAGAAAAACTAATCAAACGCTGAATGTTAATCAATGCTTTTTGAGTTGTGATTCTCAGAAAAATAGTAGGTGTAAAATACAATTTTAGCTTTAGGCCAACAATCGTCAATAAACAGGCAACTGGAGCGCATTTTTTCTTTATGATCGGATTAAGTTTATTTTACAATAATAATTCCCAAATTTAAGCTTAATTTTAAAGATATAAGCCTTCTTTGTTTAAGTTTTTTGCCAGCAATCGTAGTTGGTTTTAACAGCTCGTGGTTTGGTGTATAGTTGGTACTGGTGTAGGAAGAAAATCTCTTCAGTTTTTAAAAGCTCAAAAGTTGCCTGTAATGAATAAATGACTGGATAACAATCGCTTTTGAAATGTTTTGAGCAACTTCTCGAGTGTGGGAACGAAGTTTCCATGGCACATTTGAACAAAAGACATCTCTAGACAAAGTGAATCCACTGTTGTTTGTAGCCAGCATCTTGAGGAACTGACTTCATCTGAGTGTCGAATAGAACATTCAGCAACAGCACAAATAATTGGTACCTAATAATAAATTATAGATAAATATTTTTGAAAATTCCACTTTCATGGTTCTTTGAATCATTTTCTTTAATATTTACTCCACAATTAGTTTTTGAGAAATGGCAGAGTGATAATTAAGGAACAGTACACAGGAGGCGGGGTTTAAATGCTCACTTTATTTACAATATAGGAATGTCTCTGTATGTACGTACATCTTTTGTGCAAGCAATGTACACATGATAAAAGATAAATGGCATGCATTCTGTAGTATTATATCAAGCACAGAATACGTCAGTATGTAGAAAATATACAGTTGTGCATTTAATGACATTAAAAATATTGATAATAGTAAACATACACATACTCATATATGTCTATAAATATAAAATTTGGCACATTTTTGTGAACTTTCATTTGTGCAGTCGTCGTGTTTGTGCTAAGTAAAAATTAAGCGTTACATGCACAAAATAGTTACAAAGATTGACGAAGAGTCAAAGGTCGCGAGGATGGTGGGATTGGGTCTTGTATTTTTCTTGTATTGTTCATGGAAGTGTTTAGAATCATCAAACTGTAGCATCCACTATCCAGACAGGAACCAGTGTGAAATCTCAAAGGTGTATTTCCTTTAAGGGAAAAGTGTTGGAGCTGTAATTTTTTTCTTCGACCACACACAGTCTGATTTTATAATGAAGTAAACTATTCATCTAAGGACTTAAAAACAGACGTTGAAAGCTGATTAGTTTTGTGTATTGTTCTTTCTTCAGAAATATCTGTATGAGCATAGAATATCAACGAGAACCCGATATTATCCACTAATTATTCTTCGGAGAAATTAAACTAGTTTGAACCCAACCGAATAAAAGGGAAGGCTCCCTGCTTAATGCTGGAAGCAGGTTTATCAGTTGAAGGCACTGCTGGAATCGGACGGATTTCAATAATTCCATTTAAAATTTCTTTTGGGGGTAAAATCAACGCAGAAATATACAACCAGTCATTTGTCGAAGGAGTATGGTGACTCCTAAAAGCATAGGAAAAATTCGCCTCCATCTTCAAAGGGAAAACAATCCGATCCTCCTGATTCATTACAAGTGTCTCAAAAATCAGACACAAAATAGTTTCTCGAAAATGCAGGTCATAAAAATATCAGTTTTTTTTACAAATCTGTAAGCACACAATTGCTTTGACAAAAAACAAGCAAACATTGTAACAAAAAATTGCTTTTGATAAATCGCTCAGATAATGACAACAAAATTAATGGTCGAGTATGTGCGATAATATACAGGTTGATAATGTGGCATCATAAGTGCGTTTAACTGATAACAAATTAATTCCTTTATAATATCAAGCGATTAGGTCTTAGCCTAAAGACCGTTCTTAACGGGCAAAGTGCCTAAGCGTTGAAGTCCTTTGCATCGGCAAATGAACTGAGCACGTTGACCAACGCTCAGTCACAAACTTGTATTACTGGACTGCTGGCAGACTACTAAAGCGAGGCAGATGTGTACAAAGCTTCCGGTTCATTCACATTTCAGATTAACTACTCACTAGTTAAGCGATATAGGAAACTGAACAATATAAGTTCATACATCATTGACTAGATCTCGGGCACCGTAAACACATCTTGAGGTATGACCAGAGATGTTTACAGGATATCATGTGTAAAGGTTAACAAACGATAAACATCCTAATGACCACAATGGCCCAGCAACAATTTGATTTCACCAAAACAAGCGTCCAGAATACATGATGTATCAGCGACAGCAAACTTAACTGACAAGCGCATGTCAAGCAGAATAAACCATATGTCAAGTCAAATAAACCATGTCCAGCAGGATAAACCACCCTGCCACTGAATGAGACTGTGGTCATTGTTACTCTATGTAAAGAAAGTGTTTATGTTCATTAGCATTGTCTTCCCTCATTGTCTGTGCACTAACAACGGCCAACTTTAATAATCTGAACACAAGCAGCAGTACAGAGAGGCATCCGTGACTTTTGTAGAACAATTTTAAATTCGTGCGCTAGAAATATTGACACACACAATCCTACTAACACATCCTATTGACATTAATGAAATAAAATGCAAATAAATAATATAATACATTTGACAAGAAGATTACCCATGATGCACTAGCATTATACAGGTTGTGCGATGGAGTTTATCGTTGTAAAAAAAGCAAGCTCTCCCAAATTTTTCGTTGGAAACCAGTAAAAGTTTGTGCATCGGCATTGGGACTGCTACAAGAGGCACAAGGTAAAGGCAACGGTTAATTAAAAGAGAACATTTAATTCTTGGCAACATCAGCAAATTGCTGCCAGAAGGCGAAAACATAATAAGATCGGGTAGTTTGCATAGTATTTCACCACAAATCGTATCAGGATGGTTATAGGATCTTAAATGGTAGTACAAAGGAGAAGTTGTTGTCTATCAAATTGTCTCTGTACCTGATGCCGACACTTGACCCCCACGATGACGTCACGAAAATGGTGGCATTGAGGGTGACAGGGGTAAGGTATTCTGGGGCTGAGGATCTGTTGTCATGTCTTCCATGTCTACTTCCGCTTTTTATTAGAGTTTTCCACGAACTTGTATTACTGGACTGCTGGCAGACGATTTGTTCCAGTTAACTACTAAAACGAGGCAGGAGACTACAAAGCTTCCGGTTTAGTCACATTCTTTGTTAAGGCTCGCCGAGACTCAAAGCGGAGAATTTTGCAAGAGGCTAAGCGTTGGTCTCGGCAGACAGACAGCAGTCCACTTATACACGTCCATGGACTTTTCGGCAAGAGAATGTGAGAGAGAGAGAGAGAGAACATGCAGTTGCTAATCGAGTGCCTAATTTTGTGACAATCTCTGCAGGGAAGCTGACAAAATGAAGAAGAGTATATACGACAAGTCTGCTGACGCCAGGACATCACACCAAGAACATAAAGAATTGTCTGTCTGTCATGGCGGGTGCGTATTGCACCCCACCTTTTCGCAGAGAACTTGAAAAGAACAGCAAGGTGGCTTCAGTCACAGCGAACTAAGTTTCTTGTTGTGTGTCATTCCCTTCCTATATTTTTCTCGTCGTCAAGGATAGGTGTCCATGGTGACACTGATCTCCAAGGAAGCTGTCGGCCCGAGGGGTGTGCTGAACTGTGGGAGGTTAGGCAATGGTGATGTCGCTCACGTCTGCACACAAAGGGAGGAGCGGGGAAAAGTTAGAACTAAATGAAAAATATGGTATGGCGGCGTGTCCAGGTGAAGACATGGTAAAGACATGGCCATATGGTACACGTGAAGTGAATGTGTTTTTGCGGCTGTAGAGTCATTGTTGAATAAATTGATGGAAGAATATAACAAGCATTTTTCTGTTAAGGAGGAGGGTGTTTGGTGAATGGATAAAATGTGACCGTGTTCAAGCGAAAAAAAAAAAGAAGAAAGGGCAAAAGTTAAGACGTAGGGAATGGATGGTCAGCATGTTTTGCTCGTGTTTCTTGTTATTATAATGAATGTCATAACACTATGAATGATCTTGCAGTACTAGGGAATGTGTTAATATTACCAATGAATGAATATTTTGTGAATAAATGTCCTAGTTCTAGGGATAGAACTAACATTGTCAATGAATAAATACTACCAATAAATGAATGAATGTCTAAATACAACGAAGGAAGGAATGTCTTAACACTATTAATGAAAGTCCTGACACAGTTCTAAACGCTATAATGAATGTGATAACATTCAAACAAAAACACACAGACTCACCTGAGGCAGTGGAGCATGTGTAGCTTTGTGCACGGCCAAGGTGCGAGACTGACAGAAGCCCTTGCCGCACACAGAACACTTAAATGGCTTTTCTTTAGAGTGAATGTACCTGTAGACAAATACATTGCAGTATAGTCAAGCTACTTTCAGATACACTACTGTCCACCACCAGCTTTCACCACTGGTGCCCACGTTACAAATATTTACATCGTCTTCTTCTCATTATTTTTCTCCAATTGCATTTCATAAGCCGATCACCTGCCTAACAGTCTGGCAGCCGAACTCTGACGATGAGATTTTATTATGGTCCTCTTTGCCGACTAATATAGTCATGGCGCAGATTTTGTACGAGCAGTAACCTACCTGCCGTTAGTCAGTTGTCGGTCTTCAGTCGGTCAATTTGACGCACAACTTGCCTAGCACCTCAACGATCATGGGACGAAAGGTGTTCCTTTATAAAGGCTTACCTGTGGTCCCGCAGGTGGTCTTGTCGCCTGAAGGCCTTGCCGCACACATCACAGGGGTAAGGGCGCTCATCCGTGTGTGTTCGTTCGTGGATGAGGAGGTTGTAAGACTTGGTGAAGTGCCTTTTGCAATATTTGCACACAAACTCTTTCTTGGCTCTGCAAATCACCCGCAGACAAACTCTAGAATATTCTTTAAACATTTTTTTACAGACAATTTTAAATGACTAACTATTAATTCCAACGACAGGCTAACTAAAGGAAACGTGAACGTAAAGAAAATAGTCTTTTTTTTTTTTCTTTTATCCCTTTTCGACCCCCTCCCACAAGAAACGTCATCAGAGGGACAAGCTTACCTCCGTGGCCGCCTCGTTTTGACTTTCTCTTCGCTGGGCCCTGTCAAGGTTGCTGGTAGTCGAAAAGTGTTGTAGAGGGGATTATATCTGTGAAGACAGAACAAGACGATTAACTTGAGGCCGTCATGCTCTGTCAAGTTACTTCAAGACTATGAACGTCCATGTTTTTATTTTGCTTTGATGTTTCGTTTTATTTTGTATTTATTGTTTCGTCTCCTTGAGTTTTGTTTCGTTTCTGTCAATGGTTTTCTCTTTCTATTGCGCGATTATGAAGGCAGCGGATTAGACAATGACAATGACAATGACAATGACAATGATCAACTTAATTGGTCTCAGTGGGCAATTTAAAGATGGAAAGGTGCTCTAGTTATAGTAAGTTAAAAGTAAAAGTAGAATAAGTTCACTGCAAGGTGCAGCGTCAAGATTACAGTGAAAGGAAGGCAAATTATATATATATACTATAAAACAAACAACAACTTGCATCAAGAATAATCATGTGCGCATCTACAACACACACACCACTGACACTGACAATGACTGATACAGAGTCAGTGAGTGTGAGTCTCATTTCTCAAAAGCTTATCCTTGCACTAAAATATGCTTAAAATGTTTGTTAGATTGTCTTAAATATTAGACATTAACTTATGATGGGATGAAGTGCACGAGGAAGCGGAAATGTGAGAGAGAGAGAGATGAAAAAATTTTAAGAGTGTGTGTTCACTCTTTGTGTGAAAGAAAGCTTAATAGTGTGTGTTCACTGTGTGAGTGAAAAGTTGAAGAGTGTGAGTTCATTCTATGTGTGTGTGAACAATTTTAAGAGTGTGTTCACTCTGTGTGTGTGTGAAAGACGAGTAAGTGCGACTGGGTTCAGAGTTTGCCAGTGCATAGGTTGCATTGCCATTACATAACTAGGTTTGCTTCTATTTAGTGCTTCTAGAGGGTGAAGAATTCCACCATCGTGAATTTTACAGGTTTAAAGCAGTCTGTACAGACTGCCGGCCTGAGACCACTGCCCACCCAGCCACGCGCATCCATTGTTCACACACCAGCCACGCCAGCAGACGCCGCGCGCCCACACGCGCTATTTTTAGAGATGCAGCGAGAGTGCACGCTCCCTGCTGCACTGCCATCACAGACTGGAGGGTCGCTTACCGCAGACTGAGTGCCAGAGCGTGGCTGTAGACCTGAGCATCGTGCCCTCCCTCGTGCGCACGCTCGGCTCTGACGTCATCATCGGTCGTCGCCGACTGGGCGAGGCGGGAAAAATCAAATCGTGTTTTGAGTGGCGTTTTCTCTCTCGGCGATTCTCCTGTATTTAGGAGGAAAAAAATTAGGCTGTTAATGCAGCTGTGAGGGTCATTATGTCTACATGACTTTACTTTTTACTCAGGCAGTACGTTCATTGCTGGAAACTTCCTTTTTCATATTTATTTTTCTTTGAAAAATCGTTTGCAAAGAAATTGCTTTCTTTATCCTCACAGAGAAATATAGGTCTACAGAATGTTCATCAGTCTGATATAGCATCAGATACAACTGACGAGTTAAAGAACTGAAGGAAAACATTAACACAAAAATAGACATTGTTAAAAGTATATTAACACATAATTGATAAATAAGAAAGGGGAAAATGTTATCAATTTCTTTATAAACTGTATCACCAAGAAAAAGACATATGCTACAATGGTTACAAAGGAAAAAGGTTTGTCAGGAGGTCATCCCACTCAAAGATTTTTTAGGGGTAAACCTGTGAATCACACCAATAGCAACAGTATCTTAATTGTTCAGAAAGGAATGAGTGCAAATGGAGCTAACCATGTGTGCACCACATATGTACCAAGAGGCCTTTGGCAATTACCCTCGGTTGGAAAAACCAAGAAAGAAGATCTCTTGTGAGAAAATATTAGCAAAAGTGCAGAGCAAAGCACTGGGCTGTTTTTTCCCCTCTTTCTTAAGAGGGTTTTCAAAGACCAACAAGTCTGGTACCGGATTTCGAAGGTTTCTCACGATGTCAAGTGTCAGACAAAGGACGATTTATTTTTCAATTTCTGCAACACGACTGGCTACAGGGATGTGTTAGAAAAAACCAGAGAACTCCAAGAAAAAAATGGCTTCACACGAGCGCTTTTTCTGATGAAATCAAGTGTTGTTAGAGCATTTTGCAGACAAAAAGTTCCAGACTTTGGCTCAGAATCAGACAAAACTGTCATCAGACATGTCAAGGGTCACTATGGCATCTGATAGCGCTGAAAAAAATGAACGCAAAAGTCATGTTTGTTTGAGGACCTATGCCACTATCCGTGCTCTAAATCTTAAAAGGAATGTAACTTTCTACAATTTTCCACGCTTGGTTCTGGAACCTCAGCTCTCCAAACTTGCACTTGTTTATCTCAAAAGTGGTCATTCACTTCCTAAATAAACACCATGTGCTGATGTCTTCCCCAAAAGTTCTTGTTTAAATCAAGATTGCGGATTAAAAGTCTTGTTTTCGTGGGAAAACCAAGACCTAATATGCTCTCTGACTTCTGTGAAATATCTCGCCTCCTCTTTTGGGGCAAGGACATGAGTTAAGTGTTCTCAAAAATCTGCTTAGACCTCCTTTTCTATGTAAATAACGCTTTTATAGACTTGATAGGCCCCAGCGAGGGGTCTGATTAAAATGGAGCTCAAAAACAGCAAGGTCGCAGGGCAGGGTTGACCAGACAAATTTGTTAATAGGGCGTTGACACGCTTTCCCAGCATGGCTCAGTGTTTTTTTCTCCAACTTCCAAATTTTTATGCTTGCAATATATTTACAAGATATTTATTTCTCTGAAAAAATGCTGACTTTGCGTTCTGAGAAGATCTTGAACATCTGCGTAGGTTTTTCTCTGACAAACTGAACAAGATCCCAGCACTAAGGGAAATACAATGCCCATAGCACGGTACTTCTTGAAAGATTGCATGCAAGTCTGGAAACTTAATTAACTTTAGAGTATGAAAATGTTTAATGAATGTTATTGCCTAGCTTGTGTCTTTAAAAATCTAGTACCTGGCTCAAGCAAACCCTAATGAACCATCAACTTCTGGCGATATACAAGTTTTTAAAAGTTCTTTGCATTAAATGATGGTCTTCCCTCCCACAAACATTGTGTTAGTTCGAAACTTTATCCCTGTGCAGTCTGAGACAAAAATATTATGTCCAGATCCCATGTCAGCATTCAGCCTCTCAAAGTGAGTCGTTATGAATCGAATGGCGAGTTGAAATGTCGTTTTGTCAACTTCGGCATTCTTCAGTAGATTTATTTTAAACTCATTTTGTCTTCATTCTATTAAATATACTTCTAATACCTGATATAGAAAATACATAACAAGCAAAGTCTGTGCAGAAAATATTTCTGAAAATATTAAAACCCAAACACCCTCATGTCGCAGTGAGGTGCCCCTCGTCCTACAGAAAACCACTCAAGGGAGATAACCTTTACTTTGCGTAGGACTAATGCTGCAAAGGGACGCTACTTTTCATCCCCGAGTCTTACTCGTCTGTTCGGCTAGTGCTGTGCATGCGGTGATGAAGGTAGTGCCTTCTGCTCACTGTAACAATGCTGGACACAAGCTGGCGCTGAGCTTATGATTATTGTGAAAATAAACCGATTACACTATCGGCAGTCATAAAGCGGTTACATGTTGCATTATCTGCAACGACAACTGGGGCAGCTGGGAGACAGCCCCGCGCCTGGTGCAGCTGCACTCACTTTCGGATACGGCAATTTTTACTATGTCATACCGACATTACTGTAATAGGATGTCATACAACTGGTCACTGGAGTAATTCCATTATGGCTACACTCTCTCAATGTGCACATCAGACTCGAAGTACAAGACAAACTATTGATACCATAGTTGAGTGGAAGCGAACTCAACAATTTATGGTGGCCAGTCCCTTGCCCTTTGTCAGATCATGCGTTATAAGCTAGTTGGCTGCTCTTTTTTTAAATAATAAGTTCAGTTAATGTTTTGTTTATTTTTTTTCAACGCAGCATTGAAAGGTTTGGAATAAACAAAACACAAACGCATTTATAGAAGATGAAACCTATACTTGAACAGAATAGAGCTTTGCTTGATTGGATTGGTGAACTAAGAGTAATCCTACATAAAGCAATTTAGACATTGACACAAGCATTCTCTCTCTCTCTCACACACACACACACAGAGCTAAAATTTAAAAAAATTCCACAAAAATATGTAAAATGTCTGAGTGACTGACTACTAGTGTGCCGCAAGAAGAGTAAGGGTCTGATACTTAAAGGTAGATACTTAAACTCACGACAAACCAAAAGAGATTTGACAAACGATTTTTTCAAACCAATTTTGGGGACTTGTAGTCACACAGAAAACGTTCAAATACACCGTTTGGTCGACAGTAGCTGATAATTCATGAATATGATCTGCTCATCATAGTGTATATATATATATCAAAGAAATGAAATGAAGCAAATATCTGGTGCATATTTGTTTCCATATTGATATTAATACTTATAACGGACGTCCATAGTGTGGGTTTTCAACTGCTGTGGTTGTATTCGTCGCCTAAGGAGTGATTAATTTATAGTGTACTGTTCTTGCTATCAAATTATTGCAAAACAAGTAAAATCCGTAAGCAAGAACCAAACAGGTTTGCCAAACAGTTCGGGTGAAGTTGCTAGTGTAGCTCACACAGCAAACAGGACAACAGGGCTGTTTCGGAAAAATCAGGCGTTTCGAGTTTTTCTTGTCTTCTATCCTTTCAACAAAAAACAAAAAAAAACAAAAAACAAAAACAAACAAACAGGGAGGAGAGAGTCTACTAACGACAGGCTGTATAGTCTACACACTAGCAATCTTCAGCCGCGGTGCGACGGGTGGACGGCCGGCCAGTAACGCGGGTGTCCGACAAGAAGAGGCTACTGACACGATGTTTACTGATAACCACGAGGCCAAGGTCCCACACAGATCCTAATCGAAATCCGACGAAAAGCTAACCAGCTGACTGGACACTAGCAAAACATTTCACGAGTGGAGGCGGAGGAGGGAAGCGTGAGAAGCGGGTGAGGTGGTGGTGGTGGTGGTCGTGGGAGAGACCTTAGACAACATCGGTGGTAATGGCAAACCAAGTAATCAACGTCCAAGTATTCGGTTTTAATGTTGACTGGCGTTGGATTACCTCCCTATCCCCTCATTCGTTTTTGCTCTTTCTCCACCCACCCATCCACCCCGATACCCTACTCTCTTTAACCTCCCCCTCCCATGATCCACTGCGCCATTAGTGCCGTGCAGCTGGTGGTCATCCCTCCCAAAGCAGTGTTATTCTTTTGAGATGCACTTGGACTTAATTTAGTCCAATCAGTCTGTCGGTCAGTCGGACTGCGATGCCCCCTGAGCCCCTCCACATCCATTTCTCAAGAGACGGAGGTGATGGATTAAAAACCGAGTGAATAGTTTCCGATATATTCTTCTTCTGACCACCTCAGGCTCCATAAACTTATTAAAACAATCTTCTGTGTTAAATTTCTCTTCGTCACCCCGTTCGCCTCCCTGGGTTTTCTATCAAATTATTCATTCTTATGATATGTAGTAAACTTTTCTCCTGTTAAATACTACTTTCGAGAGCGCAGGGAATTGTTAATTCACCCATGAATGTCCTAGAAAAGTCAGAGACAAAATAACTTTCTCCACCCCTAACCCCTTTTCAAGCTCGGGTGCAGTGGGACCAGTCTGAACTAACTGGAGACTTCCTCCTCAGGTCTGGCGGACTTGCAAATGCTGCTGATCACCCGGTAATCAGCTCGACCAGTCGCGCAGTGATCGCGTTATTAACATTCGCGTCGCCGATGCGAGGAAGCGGCCCGACCGGTGCTGTGACGCGTCGCCAGCCGTTGATCCGCGCGCCGCAGTCGCCGCACGGGCAGGGGACGAGCAGCGGAAGCGAAGGTGCGGTATCTGCCGCTACTGCAGTCGCAGCTGGACCGTGGCTCTCGTGGCCTGGTTCACACAGGAGAAGGTTCGATCTGGGGTACAAAGCCGATCAACCGCGAACTGGTTTTGTTTTGTTTACCCCAGACCTTTAGCTACCACAGACCCTCCTCCAAAAACAAACAAACACACAAACAAACATAAAAGGCAGGTCCCGATGGAGGCTCTGGAGAACGGTCATGCCAATAGGTCGAGAAGGTATTGATTGAAATGATTAATAAACTTGATTAGAATTAATAAATTATTTAATTAATTTTGACTGAGAGGCTGGTCTTTTCTAATCACTGTCTTTCTCACCATTTCACTCTTAATATTTTGTTTGTTTGTTTGTTTGTTTTCAACGCGAGAACTTAGCCAGTCAGCAAAGATTGAAGAACAGACAATAGGTTTCCATAGAATGTTCTCGGGTGTTTTTCCCCCAGTTCTGAACCTTGCTCACGATCATATCCAAACCAGGCTTTGGAGGGACAGTGTTGATTGCTGATCCTCCTGAATCAGGTTGATACCCGGAACGACAGCTAGATTACTGCTTGGCTTCTGTTTATTTGCTGTTCAACAGTTTTTTTCACATGTTCAGTGCCAACGTCTATACTTTTGTTGTTGTTTTTGCTAGAATCAGACGTAGGTAAGGAGACATTCCATCATTGCTTGGGTGATGTCAATGAAAAAATAAACTACTAAAATCTGCTGTTGTTACATGACACGATGATGTCTTGCACCCATCAGCTGACTATCTCAATTAATTGTTTTTTAATTTGTAATTTTATTTG
This sequence comes from Pomacea canaliculata, assembly GCF_003073045.1. Lineage (NCBI taxonomy): Eukaryota > Metazoa > Mollusca > Gastropoda > Architaenioglossa > Ampullariidae > Pomacea > Pomacea canaliculata. The sequence goes on from NC_037593.1 coordinate 17,581,815, forward strand.
TTCCCGAAATAGGTGCTAGTGCTTTAGTGAAGGTGTATTTCAGAGCATCCCGTTGACAAAACTTGCCATAGGAAAGTTTTCTGATGAACCTCGTAGAAGACATCGGTAGCTGCAACGATGATAAAGATGTGTTTAATCATCAGTTGATTCCTGGTAGAGCTGTTAGCAACAACTGAGTTGTCTTTTGCCGAGAGGATTAACGACAAACGAGCTCTGGTTGAGTCGTGGTGGCGATGTATGGATAGCATTCTTCAACATTATGTCCACTTTAATATTCCCCTGTCTCACGGTAAGTAGAGTTGTTGGTTGTTAAAAGCAGTATTCTCGAATGTTTTGTTGTTTATTTGTTTGTGAACTGCACGGCGTTTTGCTATTCTTAGCTGACAATGGAATTTCCTAAACTTTTGAACATTTCCAGCAACAGAGAGGTCAAGAAAAAGTTTGTAAAAGTGCATGGATTTGTTAGCTTAGTGGTTGGCACAAAAAATAAGAGGAAAGGAAGAAATTGATGATGAAAGGAAGAGTGGTGGTAGTGGTGGAGATGGTGGCGATTTTTTAAAATTTAATTGATGGGTTCTTGACATTTGAACTCAACTTAGCTTGCGAGTGTATGGTCACTGACTGTAAAAACATCCCTCAGACAGCAAGTGCGACAGCAGATGCGACAACAGCAGAAGATGAGCGATGCCATGTCTGGCCTGGCACAGCTCGACGAGGGGAAGTAGAGCAGGGTACAGATAACAGATCGAAAAGGAAGGAAACCTTTTTTTATTGGGAAGGAGGGGTGACAGTAGGGTCCTTGATCGCCAGCTCTAAACTAACAGCACGGCCATCCCACACAAGTGTCTCAGATCCGCATCCAGGCCCTCACCACCATCACCACCACCAGGACTGCTTCAGTCTGCCAGCAACGGTCGACATCCGGGCATTGCGCGCGGAAACCGTTGCTTGCCTTCCACGTACGGGGACTCTTCTGGCGGTCGGCTTTTGCGTGGCAAATGATACGGGGAATCTCTTCCGCTGGCAAGGGCTGCCTTTGCAGCTTAGGTGGTTAAACTGGGGAGCTATCAGCTCCAAGCTTTCCTGCTTGGCAGGCTCTGGAGCTGCCTGGGGTCAGGCGGGAATGCAGCTGCCGGAGCGGCAGAGGAAGAATCTTGGCTAAACCGTGGCTGTTCCGCTTGCCAGGCGTAATCCGATTAATAGTCGTTAGCGTGTGACTAACTGTTCAGAATAAATCAGTAGGTAGGGCAGACGCACATATATACATTACATTACACAGGACAGACACAAAAATAGGATTGATTGATTGGATGGGATTGGATTCGGCAAAAGATTGCTCTTGGATGGACTTTTCTTTCCTGCTTTTATTGCTATTACTATTAAAGGATGACACATATGAAATCACACAAATGGACAGCACGATGAATGAATGAAAATGTTTGAGGGAGCGGTGGAGGGCAGTAAGAGCACGGAAAGTTCAACCTACCTCCACTGTCCAAGCGGTCAGCAGCAAGTCTACTCAAGGGCAGCTCAGGACTGGCCCACGTCAGAGCCGAACTGTACTGCTGCAGCCATGCGGCTTGGGCATAGGACGACATCGACAAGGAGGACAGCAGCGACGACGAAGACAACGGCGAAGACAGCGACGAAGATGACGCTAGCGTGGACCCCGACAACGGGGATGTCGTCGATTCCTCTGGCAACGCGCCAGACGACAACGGGGTTGAGGGCGGGGTTGACGACAGGAGCGATGCTGGGGTCCGCAGGAAGGGGGAGGTTGGGGTCTCCAACAGTGCCGCGGCCGACGCACCGCCAGCTCCTTCCGCGACGAAGGTGGGCAAGTCCAGGCCACTGTAGGCGGCAGCGGCAGCGGCGGCGGCGGCGGCAGCGGTAGCGGCGGACCAAGAGTTGAGGTGGAAGGAGTTGAAGGCCAGGTAGGCGGGCATGGGGTAGAACTGCAGACCCAGCTCCGAGCCACCGAGGCTGGACAGTCCCCCTACTCCCTTGCCCGCTGCTTCGTAGGCGTGCTGTAGGGCGGGGTGCAGGCCGGTGGGGCATGCCAGGCCCCCGGATGTGGACGCCATGGCTGTCGCTGAGCACGGCGACGAGGTGTAGGAGGGCAGGAAGAAGATAGGATGTGAGTACATCGGTATCGGCTTGACGGCCATCGTCGTTTCTGGAGGTGTCACCGGAGGAGAGGAAGTAGGTTCGGGGGCCAGTTTTGTAGCTGACGACAGATCTGTTGCAGACGACAGTTTCGGGCGGAGGTGCGTGGTTGTGTGTGGAGAAAAATTTCTTGATCCGAGATGCTTCTGGAAAGAACACCAGAAATGGCAACTGTTGAGCAAACGAAAGTGAGAACTGTGAACAAAAATATAAACTTACTTTTAGCCAATGGTGCATGTAAATCAAACTGTAACATCCAAGTAACAATAAGCTAGATGATTAATTTTGCATTTAAAAAAAAGTAAATAAATAAAATAAAAACATACATTGGGTACGATCTGAATGCCCGAGAGACCTTGATCGGAGGCAACGATATCATGTGACAGTTTTTAAAATCTCTACAGCTCTGATTATTTTCATTGCCAAGAACATGTGTCTTGTTTTCTGCCCCGTCGATTTGACGAAGGAGAAGCTTTCGTCGATCTTTGATGAATCATCTTTCACATCGTCACCAACGTCCTACGACAAGAGCCAGTTGACCAAATAAGGACAGTTCGACAATACCAACAGTTTTTTTCTTCCCACTATATCAAACTTTACGAAGCTAACAGCAGAAGTGTAAATGGGTTAGTACTGGGTTGTATTCACCGTTGCTTTCTCTCTCTCTCGCCTCCTGGTCGTGTTTGGGGCAAGGCAGTCTGCTCAAGTACAATCACGATACATTGAATTTTAGAGTTTAGTTTACATTTTCAGAATGTATAGCAACCACTCTTCGCTGAACTAAAGGGAATGTAGTTACATATAAATGTAGAATTCGATCAAAGTGGGGGCAGATCATGCGCAACAAGTCACATGACTTGCTTGGTATTGCGCCAGAGCGGGATCTTGCTGTGTCACGTGACCAAAGTCGGTCTTCTAGGTGTGTTTAGATGACTTTGCTACAGCAGGCATGGCGAAGAGAGAATAAAATTATATCAGGCGTGGGGAAGGAGTTATGAAACCTTTTAGTAAGCCAGTTACTTCTCTTATTTTTCCACTTTTCCACTTCCATCTTTGCTTCTTGCCTCTTTTACTATACACACTCCCACCCAAAAAATCCAGATCACGTGTTGCTTTAATCTTCTGGACTTCGTTAAAATGACATAACACTGTCACGTGATGATTTCCACTTTACAGAAAAGAAGCCACACGTGCGCCACGACTGACTCAGTGGCCCCGCCTTCTAACTGGACGGTTGCCTTTCTGGCGGCTTGCATGGCGGCGTCAGGCCCGGAGCTTGGAGACAAACCGACTGCCACTAATCGGCCAACACTTGCCCAATCGTTTGTCGCAATCACCGCCTAACGTTTTCCCAAAGACAGACTGTAGGTGTCCCTTTCAGATAGCACACAATCGTGCAACATCAGGTGACGCACGTCCTCCAAAACAGGCGGTTGCGGAAGAAAAGAGCAGAGATAACTCTCAACTGCCAATGTGCTTAATTGACCCCAGTGACCCGGGTGAACTCCCTGGAAGAAAATTCATTTTTCTTCTTTGAAATCTAGAAACGAGCGCTTTACTTTCCGCAGTCCAACGCTGCTTCCCATCAGGGCGGCGAGGGACCCGGCAGCCATCTTTTTTTTCGCGTGGCAGCCTTTTGTCTTTTAGGGGATGGTTGGAGATAGCGAGAAGGAAATGCTGTGGTAGGAGGATGCAAGGACGAAAAAAATAAAAAAATAAAAAGAAACTTGGTCAGGCGAAAACCCGCAGATGTATCGACAACAAAAAAGACAACTACAGTGAGATGTTGAAACCCATCCCTCGTGTCCCCATGGTAACACTTTTTATCCCCCAGTGTCTCCGCATCCAGTTCTGTACACGTGAATCTTGTGTCCCCCGGACCTGTCAACTCCCTATTGTACATCCAGTTTTTCTAGAATTTAATAATTAAAAATTAGTCTTTTCACCTCACCCAGACGCGAAGCAGGTCGGAGCTTTGACTCGACGCTGGGTTATCTCCCTTTATGCCCCTTTTCTCTCGATGGGCGAGTTGCTATGTCTTGGCTTTTATGTTGGCTTCTCTCGTCTCTTCCATAAGCTTGTGCTTATTTATGTATTTTACTATCGTCACTAATAAATAAACAGGTATTCAGGCTCATCAGAAGTTTTAAGCTCCTCGCCGACCATGCCGCGTCATCAAATGTTTTGCCTCAGGACCGGTCCATGACCGAAAAGTTTCCAACAAAAGAGGGATTTAGATTAGTCAATTGTCCATTCCATTTTAGCTTATATCACACACAGACACACAGAGAATATACGTGGATGCCCGTTCTTTTCAAACGACAACGACACGCACTTCAAATAACTGGCTCGCTAAAGTTCAGGGTAACTGGGCCATCCGATGGCACCAGAGATTGCTGTGATAACATCCATTTGTTAAGGCGCTTGTGACAATGAACACTCACGGCTATTTCTTTATGAAGCTGAAAACAGCCTATGTTGATTGAAAGCTGTACAAGATGCTCAGAACTTTAGAAAGTGAGTAGGTTTCAGACGACTGCAAGTTGTGCAATTCTCTTAGAATTACTTAAAGTCATTTCTTGGTGTTACAGAAAGCTGTTAAAAACGTAGCTAGGGGCGAAAACTATCAAATATAAACAACACAGTATTAGGTTTTTGTTTAAATATAGTCTCCATTTAGTTCTCTGTATATATTTCTCTTTTTACTGCGGAGTAGCTCAAAACTGCGGAGAATCGTAAACAATAAATAAAAATTTACTGTACATTGAGACACTGACTGCAGGTTGCCTTCCACACTCCGTCCTCTCAGGACTCAGATAAGATTAGTTACGGATCCTGTGTCCCTGCACGCAGTTCTGGTCGTCTCAGTTTCGGCTTTGTTCAGGCAAACCATCCCCTTGCACAGAGACAGTACCCCCGGCCATGACAGTGTCACGTAGCAGATTCCCTACAGACGCCTTGCTCGCATGCACGTGGCGCACCGGACCGCCGATGCGATGGCGTTCCGAGTGTTTGCAGCCCAGTCTAGGGCAATGGGTGGTTGAAAGGATCGAGTTTGGCCACCCGCTCCCAGTGGGGTATCCCAGTAGCGTATTGGTTAAATGCTGGCTTACACTACTTCGGGGAGAATCGTAAAGTTTTGGGTTCAGATACACTCCATGTCTGTGGCATCTGTTCACAGGGTAGTTCGTCGGTTTTTGTTTTTTTTTCTTTTTTTCTGGTAACTCTAGTCTCCTACTTATTCATTACTCTTCTCCTCGTGGTACACACTCCCCCGTAGTTGGACAGACTTTCAAGAAAAGTTAACCAACCAGCCCTCTACTAGCGATAAGGCGACGGCACTCTTCAAGAGTTATCAATAAACAATCAATAAACAATAAACATTCCAATAGTCTTCATCACTAGTTTCTGTAAAATATCCGAACAGTTAACGCTTCCAGCACAACGCCAGTGATTTCAAGAACATCGAAGACAAAAATTGTCTGTAATGTATCCCCAGTACCCCACCAGCCACTGACTGTCATCAAAGCTCGTGTGTTCCCAGTGACCCCCGACCCCCAACATGCAACACGTGGAGGTGTGCTTGCTGTCACACACTAGGATATGTACTGACAGGCGGTCTCTGTGTTGTCAGTGGCATGCCTATACAAGGGGTACTGCCAAAGTGGTTACAGGAGGGACCAACATGGCTATTTCACTAACAGTCAACTGTAGGACTGTCAGTCTGGCGACAAGTGACAACAACGAGCGGCTGACTGCGACAGCAACACACGGAAGCTGTTCCCTCGGTTTGGAGCAGAGAGCAGTACCTCGGTGGTTGAGACTAAACTGTAACGAACTAAAACCTTCTAAAACTAAAACTAGAAACTGTCCACAGACAGCCGTCATCTGCACAGCTCCGGGAGCAGGTGTTAGTGCAGCGGGAAGCAGGTGACTGAGCATGTACTTGACCGCCACAGCAGAACAAGTGACATCAGTTAGAAAGCAGATGAGTAGCCAGCCACGTGACATCCTGTCACACTGATGATGGCAGCAGCACATAGCGAAGTGTTACAACTTTTGATAGTAGAGGTGATGATGACAGTATCACACAGTGACATGTTACAGCTGCTAATGATAGAGTTGATGCTGGCAGTATTACTTAGCGGTAGGTTACAGTTGCTAATGATAGCGGTAATGATGACAGTATTACACAGTGTCATGTTACAGCTGCTAATAATAGAGTTGATGACAGTGTTACACAGTGTCATGGTACAGCTGCCGATGATAGAGATGACGACTATCACTAATACCACAACACATAATACCAGATCTAGTGTAAAATTAATAAAGTTCATAGTGCATGTAGCATAGTATATGGAAAGTAACAAATAACAAATAGAGTAACAAATATTAGTAAATATATTAAATATTTGCTGTTTGCTTTAGAATATTTACTAGTGTACGGAATGTATGTGAAGGGGAGTGAGGGAGAGAACAAGAGTGTGTTTATACTTTGTTTAGGTGTGTTTGTATGCTTTAGTTTACTTGTCTATATCTGCAGGTATACATGAAGTGGTTGGGAGAAGGAAAGAATGAGTGGATACAAAGAATTTGTTTTGTTTTCTTTTTTTTTATTATTATTAACGGCAATAAACCTACCAGCTAGCGTGTATATGTGAATGAGATACTATTTATAAAGATAAGAATTGTGTGAATATGTATGCATTTTAAAAACATATTTTAATACCTCTTAGAGGGTAACAGAATCTTGAACCTTGTTTAGGGTCAAAGAATTTATTTGAAGAAAAGTGAAGTATATGTAAGATAAACGCAAGATAAAATTCTTGATGTTTACAAACTGAAGGGAATCAGCATCTCATCATGGTGGTTGGCCTGGTTACAGTTTAACTGTCCATTTCCACATTATTGTACGAAACATTAGATCAACAAAGCAGTTCCATCAAATAAATAACTCCAAAGTGTATGTGTGTGAGAGTGTGTGTGTGTGTTTGTGAATTATCAGAGAGAAGTAGCCTTATGACCAGTTTCCATCACTAGAGATATTAAAAGCAAGTAGAGCAGCGGGGAGAAAGAGAAAGATGGGGGTGGACGAAAAGGGGAAGGAAGCTAATATCAGTCACTCTCTTGGGAGCTTGGGAACTCTCAAAGCTGTATTCTTTGAAAATTCCTTATGATAATTTAATTAAGTTTTTAACAAGTCGAAGAGTAGGTTCAAGGTAAGTGGACAAATGCCTGACAAGCATAACTCCCACCCACCACCACCACCCCAAAATATTAATCTGCAGCTTTTATTAGAATTTCAAATACATATTTTTATCAGTTAATAGGGATGGCTCTGTTAGGTCTCCAAATTTATATTAACACCATCCCTCCACACATACACACACATTGACATTTAATATTGATATTATTATACACATATTTGAGTAAGAGAACCAAATAAATAAATCATCAGTCGTCCCCCCCCCCACCGCACTCTGTCTGTCTCTCTCTCTCTCTCAGAAGATATCAGTAGACATTGATTTTATTCACTCGCACCTTTAGGAGTAAAGAAAACCTGATACTTTACACAAAAAGAAGTCCACCCGTGCAACGATTAAGACTAACTTGCGTTTGTCTTCGCGCATGTTTGTGCGTGCGTATGTTCATAGTCTGTGTGTCTGTGTGTGTGTGTGTGTGTGACTGGAGGGGGGGGGGAGAAAGGAGCTAGTTTTGTGTGCATTCTTGTCTCTAAGAGAGAGAGGAAACAAAACTGATCAAAACTTCCTGTCTTCACCTGTTAATGAAGACCACGGCTTTTACAAATATTATTACACATACGAACACCCGCAACAGAATCAAATCCCACATCGTCAAACTGAAGTCGATCTAGAATGTTTCATGAAAGCTCGGGTCATAGGTCAGACGACAACTTTCATCGCAACTCGGGGGCACAGGTCAGACGACAACTGTCATCGCGATGTAAATTTCTTCTACCTCGACACTCCCCTACCAACCCCCAGCGGTCGTCGGTCAGCATGTGTTTTAAATATCATCTGGCAAGTTCTTAATCCTAACTTATATTTAACTTCTTTGTGGTTTATTAGCCTTCAGAAATCCTTTCCTATGTTCACGACCAAGCTCGTCACTTCAGTCTGACTTCCGAACACTTGCGGACGTCACCGTTGAACATCAGCCAGACAAATAAATAAACGAATACGCATTGAAACCAGTTGCGTACGTCTACCAACTAATTGTCCTCTGGGATAAATAAAACCTTATTTTTTAATATGAATAACTCGAGAAATTTCTTTTCTTTGTTTTGTTTAACAAAAATCATAAAGTGGATAAAAGATGCTCACCGTTATCCGAAGAAGCTGTAAGTAATCCGGTGAGAGAGAGAGAGAAAAAAAATGCTGGTCTGTGAGTACACTGGAAGAGTAAGTAGCGATCTCGAGGGACACACTGCTGACACCAGTCAAAAACTGGCGGCGCGCGCGACAGTCGTGGTTGTGAGAATGGCAACTGCGCACGGTTGTGAGTGGCCGCAGCGGTGAGTGGGACTGGCAGCAGCACACACCCACTTGTTGTCAGTCGCGGGCTGAGGGGCGGGCCACTGCGGGTCACGTGACCTGTGATCGCCTCGCCGACAGGCAGCGGAGCGTCTCGCTCCTCGGTCACCCCGCACCCTACCGACCCCTCCTTCTCTCCTCTGGTCACCCGCTTGTGCCTCCCGCCGTCGGTCCCCCCGGCTAACGGGACGAGCCGTCCTGCCACACATCCACCTGCAGCTGTCACTCACGGCGAGAAGGTGAGAAAGTAGCTGATGGATGGAGCGAAGCTGTTTGTCGTCTGCGCTGACGTCATGGCAGCTCCCGCGTCGGGTGAGCCGGGTGGAGCGGAACTCTTTACCGTGCAAAGGGGGTTTGGGAAACCCCATACCCGACCAAAAACCTGGAATGGTTGAAAACTTGTTTGGGGGCAAATGAAATGTAGTTGCTCCTGTCTGATAAAACTTTGTCTACCCGTTAAGTATTAAGTCATGTCGGGTGTAGGTATAAAGTCAACCGGTATACTGACCTTTGACACGATTGGAAAGTTTCATGAACATGGTTTAAGCCAGAAATGTCACAAATACAATTGAAGAACATCTTTTTGGAAAGAGAGCACAAAGACATGAATGAAGTGAGTATAAATCACTCATTCTTAAAATGACATGCGCTGACTACTTTTGGAGGTGTTTTGTTTTGTTATTTATTTATTTTGGTGGGTTGTATTGTAAAGTATGGGTAGACATCGGTATTCGATGGCAGCAAGTCAGAAAAAAAAGTGAGTTGCAACAACCAGATGCCGCGCACATCTCTTTATTTTCTCGGTCTACTCACAAAACACTATCTCCAGCTTCTGACATTTGTTGAACAATTTTCGACGAATGCTTATCATTAATTTAACAACTGAACTTTTAATATCGGATGAGATGATGAGCTGTTAGCTGAATCCACGACAGACTCAGACTGGCCCAGTGTCTCGTGACGACCATCACACCGGAACAAACCGAAACTTCGTTTGCTTGCAGATCTCAGAATCGAACTCGTAAACTTCGAAAATGAATTTCTTCTTTTTCTCCTGCTAGATCACTCCTCTGGTCTGCGGTGCCTTTTCCTTTTCTCCTGCAAGTAATTTTGGTGCCAGTACCCCTTTGCCCTCCTACCCCATGATTCATGTCGCGAGGCGTAAACAATCCATTGTCTCTGAAGGGAAGCAGAAAATAATGGTCGTAACAGTTTAGCAATAAGTTGCTGATGATGAGGCTAGGACTAGAAGGCCCAGAGCACGCGGAAGCGATTTAGAAGCAAAGTTTAGGGTTTAGTTAGTACCGACACACTAAAGCAAACTGCGCAAGTCACCGTTTTTCCTTTGATGTGAACATACAAAGCTGAATGCGGAAGTCGAAATACAAGAGCGACAGTCAGCTTTGAGAACAACATGAAATATGATGAAATCTGTGTGTGTGTGAGTGTGTGAGAGAGAGAGAGAGTGTGAGAGAGAGAGAGTGGAAGAGAGAGAGTGTGTGTGAGAATGGGAGAGAGAAGGGGTGAGTGTGAGAGAGAGAGTGGTGGTGTGTGAGTGAGAGTGTGAGAGTCTGTGTGAGAGAGAGGGTGTGTGAGAGAGTGTCTGTGTGAGAGAGAGAGTGTGTGTGAGAGAAAGGGAGAGAGAGAGCAATCAGCGATCTCGCTCGCGGTTCTAGGAAATGGCTTCCACAGACGGTGATGTCACAAGCCATGTCCTGTAGTCTAGGGCTGATAACTTGTTTGTCTGAAGGTGCTAAAAATGGGATTTAGGGAAGGTGGAGAATGAGAACGAAGAGCCCTTGATGTGAAGTCACGAGCAGCATGAAATACGATATATATATAAAGAGAGAAAGAGCAGCGATGCCACGTGCCATGTCCTGTAGTCTCTTGTTTGTCGGGAGCCGCTAAAAGAAACGAGATTTGCATAAGGAGACCGAGTACGAAGAGAAGGAGATTGATGACAGTGTAATGATAACACTGAAAAAAATTACGACCGATAAAATCATGCATCCGGATCCCCCCTCAAATCCTATTTCGACTTCCGGTTCTTGAAAACTCATTCTGCACTCTCAGACCTTTCATGTGCACTACCATAAAAATCTGTTTTGTCTACTTTCAACCGACTGTAGACACGCTGAAATTTACGGAAGTGGTATTCTTCTCAATTATGAAAAAAAAAAAAATACTCGCACAAATCAGGTGCAGGCACATAACTTCTCATTTTTCTTCTCTTTTCTTTATTTCTTTTTCTTGTTTTTCTTTATTGCTCTTTCTTTCTTTTAATTTTTTCTCTCTTTCTTTCTCAATCGCTCTCTTTTCTTCATTGATTTCGTTTTCTTTCTTTCTGATTTTCGTCTTTCTCTGTTTCTTAGTTTTATTTCCGTAGTTTTAAAACTTTCTTTGTTTTTCTTTGTTTCTTGCTCGCTCACACGTGTCCAACCTACTCATGTTGACAGTCAAGTCTTCGCCTTTCTTGAGTCCGTCACACCCGAGCTGCCACAGGGCACCGTGACATCGCCCGTGACATCACTGATCCTGAAAACTAACATCCTTGCTGAGATCTTTTCCAGGGGCATCCCTGCTCATCCTTCTCAAGCTCGCCGTGACCCAGGTGACTGGCCAGGTGAGTGCCCAGGTGAAGGGTAGGTGGAAGGTAACTGCATAGAGATGGACCGTACTCTAGTGTTTGTTCTTCAGACCGAGACAAACAAGGAGGAGGCTTCTTCAAGGTAGAGACGACCTGTGGACAAGGAGGATTATCGCAGGAGCCCACCTGAGCATCTGTGACACCTCTTAATGAGTTGCCTCCTGCTCAGCGCACGCGCTTCCTTAGCTAAGCAACCATCTTCGTCGTCTCTCCTCCAAACATGGCAAGTGCATGGCGGGGAGATCAGTCGTGGACTTCATTGACTGTTGCCTTTGACTTTAATTTCCTTTCATACTCACCTCGTAAGATGCCTACAACTGGATGTGAACTAAACTGTAAGTGGATGCGAAAGGAGATGGAATGGAGGGTTGGTCAAAGAAGTCAGCCGGTTCAGAATTTTCTCGGAACCTTTTCACGCGTTCTCTCGCAAGATCTCATGACAAGGGCAACCAGATTAACGCGAGTACACCCATACATGTACAGCGAGAATATTGTATTTTGTTCATGATACAGTTTAGGAGAGGACTGTCACACATCTGCACAGTTTGCCCAAGAATACAAGTCACGAAGGCTAGAAAAGAATAAAAAGTCTTTCAATACTGCACACTGTTAACTATTACACGACATCAGATAATTCATGCACTTTGGGAAAAAAATAGAGCATGAAATTTTTTTTAAAAAGTACAAAAAAGGAAAAGATATCTACGGAAAGAAATGATACAGAGTAGAGAAAAAAGAGGAAGAAAGAAGCAGGGAAGATAAAAAGCACAGACACAGAGACAAACTGTCGGGCATGGCCGTGCTTAGTGTTGGTTGATCTTTGACCTTCTTGCCCCATATGCAAATAACCCAGCTTCATTTCGCTCAATTTCAACTGTGTAGTTACAGAATTCATTCTATAAGTATATCATTGAAATGTATAGCTAGAACGCATTCTATAGCTACAGAATGGAATTAAATATAAAGTGAATTGGATAACAACTTCTTAGTCTGGCTTCCTGACAAAAGGGACAGAACTTGCTCCCCAAGCAAAGGGCAGTTACTCCATGATTCGCCGATACGCTCTTCCCAATACATTCTTCTCTTTCCTCTGCAAGTAGTACTTGCGTTGGTTATAAAATAAAATATGAACTACATCAAATTCTGAGCCCCAAACAAAGGTCTTTTTTTTATAAAAAAAAAACAACTCTGTAAAAACAAGGATTCTGATCATAGTACAGGACTTCTGCTTATGCAAAAAATTGCGTACAGTACGCATTAAAAGTTCGGAGGACCCCTTCAATTTTCGTCAATGAGGTCCCCTTGAAATTTGGGCGAAGAACAGGGACCCCTTAAAAATCTGAAGAAGGGGTCCCTGGGACCCCAAAGAATTTAGCCTTAGCAGAAGCCCTGATAGAGTTCTTCTTTACTACACTTCTGTACTCTGGTTGCTGAAAGGAAATGTCAGTCGTGTCTTGGGGTTGAGAGATGAAGGTGTTTCGATCCTGGAAGTTCAAGGGAAGCCTGACCTTCTGGCTTGGACGAAACAACTTGTTTACTTAGCAGAAATGATAGGCAAGCTAAATGAACTGAACCTAGGAGACAGATACAGTTTCATGACAATTTTCTGGCATATACATCCAAACTGCAGAACTGGGGTCAATCTGGGAATCATTTCCATGCTCGATAAACTGGGCAGTGTGGTTAAGGAATCTTAGGTTTAACTGGATAAGAATCTGAAAGAGATTATTTAGCATTTTAATCACTTGATAAAGAATTTCATCGGTATTTCCCTGAGCTACTTTTCTAAATAGAAATATTCTAAAAATAAATCTTTCTCACTACATACCGAAGCCTGTAAGTGAACAAAACTGATGAAATGAGTTACAGCTTGGCGCAGGACTTTTTGTTTCTGAGATTAAATTTTGAATTTGAAAAGCCCGTCTGAAACCGTACAAAGACCGTCACGTGACTGCTTGTTTGTCAGAAGACGACGTAGCGCGGTATTTGTCAACACAGATGTGTGGTGCCCTCCAATCTCTTTCTTCTGTCGGATCTTGAGCAGTCATGCTTGAACGAGCAAGGTGAAAGGTAAACCTAGTGATGTGACGTAAAGTGAGACCTTGCCGGCCCTTGGCCCCTGTTTTCCTAGCCGAGACCTGTCCCACCGGAGTTCGAACCTCGACGTGAAACGTGGCTTCGCTTTGTTTCGGTCATGTACTGTGATTTGCTGCAGTAGCTTTCTCGCCCTCTTGCTGATGCTTATCCTCTGTGTCGGCAGTTGAGCCTCGCTCTACATCGACTGACGACCAGTGTTACGTGAGCGATAACGACCAACCACGTGTCGACGCTTTCTTGCGATGGTTCCCCTACCCTCCCCTTCTCTACAGTTCCACCTCCCCCCTACACACACACAACTCTCTGTTTGGACAGGTGTCGACAACTGCGCTGAAAGTAACCCCACAAGTAGGCAAAGACGATCCCCACCTAAGACCCCGAGGGGTTGACGAGTCGTCAGTACCACGGTCGGGCGGGTGGCCTGTGAAGACCGTGAGATGAACCCCCGGTAGCGCAGCGGTATAACGGGTACTCGTCACCACTGTAGAGAAAATCAGAAAGCTGCCAGATCTCGTTCCACAGCACAGTGTGAACACCTGTTCACACGGCTGACTGACTTTTCTTGTAGTGCTCTTTTCTTCCTTCATCAGCCTTCTCCCCTATAGAGCAAAGTGGAAACTCTAATCAAATTAACGAACCAAAATGAGCCTGAGAAGGACTCGTCCCCTGAGCTTCATCGAGACGCAGGTGGTGGAGAGCAAGGAGAAGAACAGTAAGGACGCACAGAAAGACCTGGGAAAGAAAAAGTGAGAGGACAGGATGGACTAAACGAAAGAGGGACAGGATGTAATGATGACACGGGTTTTTATTTATTTGTTGTTGTTTTTTTTTTGTTTTTTTTTTTAGTCGTTCGTCTTCTTCGAAGAAATGGCCATCCTGCTGAAAGTCCTAAAGGAACCCTCGGAACTACAGAAGCAGTAGCACATCTTGCAAGTATCTTTAAAGTAGCGATCGCCTGTGACTGGCGATGTTCATCTTCATCGCCGTGGCCATTAGTGGGAGGAGTGGGTGTGTCCCCCCTACACACACACACACGTTTCCTCCAAACGTCATCAAAGGGATTTGAAGAAAAAAAATTGTTAGAGTGTAACGTGCAAGAAACATTAATCCCCCCCCCCTCCGACATAGAATTACCTCCCTCTGGCATGAGCATACTTATTTCAGACATGATCATTATCTGCCCCTGGCATGAATTACTGCGTGTGAACTGTTTTCGTGTTTCCACTCAAACGACGATGACGATGACGATGATGGGGACAAAATTAAACAAAGAGTGGATTTGGAGGACAGGCTGTGCTGGGAACATTCGTAACAGATTTACACTTCGTGGACAAGAGCCTTTAACGACGAAAGTCTGGTGGACAAATACAGCGAGGCGATCTCAAGGCTGGAGCTCTCTGATTCCTCACCCCACTTCCCTCTTTCTGCATTATTTGACCCACTAGAAAACTGTATGTAAATAAATAATAGATCATCAAAGAGGTCGGTTATATCTGCAAGCTATGGCCTACCATAACAAACAAGATCACGAGAGAACACTAGCTGCTCTCAAGTTGGAGCCACCGCATCGTCGACAACGGTGAATGACGTCACACCAGCCTGTCACTGCAGGTGTCCTGCGCCAGAGGGCCAACCGTCATCTCGCCACGCTTGGTTGAGCATCAGTTCTATATCCATACATACCTCACCTGCCTTCATCCCTCTCTTCCCAGCCACCCGCTCCTCCCTGTTCGTTCAAGTGGACACCGGGGTCTCTATTCGTCACGATGGCAGCAATATGGCGATGCGGACACTAGTGTATCCATAATCCTGTGTGTACATATGATCAGAGCCATATACCAGCACCATTGCTCACACATGTTGCAAGTTGAAAATGCACATGCTGGTGTGCGTACACTCCCGCTTAGAAGGAAAATAATTGGGCCTCCATGTCATGGCATACCTGTGCTTTGCCGTTAGAGTCATAGAGGATTCCAATGAAAACCAGAAGAAATTGTCAGATTTAAGGAATTACTCAAAACGCCTGAAAACAAAAATAAAAGTGTAACAGGTTTATAAGAATACTTTAACTTTTTTTTTTCACTTCCGTTTTCTGCTCGATATAAAGATTTATTCATTACTTGTACCTCTGGTTCATATCAAAATAAAAACATTGCTACAGCAAGAAAGGGTCCGCACTACTAAGAAACAAATTACAGATTTTTACATTGACATTTCTAGCACCAACTACACCTAACATTTATAGAACACGGAAATACTTTTAAGCTTCAGGTATACTTTAAAGAAACAAATCCAAGTGCACAATTGTTTCTCATTAATGCTCTTTAAGCTTCATGACCCTTCACCTAAAGGTCTGCTCATACTGACTTTAGCCATCTTTCTCTAATCTCATTAGGCAAGCATTCTCTTATATTGTAACTGTCGCTCGACTGGTCGTCTAATGGGTTGGATAGACTTGGAGACTTGTTTTGAGCGGTAGTAAGCAAGTCTTAGGTAGCATGCTCGGAATTTCGCTCAAAGATGAAAATCACACAGTAAGTGAACACACTCGCCTGTTTGATATAATTGAACACGAGTGTGTGGACGGTAAGGGTTTTGAAGTTAGGAACAGAACAGAGGGGAAAACATCAAAATAAAAAAGAAACTCATCAACGTGGCAATTAAGCCATCCATAAACAAACAAGCAAGAAAACAAGAAAGTAAACACTAAACAGAGTAACAAAGACGAGAGAAAGGCCCAGACAAGAACATGACAGGAGGGAAAATAGCATTTTCTGTACCTACAGCAGAACAAAACAAGCAAAAATAAACATAGGGGTTAGAGGAGGGAGGTGAATGTCAGCGACCCTGACCCGCTACGGTAAAGGTCGTCTTAAAATCTTTGTCAGGTCGTCGTGTGGAGGGCGGTGTAGACTTGTACGTGGAAGAAGTCATCTCCTCTCATCCAGCGTGTCACGTGACTATTAGAAGACAACAAAAACACACACACATTCCTCTCAATTTCACGAGGATCCACCCGCGACCCAGCACCGGTTAATTACCGGGAGACGTTGGGGAGATGACGGAGCGGGAGGAAAAGAAGGGGGGGAACTGTTTCTGGGCGGGGTTAGTGTGGGCCGCCCCCGCCTTTCCTGGCGCAGACGACTGCAGGCTCCCTTTTGATTTGTCGGCCCGGTAAACACGGCGCGCCGAGACTGACACGTGGCGCTGTGCGCGTGCGCGAAACCGTCCTCGGCGTCCGCTCGTCTTTTCCGGTTGCGAGCCGAGGTCCGGGTACGTGTGAGCCCCACCCACGCGCGTTGCACGAGACAGTGACGCAGTACTCACTGGTCAGCAGTGCTCATCTTCAACAGACTGCGTTTTTCATCTAAAGGTATAAACAAAGTGAATGTCTGAAAACAGGGAGCCTGGATGAGGGGTCGGAGTGGGGTGAGCGGGGATGATGGATGATACGTGCGATGATAAACGACACTGACAAAGATCAAGTCCTGGAGTGTGTTTGTTTGTTTAGATGTGTTTTTCTTGTCGCTACTAAGCGTTTATCATTCTACTGCTCCATGCTGTCTGCTAATTAATGTCAGACCAAACCCTAATGAGTTCCGCGCAAGACGCACAAGTGAGGGGAGGGGACAACCCGCAGTTTGACATTCACGTGCAGACAATACTCTTAACTTGTAGTCTGAACTGTAAATGTAAGCATTCAATGTCATGAAGGCAGGAATGAATGTGAGTGAATGCTAAACAAACATCTTTTATGTGTAGAGGAAGAGGTTCAATTACATCATATGTTAGAACACTGGTTGAAATATTGGCTACGTGTTTTAAGCTACTCAAAAAATCTTGTATATATGTTATGTTTATGTGTATAAATGCTTTACGTATGTCAATATATATATGTGTGTGTGATGTAGATATCAATGCGTGCATGTATTTGCGGTGCACACGTGGCAAGGAAAGAAAGATGAAACTCGAGCACTCGCCCAAGATAACCCGGACGTCCGACGAGACTGCACGTGTTGAGACAAGTCCTCGCCCCTCAGCTGTTCATCACATGTTTGTTTGTGTTCTGCCCGCCTATTCCGCACATCTTTCTTTCAACAAGATTTGTCGTTGTTGATGTTGTTTCTTGCTGTTATTTGCCTTCCTGTTAAAATGTGCAGTCTTTAGAGGATACAGAAAATCTTGTTATTAAAAATCGTTGTGTTCCTCAGAGAGAAATGAACTGGAAAAGCAGAAAAAAATATCCAGAAAGGAAAATAAAGTATATCGAACAATTGCCTGCAATAAATTATTTAGATTTTCTGGGGACGCAGAAAAGCAAAATAAATAAAAGAAATATGACAGAAAGAAAAAAAGGAATGAAAGAAATACTGAACGAAAGAAAGAAGCAATAAAAGAATGAAGGAATAAAAAATAAATAGATGAATGAAACAATGAATTCAGATATTAAAAACAGAAGAAGGAAAGAAAGAAATGTGTTTTAACTGACTTCAGAAGTTTCGGCCACTAAGTATTGGAAAGTAAGTTTCTAGTGCATGTGGACATTGCTAAACAGACACAGAGATGTGTGTAAAAAATATTTTTCATAAAGATGTTGTCCAGGAAATATTGTTAACCAGCCTAAAAAAGAAAGCCATGTTTCTTTTTCCTGTCTTTTAATTCGCACAGCAAATGTTTTCAGACTTTTTATGTGCACCAAGCGAGCAAAACATCTAAAACTGAAAGACAGAGAAAAAAAAACCCTGACCTTTTGAGAGTGTGAAGAACTATCTTTTCTATTTTGTCAACTTTCCACTTACTACAGTAGGACCTCGCTGATCCTTCTTTTCTTCCGAACTATCGCTGCATCCACTTTGCTCAGCCACAGAGAAAAACTCTGATGTCATCCAAGCTTTCTTACTGGCCTTGAAATGCATAGGTAGCGATTTTACACTTTTGAAACATCTGGTGGTGGGGAGGTTGTGTGCTGTTACTGAACTGTCTTTAATGGACCACGTGATAGCAATTTGTTGTTGTTGTTGTTGTTGTTGTTGTTGTTGTTGTTGTTGTTGTTGTTGTTGTTGCACCGGTATATACAGCACTAGTGTCGGGTGTGGAGCAGACGGTCAAGTGACATATTTGCTTGATAGCGCCATCTACAGGTAAACCATTTTTGTTATGGCTCTATAACAAAGCTGTTCCCAGTCTGGCAATGTCAGATGCCACCCGGTTGGTTATCACTCAGAGTCAGAGCCCCGAAGGGAAGTGGTTCCACTCCTTTTTTCTTGTCCACATCAGTTTTGGTCTCAGAGCAGACTCCAACCCGCAGAGAGTCGCCTAATCCCAAGTGGATTGAATTAAGATAAGAAGTTGCCTCCGTTTTCTTGCGTACTTGGGTTTCCGGAACAAGTTTTCTGAAATAAAGCCCCAGAATATAGGCCTTCGAAAATTCTTCGAGGAGACTTAAAAAAAAAAATAAATAAATAAAAAAGGGCGGTCAAACCAGAGACAGTTTCTTCAGTTCTGGAGCAGTTATTATTAGTTTTAGGATAAGTGTTGGGAGTTAGAGGTAGGGTAAAGTTAGGGACAGGGGTAAGGATGAGGTTTAATATTGAGATTTAGTGCTGCCTTCCTGCTATTGTAGGGAGGCGTCATCAGTCTCGATGCTTCTCGATTGCTGTGGTGCTGGCGAGGATGGTTTGGTCAGTCTGGACTCAGCTCCACCAACCCTCGCTAGGGTGTTTAGTACTCCCCTAAACTGCTTTCATCTGAGGAGTGCTTTAGCTGCCTGCTTAGTGTTTGCAGCTCAGCTAGGCTCAGGGAGGAGGACGCACCAGTCAGCAGCTTGCTAGAGGGTTGACTGTCGTCCTATTTCTTAACCCGAGAACCTCGTGAGTACACTTCAGAAGGAGGATAGGGGTGTTATTGACAGTTTCTTGTAAGACGGACAGACACGAAGATTCATGCAAGCCAGCACTCGAATGATGGAATTCCCATGATTGCCATGAGTCACACGTGGCTTTATCCGATCTGCGGGAGTAGTGATGTCAGAAGTCCATCAGAAGTCCATCATTCCCCACCGCGGTGTCCACAAGCGTTAATGTTCTGAGGATTAAAGAAAGTGAAGCAATGAAGCTCTAGAAAAACTTAGAAAAAAATTAGAAAAACTTTTTAAGTTAAGAAATTCACACACACACACACACTCACCCACACGCACGCCCACGCAAAACCCAGCCCCTCCTTTAGATATATATATCGCACACCTCTCTCACATGCATATGTCTCTCTCGCACGCATGCACGCAGACATACATCTTACTAGCACTCATTTCTTTCATTTTCTCTCTCCTCCCTCTCACACACACCTTCTCTTTCTCTCTCACACACTCATTTCTTTATCAGCATGCACACACACACACACCTCACACATGTTTCCCATAACTATCTCTCAGATGCACATTAAATGATATGTAATACTTACACTCGACAAGACCATGGACTCAGTACATGTTTACTCTATGTATACAATCCAGACCACGGCGACCGTTGGTGTGTACACAAGATCACGAGAAGGAAAGTTCACAATACATGTCATCCAGTAGTCAGTGGTTTGGTGGAACAACCTGGATAAACCTGATCGCATCAACTCCATTGCTCTTCATTGAGTGGAAACTCCGGTCTGGAAACAAACACAAACAGTTCATGAAATGCCTCCTTGAATGGGATAACATCAGTAAATGAATGGATCAGGACAAAGGGCTGAGACCTCCGCCTGATTTTATTTCTGCCTGGACTGTCTGTCGTCGGTTGGCTTTCCAATCCTTTTTTATTTCTTCTTTCTGGTGTCTAGAACAGAGCTGTTGTTGTCATGAATGCACACACGTATTTTCTCTCTCTCTCTCTCTCCCTCCCTCCCTCACACACACACACTAACAACTCGCTTGGAATTTTATTTGATGAAAAAATTGTCCCGCCAAAGGGGAAAAATGTACAATCAACATGAAATCATTGATAATAAAAATTTAGACAGTCCAATGGATAATATAACAGAGTGACAGTATCACCTCATGAAGTTCGAGCGCGTGAGAGTGCGAGAGAAGCTGAGTGAGTGTTCACGCAGGAGAGAAATGGGGAGAGAGAGAGAAAAAACAAACTAAACTGGAGAAGCGGGGGTAGGTGGGTGAGATGGAGGGGATTGGAGACAAAGAGTCGGACTAGCATTTTTTTTTTTTTTTTGTCACATCAGCTCTTCTTTTCACACGGCGGTCCCCGCACACCACTAACAATGATCGTCATTAAGACCATCCATAAATTTCTGTCCGTCAGTGAGCTCTAATCATCTCCAGATGTGCAGACGGGGAAACAACGGTGTCTTTAGGCATGCTGCGCCACAGTTGTTGTAATAGTACCATTTCACAACCCGCACTTATCTCGCCCATGCTGTTACGATCCCCTCCCTGCCTCCCTGCCAGCTCCATCTCTCCTGGGCCGCCTCGCATGACTGCGGCGTAGTGAGGCACGAGCGGCGGCGAGGTCTCCGCCCCGGTCTGTAAGTCATCCGAGGTTGTTTCCGAGACCCTCCCGCAGTTCGCGGTATGATAACCCCCATGCTCTGGCAACAAAGGGTTGATTCAACTTGCCGTCAACGATCAGCACGATCAGAAAAGAGCTGTTTATTTTTGACCAAGGTAAATGGTGAGATGTATTTTTGATACGGTATGAACTTCACTTCCACTCGAGGTGACGGAAGACAGGCTGCCATAGACGCATGACAAAACTAGTCGCAGTCAATTTACTTCAAGATAACCTTTGATGGATAGAGCATACGACTAGTAACAAGTAACTGTTAACCAGATTTATTTTTTTTAAATCAGACTTTCTCTTTTTTTCTGTTATATACTCTGGAATTTTTTTCGGTATAGCGGCACCCCACATGCGAGGGAGTTATTTACAACCAACGACTTACCCTACCTCTACTCTTTCCCTTGTTCTTAACCTTTCACATCACTATTCTCGCCTCCACCTCCTCCCACTCACCAACCCCACCCCATTCAAAGTTTCTTCCTGTAGAATCTATCATGTCAGCGAGAGATTTGTTGATAGTAAGAGTCGTGTGGGTTGATACACTTGGTTCTGTTGTTCTGTTAATCAGCCACAGATTATTCTAATGTGTTGTTACTGTCTTAGCCAAGCATGGTGGGCTTGCCAAAAGCAGTCGAACACACACACACACACACACATTCACACACACACCACTTGTTTTTGTGTCCAAACATGCGTTGTCACTGGTCCATAAAGAAAAACAGCGCTCTTGATCACTTGTCACTCTACCTTTCCTCCACCTCCACCTCCACCACCACCACACACCCTCCACACCGTGTCCCCCGAGAAAGTCGTTGACCACCTGTTCGTTACGTCACAGCAGCAGCTCATCATCATCTCCAGCGATCCTCGGATTTCATCCATGACGTCACACCCCTACACAACCTGTTCCATTCACCTCCCCACACCATCACCACTCACACATATTGCTCGTCTTCTCACTTCCCTCTCGCCCCTTTCAGAGTCCCCCGCAAAACCCATAAACATTTTATACATAAGACCGCCAGTAAAGCCCTGCAAACACTCCAAAAGACAGCAGTCTTGGATGTCGCCCTCCTCATGATCAAAGCTCCCTCACCCCCACCCGTTGGTGGTTACATTCAAACGCCGACCACGACACCACCGTGAACAAAACAAGGAAAGTAAAAACAGGGGAGGGAGGCCTGGGGTTTACAATTCGGAAGGATATGCCCAATATTCCAGTGGCCATCTTTTGATCTTGTCGACGAGGATTCTATCAAGGCCGAATTATCACCCTTTCCTGTTTGTTTCCGCTGGGTGGCGCCTTTGAAGGTCGGAGGGCACTCTCCGCGTGGCACTCGAGGCTGTCGCACAGAAGGTCCGCAGATTATTTAATGTCGTCGGCCCCCGAGCAAAGGTTTACCGAGCTGCAGCAGATTCCAGCAACATGAAGTTGGAGGTCCTTTTCCAGGGACGACGACGACGACGACATTAAACTGTCTCCGACACGCGGCACTTGGCTAGACCACATCTCAAGCATAGGAACCTTCATGGCTGGATAGACATCTACACACTCTCCCTCCCTTAAAGACAAACCCAAGGAATAATAATAAAAATAAAAAAAATCAAGCTTTAAAATGCTAGACAGTTAATAGAACAGCTGTCAATACTTTGTTACAAAAATTGCGAGATGTATTTTTAATTGTTTTTAAAATAAAAATCACCTGGTTTGAATTTTTTTTTTAAGTGAAGACCAGCAATATCTAGTATATGCTAACGAAGCGTTTGTCTGATCCGACATTTGAGACATCACAACAAACGAGTGTTCACTGCTTGTACAAATCACAGGTGAGCATAGCTATGTTCAAAAGCGTGTGTCTCGGGATGAGGCTGCTCCGGATCTCGTACAGAGAACATAAAAGCGAAGACTTTGTACGGAGCACGGGCGGCACGCATGTTGCACACCAGCAACCCTTACAACATTCAAGCAACTTGCGAACTGGTACGATGCTAGGACCCCCCTTCAGGGTACCTTGGAGGGAGGTCGAAGCCGAGTTGGACAGGAGGTAGACCCACTGTCAGCCGCTGTGTCTGTCCAGGTATTCTCTTCCCCACCTTGACGACTAATAGCTGAGGACCAGATGGTGCCAGTCAAGGGATGAATGATAAATCTTGTGAACAGAACATAATTTTTCACTCAGATTTGTGGTATCTAATATTTGGAAAACTAAATCTACCTTATCAAACAATAATTTTTCATTCATGTTTACTTCCCTTTTCTAAACTTCCAAATCAGATCAAGTATTTGTACTGAAGCCTACAAAGATATCCATTTGTACATACGCAACAGCCAATCTGCCTTTTAAATACACATTTTGTTTTCAACAGAAATTTCCAGAAAACAATTTCCGGCGAAAAAAGCAGTTTATTTGCTGTGTTTCAAAAGAGCCTTTGTGATGTACATTTAACTATACTTTAACAGTCTTAGTCCACTAAACAGGTTTCACACACACACACCCTTATCTACAGACGACATCAGTGTACACACCACTAGCGATCACTCGCATGTTTACCGTCGGGAAGAGAATAACTGTCCTTTCGAGCTAGCTGACCAGCCAGAAAGACTCTTGTTTACTAACTGATCCACTGGTTCGGAACTTCCACCGCGGTCACGACCCGCTTCCTCAGCCTGCCAGGTACCCGGTACCCTCTGTTGCTTTACTCGTTCTTTGACCGTGGCTGATGGTGATGGCTAACTAGCATACTTTTCTTGTTTTTCTCCCCTCGATCATCCTTAATTTAGAACTACTTCGCCCAAAAATAAGGTGTCAAAAGTTTCACCAGGGCTGTGACTGTAATATTTCTCCAGGATTGTGGATGTGTCGAAATTTAGATAGAATTGTGGAAGCATGGAGATTTCTTGACAGAGTTGATACGGGTGTCGATGGATGGGAAATTCCAGCTTATTATGCAAAATTGATAGTGGGCGACGACGATGATAATGATATTAAGCTGCTAATTCTAGACTAATACTAATTAAGACTGCGCTTATCTAGAAGTGCTGATGAACCTGTCCTGGCAACAACACCTACAGCATCTGTCTCTGGCGGCTTGAACATACCTCCTCACTTGCTTTTTTAACTTTCGTGTTCCCTCCCCTTCAGCACCTGTCTTTGGGACCTTAAATCCCCCTTTTATATCTTTTATAATTCTAAAGTACTTTAATTTCAATGTTCATGTTCTCTCCTCTCCCACCTTATTTTGTTCCCCAGAGACATTGCGCCCACGAGGAAATGGCCGCGCACAAAGCTTGACGAAAAGGGGTTTGAACCATATTGTCAACACAGTTATTGACTCTCCATCTTACCCTGGCGGCTACTTGACATATGACTGAGCCTTGACACCACTCACTGTCGGCTTTTGGCCATTTCCCGATAACCCCACCAATACGCAGTACATTGTATCTCTATCCCCGGAGTCGCTCCCTCCCTCTCCCTCCCCACCTTCCCCTCGTCCCGTGTTCCCAACGGTTCGTGGGAATCTCCTCGCCGGATCTGGAAATACCCAGGTCGTGCCTTCCGTTTGGTAAAGAACATTGTATGGGTAGGCGTCCTGTCATGTCGCAAGGGCGGGTGGACAAGGGGTCGAGTCCGAAGTGTCTACACAGAGCTCTGGCCAGGCGCCACAGTAAGGGCGAGGGCAAACTTCGAGATTCGAGAATCGTGGCGGGAAAAGTGCGACACTTGGGGAAAACCCTGTGTCCGTTACATCATTATTAAGCTGTCAATAAAAAAAGACGGAAGGGAAAAATAAAAGGCAGTTACTACTAACAGTGACTAAAAATAAAGTTCCGAGACTTTGAAATAAAATAATTTGTTGTGGATTCTTTCTTGATTTGTCACTTCTTCGAGGTTATATTTTGAAAATAATTTTTAAAAAGTTTCAAGCGAGAAAAGAAGACTGGTAAAGGTTTGAAATAGAGGTTGTTAGGAAAAAAAATTGTCTGACGATTGCTGTTTAAATCGTTAGTTTAAGAAAGCAACGATTATGCCAGCGTAACTCTCTTAATTGAGCAAGAGGGAGTGTCACCTCTGCTTGCTAGTACTCTAATGTCGTCTGCTGGTGCAACGGTGATAAGAACCTTGGGTTTTGGTTTAATTTGTCTCCGACACACGAAATTTCTATGGATGTGCACTCGTTTATAGGGCTGCACTAGGTCGCTGTAGCCTCAAACTGCCGACCTTGGTTGAAAGCACCGACAACAAACCTCCATTACACCACGATGACAGCATCATATAGTGAGCACTTCCACAGAGCCTGTTGTAAAAAAGCGCTCCAGGAAGAGAATAGTTGATTCTAAGTGGAGGACATAATTCAAAATTCACTCAAGGGCATCAACTTCATTCATGACCACTTTCAAAGTTTAAAACTCTGAAGTGCGGCACTTGTGGTTAACTAAAAAAATTTGCCCCAAAATGGGATGGTGCACTCATAATGTACATGTTTTCGTTAAGTTCTAGAACTTTTGTGCATTAGACGATCACAGGACATACACTTGTATGCTAAATTACACATAAATGTTTCTTCAGTTTCAAAGCATACACTCTGAGCCTGAAAACCTTGCTTAAAATATTAAAGAAATCTTCACGCGACACGTTCGCGCCTCAAAGTTGCTTCCTTTTGATACTGTCGCATGCTCTAGTTGAGTTCAGAAAATATATCATATATGAGGTTGTGTGCAGCTGGGGGAAGAATGTGCTAAAGACAAACTCTACACTGGAATTCGATGTTACTGACGGACTTCGCAGAGTGGAATGTTGAAGGTTTCTTTAATTGCTTGCTGCAGGACTTCAAAGTCACTTCTGCTGCAATCACACCGGATGTGCGCGCGTGCCTCCTTTCAGGGATGACAGGAGTGCTCGTGAGATTTCCAGCCATGAATGAGCCCTCCACATTAGTACTCATTCACTGAACGGAAGCACCAGTTGTCTGCGTGCCAGTAGCCTAGCTGCCTGTCGACGGCCAACCAGGACATCAAACGCAAACCAAAGAAAAAAACTATTTTCTAAATCATCGCCTGAGAGTTGGAGCCCAGCAAGTTAACACCCAATGTTGTCGTTTGCTCCAGAGTTGCCCGCCACCACCAGCGATTCTGAATCAGATACTGCGCCCCTATGGTTGAAGGAAACAGGTGTAAAGCTGCATCACAAGGAATTTTGCGATTCCACAAAGAACTTTTAGGTATTATGGTTTACATTGGGTAGCTATGCCAATATCAAGACTGTTGATGTTCCTGACCAAAACTGACATGTTTTGGGGAATATAAAACAGTGTTAATGATGAACAGAAGTATACAAAAGATCCCAGCCACCTATCCATTCCTTCAAGGAAAAAGAGGGAAGACCTTTCACTTAAACATGAATGTATATATTCATGTGAATCATTCACGATATTATAATGATGCTTACCAGATATGGCATAATCCAGGCTAAAATAATAAAAACAAAATTTTGTTTGGTTTTTATTGTTTTATAACAAAATAAGGCTCCTATGTTTGACAAACATGCATGATATGCATCATACATAAAACAACAGCTTACAGTGTGTTTCATTTTTAATAGATGTTCTTTAACGCTCTAATGCAATATGCAGTCATTACATAAGAATATCAAAGTAATGAAAGCTAAGACCAACACACAATTTCTATCACACACGCACTCCTCTCCCCACACCCACCCACCAAACTCCTGCATATGAACTCTCACAGCTCTCATCTTTCACAGTGAAGCTAACAACCAGGATGCGACACATCTCTGATGGCCACTGTCAAGAGTCAAAAATACAGAATGTATTAGTACAAGTCAAATGTCTGCCCCTTGTCCCTTGAAATTTCAAGGACAAACCAAGAAAGATAACTTAGTATTATGCATCACTAACAAGTAGCACAATTAGGTCCCTTGACACAGACCACGTTACAGACTATTGCTGTTAGAGATGAGCAGCTTTAAATATACATAAAATTCACTAAAAGCAAAGTTTAATACTAATCTGAAGATTTATAAGCAGCATGCAAAAGACACTTTTTCTTCAACTATAAACAACAGAGAAAATTGTGTGTGTGCAAGCACGTACAGTGAGAGAATGACTGTGTGAATGCATGAGAGTGCAAATGTTTGAGACCACACATACATCTTCTAAGTCTGACTTTCACACAACCTTATCGCTTAAGATTTTGGATGTGTCGACGCATCTCTCTGTTCTCCTCAAGGTCTGCTGAAGTAATAGCCTGAGAGTTACTGCAGCCACTTACTGGGCACCTGCATGGGACATGTACACATTCTCTAAAACAGTAGCAATAATTAGTCAACAAGTCAGAATATCATTAAAGTTTGTGAAAGCACAAAAATTCAAATAATCTTCATATCAGATATTTTCATTCTTACTGCAAAAATTTATTGCAAGAATTTTGGATTGCTCAGGAAAAATTTTTTCCCACTGTTTAAGGCTAGCCCAGGTCATTTGAAGTTTAACTCAAAATTGCTCAAAGAACCATGTGAACAATTTTAAATGCCTCTGAAGAATAAAGAATACTAAGACTCACCTGGCCTTTCTTCCTCGACGTTTAATATATTCCAGAATACCCACTTTGTCATAAGTGTGTTTGCATATTTTATTGCGCACAGGATCCACCATCTCTTGACCTGTGTATGGGCACTTTGTGTTCACCATTGCTTGTGTCATTTCTATGTCATCCTCTTGCATAGAAGCACTGGATCCTACTGCAGTGGGTACATTACCTAAAGATTTATTTAAGAGATTAATGTGAGTAGAACAGAATGATCTTACAGAATGCAATTATTTTTATATTTTTTCCTCCAACTTGTAGTCATAAAGACAATCACATACTAGATGGCAAAAGAAGGATGGGTATGGTTTTGTAAGAGATGAAATCTTAACTGCCAACATAATTCATGCAGGTATAAACTCTGAAAGGTCAGGGCCATCTTAAGTTGCACGAAAAGTGGCAAAAACTTCTGGAGGAAAATTGGGCATACATAATCAAAGGTTTAATAAAAAAATTAGAACTTTGACCTAGAATAAATTGGAATGAATTTTTTGTTTCTAATGTGATACATTTACCTGGGTTCTGGCTATCCAAAATCTTCTGTTCAAATTCTAGCACCTTCTCATGCTGACTAAGAACTCGGTCGTCATTTTTTTGACTGAGCTGCTCAAGTTTTTCATCCAACAAGGCCTCAAGATCTGATGCACCCCTTCCACCCTGTTAAACAATTCAGAAACAAACCCGAGGCAATGAGGTGCTTTGTATCATTTCTCAACCTTTTCATTATTTAGGGAAAAAAGTCTTACTACATGTGTAGGTATTTGTGTCTGGTTACCTGGATACTGTGCAAAATCTTTACCTCTTCCATAACCCTGGACACCGCTGTCATGAAGTTTTCCAAGTCTCTCTCCATCTTGACATAACTGAGCATGATCTCGCGGACTCTTTGTACCTGACTGTCTTCTGCTGCTTAGAAAAAAGTGTCACACATTATATACATGTTTAAAATATTCCGGGAATCTATTTCCATTATATGTCATAGTTATTTCCCATTTGGATACGACGAGACGCTAGTACCCCTGCAAAGTGTTTTCTAAAACACATATAGAATGGGAAGACGCCCTAGTATCTGATCTGCAATAGCTTGTCTCCCTTTGTTTAGATTTGACTGACAAAATTCCCTATTTAGAGTATGTCTAAAGGCTTTTAGTTTCTTCGAATACTAGATCTTACTCCCTTGCACTTCATGAATTTATCAACAGTTCCTTAAAATTATCCTTGACTGGTCTGACGATATTATCACCAACTCTTGCCATCTGACGTTCTCTAGGATGCGCTGAGAATGGATCGATTTTGTAGGGTCGTCTCTTTAGCATTCCACTTCGTTTGCGTCTTTTCACGGAGGCAGTCTGCTTCGGGTCTAATTATAGACATTATTAAACATATCTCATATTTAATACATATTTACAAACCTTTTGAATAGTCTGCCATGTCAGTCGCAACTTCTAAAACATTCTCCATGCCTACACTAAAATACGATTTTACTTGTCTCATGATGTTGAGCGATTGCTCAACACCTCTGAAGTTAGCTGGCACGCTGCTTGAAGCCATTTATGTTTAAACAACACCTCTTATTTGCTATGCCGTGTACGAATAAATTCTAGGAACACATTAAATCAACTACACTTGCAATCAACTCATCACTTGTAAATCGCGAAGTATATCCGCGCCGTTTTGTTTGCTTCTTGTCTTTTTTACTTCAAGGGGAGCTACTCTCAGGTCATGGAGGTCAGGGAGGAAACTTCCTGTTAGGAAATTGTCGACGAGACATTTACAGGATGGTAGACCAACATATATTTTGTGTGTTATAGGAATCTAAGAGACTTTAAAATAATATTAAACCAAGCCAGAAAAGGTGATCTTTTTACTTCACTTTACTTTAAAAAAAAAAAAACAGTTTTCGACATATAATAACGATATCGTAATGGTGTTATTTTATAAACCTGTCAACTCTCAGAATTTACAAAATTCACTGAATAAGCATCTGTTTGGGGGTAGGGTATTTCAGTGCATCTACTAGTTTCTACTACTGATTTACCCTTTACGTCTATTAAATTACGTCTGTCTGTTGTATATTTAGTCACTCTATCATAGTCTATTAACATTAAAATTTACTTTCACTTTAAAACTAAATAATTTCAAGTGACAGTCAATTTATGTAAACAATTTGTTAATATTGTATAGTTTAGACTTTTTTTGGCCATTATAGACAAGATTTTTGTGACACTGAAAAAATAAAAAAATTAAGAGAGAAGTGAAAGCTGTTTTGATTGATTATAATTTTCTTAATCATATTAGCTTTAATCATATTGAAAAAAAAACAACTACAAATAATCCTAGCAGAAGAATTTTTGCCTATAGGCCTTCCACCTACTAGCATTGCTTGCTCACTTACCTTGGCTAGCCATGGCTGATGATTCTGATTTAGGCATTAGGAGACGGCAACAGTTTGGTAAGTTTGTAAGCATGAGCAAACACGTATGTGTTTTACTCTTTAGACTGTCTCTTCTCCTCTCTGTCCTTTTTCAGTCACCCATACACGTGCATGCATGTGTGTACACACACCCACATATTGTATATGAATACACATTAACAAAAAATAAACTTTTGAGTGAATGAACTAAAGTAAGCAAGCAAGAGTTGAATTGTTATCAGGGTTTAAAGCCTTTTGATTTGCAGTTCACATGCTGTATTTCATCATAAGCAACTTGTACTTTTTCAGAACTTGAAAATTCTTCAAAAGATGACAAGCTAAACCTTCTAATAAACATGGTGGTGTCTGGGAAAGGTAAAGATGGTCAACAAATATCAGTATCCCACATGTAAACACATTAACCATATCAGCGCGTATAAAAAGGACTTGTGTTACACCAGTTATATGTGTCTTGTCTAGTTTTAGTCCTTCTTTATGCTCACTTGGCATTCCTTGTATAAGTACCCCATCCATAAGACAAAAGGATACAATTTGAGACCTAAGATGGATTTCATTGAAGTCACTTTAGCTAGCTGTACTTCAGTAAACATGTTTGCTGCACCTTGTGTTGCTGCCATTGCCATAATTTGGGGTTTACATGTTGAAGTGGTTAATGTTATCTTAGTTTTGCTGAATTGCTTGACAGTGCATAAAACTAGTATTGGCATGGTACTGAGAGAAGGAAATGCTGTAGAGCAGTTTAAAGTCAGACACAACTATAGCACTTTATAGTCTGATCTGATTGATATAGCTTTCTTCTTATCGGGGCAAATAAGGGCCTCTTCTTGTCAGCAGTGATTGTGAAAAGGAAGTAAGTGATAAGCACAGGGTTCCCAGGTCCTTGCAAGGTCCTTTTAAGTCCTTTTATATTGAATTTTTGCCAAAAGGCCTTTTAAGTCCTTTTATTTGCCATGCGGTCCTTTCAAATTCTCACACAGGTCCTTACATTTTCTCTGTGACCCTTTTAAGTCCTTTTATCGATAAAATATAACCACAAATTTTTTTCCGGAGTTGACTTTGGCGCAAAATACCGACGATTTTTCGCCGCATGTTTGGTCTACACATCTGTACAACACTAGTTGCCCTTCCGTATTCGCAAAAAACACTCTTTTTTCAAAAGGTCTTTAGAAACTTACTCTTTCTTGAACTTTGATCTTCTAGTACTACTGTGCATAGCTCTATTTCTCTCTCTCTTCCCGTTAGAGTGTGTGTGTGCGAGAGAGAGACACGTGAACTGACTTTTGTATTACACCAAAGAATGGCTTTCAGGTTTTGCAATTATTATTACTTAGATTTCTAGAAAACTTGGAACATTAACGGTGTATGTTATCAGCGTGCTAAGGACACTTTTTAAGTTATCTAATCTAAATATGGCAGACAGGCATCAAAATTAACTCTTTGATTATTTATTACTAGAAATACATGTATTTGAGAACATAGAGAAGACCACAGATTCATAAATAATACATCTTTCCGACCACACAAGAGAAAAACTTAAGCATTGATGACTGTCACTTAGGTCCTTACGAATGCATGAAAGGTACTTTTAAGGTCCTTTTAAGGTCCTTTTTTGGCACCATCCCTGATCCCTGGGAACCCTGTAAGCAAAATATAACTTAATTAAAAATATGTTGTTTTTATTTTGTTTCTTTTTGTTTTTGTTTTTTTACAGTTCATATAGAAACAGACACAGATGATAAACTGAAAATTGTATATGGAGATGAAAAGTAAGTTAGTTAGGCTTTGTGGATACTTTGTCTTTAGTAGAAAACAATTAGAGATTTGTTTTTAAAAGCCTTTAGCATGTAGCTGTATCTTTGGCTTGTGGAGTTTCATGCATGCTTTTATTTATTTCTGTGTTATTGCTGATGCGATCTATAATTTCCTTGTAGCATATGTTCATCTTATTCACAAACCTGTTGGCAGGTGACCAGCTGAGATAATGAAGGTGGCCATTGTTATAGTTATGATTTTTATGTAGATAGTTAAACTTCGTATGTTGGTTGTAAGACTGCTTTTTTAAAATCTGTAATCCATTTATCAAATTTGACAGTGATTATTGAGCCTAAACAATAGGATATTATAGGATTTTAATAATTTTTCAGATTATCTACGTGGAAATGACTTAAATTTTAATATTTAAGTATTGTGATTTCTCTCTTTGTCCACTCTGAAAAAATTCTCTCATAGATATATTTATAAATTACTTTGTTTTGGGTAATCTTCCTTCTGAATGTCGCCATAATATAGCCTTAGTTGCTGGCAAGGGGTAAAACACAACCAATGAACCATCCTGCTGAATGATTTTGATCATCATGTCATTTTCAATGTGTAATAAAAGTGCCTTGTTAATATAAATGAGCTACATTTATACCAAAATAGATCATCATGGCCATTATGATTCTAAGATGATTCTGGTTTCTCAGATTCTCAGAGATGATTCTGGTTTATGAGAAATTGATAGAGCTAACATCACTGATCATAGACCACTTGTGAGACTACTTCCTGGCACCAACCTGGCTCATTGATAACTTTTTTTTCTATTCAAGAGTTCGCCACCTGGCACATGTGGATGTTTCCAGTGCTCACACCATTCAGAAGGGTAAAAACGAGGATGATATGAAAAAGCGTGTTGAGGTTTGTTTGGAGATGATTGAAGCCATCAAGGCAAAGCGAGCGCCAAGTGGTGTAGCTGTTGACTCTACAAAGGCAAGTTAACAGTTGGTTTTCACTTGGTGAACCTTTGGTTCTTTGAGACTTTTTATGCAATAAAAGATAAGAATGAAAGTTCATGTGCCACAGAAGCTCAGCAGTTACACCTATAAATGTTAAGTTTCTCATAATTTCTTCAGTGCTTTGTTTCCTTGGGCTCTATAGTCACTGACTTTCTATCTAAGCTATCTTCTGCAAAATGAAATCAGTTTTGGTTTAACAAGTTATCCTATATTTTGCTAAAGTGCTAAAGCTTTGGTTATATAGATGTTGGTCATGTACCTGAGACTAACATCCCCAAAGTGACAGAAGCATTTTAAGTCTCACCAGCTTGATGAACTCAGTCATGGTTGGCTGTTGGGAGGTAAGGAAAGGAACTGAAGAGAAGCAACAGTTTTCTGGCATCAGCTTATTATTAACCACAATGTTACATAATTTTCCGTGTAATTATCAGGCTGTATTTGTGGATGACTATTGTTTTACTTACAGTCCACTGAGATTTGCTTTAAGGTCCAGGAATAAGGTGTTTATTTGGCTCTGTGCTTGTGAGACATACTTGTCCTTGAATTTTTTACCTTAGGTGTCTCTCAGTGCACAAGGGGATTACAGAGAAGACATTGAGTTTAGGAACTTGCAGGAGGTCTTGGGAAGTGGCAGTCTTGCAGGAAAAGTCATGGTGGTTGAGGACATAAAAACTGGCAGCGTCCATGCCATGAAGACAGTAAGTGAAAAACATGATTTTGGACAGGAAAGAATTCTTGTCTTGCAACATTGTAACTTAGTTATTTTTTCCTTGCTTTTTAGGTTTGTTTCAGATTTTGTGTAACGGATGATGAACCTGGTAGAAACAATTTTGCTGCAAATAATTTTGTTACTTTGAACATTTTTCTTTCTGCATCTTTTCTAGTGAGTTTTGGTTTCTTTCCATAGTTTTCAATGATAGCAATAACTGTGCCTTAGCTATGGTACCGACACTAAGAAAAGCTTTGTAATTCATTTGTATATTCCAGGTGATGCTGTCAGAGTTTTGCACTAATGAAATTCGATGCTGGGTAGACCTTGATGGCTCAGACTCTTTTCCTAGTCTTTATCTTTTTAGACTGGATGGAAGGAAGGTTGTTTTCCACATGGAAAAATTAGAGAGCAGTATGTATATCTTTGAGATTTTGTTTTTGTTTTTCATTTTTATATGGAGCTGAAGATAGATTTACAGATGTGTACTTGTCATTGTTTTCCAGCACCCAGAATAGCTTTTCTTTGCTAGAGTGGCAATATTAATCCTCATATTTCAATAATTTTTACACGAAATCTTTTGAAATTTTTTATTTTGCTAACCCAGTCAGTAAATGATGAAAGCGTTCTATTTTGTGATCCATAGAAATAACCTAGCAGCACACATTGCTGAATTTTCCCTGGCAGTAAATTAGTGCTTGTCACAGGTGTTGTAATGGATGACATAATCAAAGAAAACATATGGCGCCTGAAGGAGCAAAGGCCAGATCTTGTGCGACCATTTTCTCTTTTTGTCTTCCATGATTTGCTGAGCACGTTGAAGGAAATGCATGACAAAAACTGGACACACAATGACCTACACAGTGAGTAATTTCATTTATTGAATTGTATGCATTAAAGATTTTTACAAAAGAGTTGTTTCTTCAGTTTGTGTAATTTTAATTGCATTCACACAAATCCATCTTGACAGGTACAATATCTGCTAAAACAATAACTTAAAAATGCAAAACTATTTTCAGATAGATGTGTTTAATTCACTAAAAGATACTAATCCTTTAATCTGAATAAACACAAGTTAGTTCCCTGCGTTATAAACCGTTGAGCATGCCAGATAAATTTTGGAAGGAAGGCCTCATTTTCCAGTTCACAAAAATAGGCTGATTGAGCAACACATCATTAGCATTGCTTAAAAAAATTTTTATTGGCTGTAGCATGATGTTGAAAGTTAGAATTTATGTCAATGCATATGAAATCTTAAATGAATTAAGAGTTGTCATATTTTTATGTGCTAATGAGAGCACTGAGTTTTGTTAATTTTCCAGCAGCTTAGAAGTTAATTCCATGTTTGACTTGGGTTAAACTGTCTAAAGTTAGCATTAATGAGCATCATATATAGATAAAGCTGGTCTGTACTCAAAGCAGGTGTAATAAAGCATGACTTAAGCTTGTCGACTATGAAACTAGTATCTTCAGACCACTGACTATTTTTATAAGTTGTACTCAGTTTTTTTTTAAAATGGGAAAGATAAGGTGATAAATTTATTCAAATATTACATATACAAAGAATGGAAGTTACCATGCTTATAGAAAATAACGAGATGCTGTATTTATGAAACTGAAAAGAAATCCCATTTAAATTTTGCAGGTGGAAATGTCATGCTGACCAAGGACACAATGTCTGTTAAAGTTTTGGATTTTGGGATGGCAAAGCCACTACGTGGAGAATTGAATTTTAATAAACAGGGCTTAAAAAATGACATTCTAAGTGTCATTCGCCTTTTTTGTGCTTTGTACATAGGGGAGGACTTTTCAGACAACTTTCAACTTCAAAAAAGTATGAAATCTGGAAATGTTAGAGAGGTAAATATCAGTATTTCTTTAGTTTCTAATTTTTTCAGCCACTTACTTGATTTGCTAGACTAGACCCTCCTTGTACTATGCCTTCCAAATTTTACTGCTGTCTCAACTGATTTTGTGCTCTCCAACATTAAGACTATGGCTTCTGCCTTGATGGCTTTTGTGAAACCAGTATTTATTTTCCAGTGTGAAGCCTCGGGAGCTTTTCTTTCTTTACTTGTTTTTTTAGTTAAGTATTAATTTGTTTAGATCTATGATTTATATGGAAGTCCAGACTTTACAGGTTTCATGTAAAAGGTTGTCAATACTTCATAAAAAAAAAAGGTGTGCTATCACACTTGTTTGAATTGACTATCATATAATGCTTCCTAGACAATCGAGCAGGCGCAACAGCTGAGCAAAGAAGAGAGACGGGAACTGTTTGAGCTGGTGAAGTTGACTTATGACGTGGCATGCTATGAATCACAGGAAGGCTATGGAGACCCCACTTTTGTGATGGAAAAGATTAAAGATAGCTGCAACCCAAGTAAATATTTGATATTTTTATTCTTGCTTTACTTTTGGCAAACCCATTTTTTTGAAGAGTTGATAATGGGCAAACCCATTCCACAAGGATCGTTTTTATTTCTTTTAGACTTAAGTATTCACACACAATGAAAGCTGATAGTAACATTTAATGGGATAAACTTTAAAAATAGGATAAAAGGTATGCTGTTAAAGGCAGCAATAGAATTTGCTTGTATTAAGATAACAATAAAGAGGATGCTATCAGCTCATGATAATCTTCACCTAGTCTGAAATATTTCAGTGCAGCAAAGATAGGAAACTAGATTACTTATAAGAGAACTATTTGGGGAATAAAGTTATTCTTATATGCGTAATCTAATAGTGAATTTGTTGTTTATGTGAAATATAGCTGAGTGACCAACCTTGTCTTTAAATATTCAAGTTGTATAATTTTACTTTTAAAAAAAATATTTTATGGTACACCTCCATTATATACACAAAATGAATTCGGAAATCTGCAATCACTTTTGAGCAGATTTTGCTTTATAGTCAGGTGAGGCAAAAGGATAATAGTTTGGCGTCTGAAAAGAATCGAGTCATAATTCATCTTTTAATCAGCTCCCCTGGTTTTTCAGAAGACAAGAACAAAGTGATGAAGATGGCAGCAGCTGTTTTGTTTCCTGAAATCTGGGAGAATGATGTCGTTCTGCATGTAGGTTTGAATTTTGGCTTGCATATATAGTCAACAATTATAACTAAGGTAAAAGGGGAAAAAAGGAAGAGCAAAGGTAGTCCCTTGACCTTGTAATTGTGAGGGAGTGAGATTTTGGAGCACTCCTTTATTTTTGGTTTATCTTGTATGAGGTTGGTTTCTGTTTTTCTCTTTGACTGCCTCTTTCCCCAAACCTCTGGAGAGTCAGCCAGTTCACAGCAGGGTCAAAAGGGGCAAAAACGTAGGCTACATCAGTCACAATCACACAGGAATCCAACTGGCTAGTGTGCCTACCTTAGATGGGGTTAGAACAATGCTTTAACTGGTAGCTGTCCATTCCACCTGCTATGATTATGTTTGAACGACTGTAGGTTCCAAAGGCTTTTTTTGAAAAAAAATGACACTGAGGCTATGTCTAGCATCTAACTGAAGTCATGCTTTGAGAAAAGTAAGAGAAGACTCTGATGGTTGTGGTGTTTTTTCAACAGGCAAAACAAGGAGATGATGTGGCAGATGGGTTTTGTGATGTACCTGATGCTGGTATAGCAGCTGCAGTGGTGCCAATGGCCCAAGTTTTGCCGTGCATTCAGGACATAGATATTGAAGCAGTGGCAGACACATTGCCAGACGATATCCTGGATAAACTGACCCTGAGGCATTAAAATTTGCTGTTAGAATTTCTTCTGCTACTTTGCTTCAAAAATTCCTCTTTCTGCACCTAAATATTGCTTATGGAGCCATGCATCTTGTGCTAAAGACAATGTTTACAGCCTACAACGATGAAAATATAATTTATTAATGCTTTTTATGAATCTGATGTTTAAGGTCTCAAGGGTACACAACTTATATGACTGTTTGTAATGAATCAAGTCCCATTGAAATTCCTTTTTTAAGGCATATACCAAAGAAGAAAGTCATAATTGTGTACATAAATACAGAATGAGTAAGAGAATGTTGAAAAGTAAATGTATTCATGTTACAGTATAAAGAACCACACAGTAGAGGATATCTGTTTTTTATTCTCTTACTGAAAGCTGTATTGTTTTTTAAAAGTTTTGGTTCAGTTTTGCATTTTTTCTGTGTGTCTTCTGAATCAGATGATCTCCATTTAAAAAAAATTGTGTGACTTTTACAATTGCATTTAAATAATGAGATCAGAGTAATACTGTGGATGGGAAGGTCATGACATCATCCACAGTAAAGTTTTTATTGCTCAGTCTTTATCCTTCTTCTAGTGATGAGAGTATAATTTTTGTTGTTTATATGATATATTTTAATCTGGCCAGTGTACCTCTTATGAAACATTTTTGACAATGTCTAGACAATCAAAAATCATGTGCAATGAACTCTATGTGGTTCCTTTTTGGGGCTGGAATGTTGATTGATTTTTTGTCGATTTTAGAAAGGGACAGTTTAAATGTGTCATCATATTGTTTATATACAACAGAAAAAAATTTGAAATGTTATTTATTCTTCATGCACAACAGTTACTTCCTATACAGCCTTATTTATGAACCTGTGCTTCTGTTTTTTGGCATTTTTAGCCTGTTCTCTTAGCATGAGTTAGAGTAAAATAATAATGGCATAATCTCTTATGCAGCATGCTGGCGACTGGCATGCAATTTTATTTTTAACCTGGCATTTCCATGACATAACTGGATTTGTGGGTACTATTTATTATTCTCCCCATATGTGCCTTGTCTATTTTTATCAGTGCCTAATAAGCAGTTGTCTTACAAAAGTCCACAACCATGCAGCATGAAACTTGGTGTGACAGCCTGTGGTTGTAAATTTTCTACCATCAGACTTGCATTTCTGCAGTCTTACAGATTATATCTTTTTTACAGTTTGCTTTGCAATAGTCATGTATTCAGTGTTTTTCTTCAAGAGAGAAGATAAAGATTTACCAAAGATCCAACAAACAGATAATGTCTAGTCACTTAAGAAGTGATGTTACTATAAATGATGATGTAGAAATCTTTGGGAATTAGTCAATAATTTAAGATTTTAAGGGAAGTCTTTCATCAAAATGATGTTGACAAGTGCTTACAGTGATAATACCTGTCTATTTTAATTCCATAGATCTGAAACCCATGACAGGTTATATTTGAGGTTACCATGGCAGTCAGCGTGGGGTTTTTCCCCCTAACTTATAAGAAGTTGGAGAAATGCCTAGTCTTATGCTTTAAAAGTCATGGCTCATGTGGCTTGTATTGTATTCTTTTGTGTCATTTGTTTAATTTAATAAAATGTTAGATGTGATCGATTCTGGTCTAGCAATCTCCATTTTGTCAGTTTATTACTGCTACATAAATCAAACACTAGTTTGTTATTTACTGGAAGACTAGCATTTTTTTTCTGAACAACGAGGGTCTTTTGTTGAGATCCGTGTCCTATGGCAACATCTAGCCAGCATTTAGCTTATTTTTTTTAGTGCCAACCGGAGAAGGGAGTCGAGCATATTTGCGTGGCTGAACTTGTAGAATTCTTAACTGTGAACACGGCCCTGTTTTAGAATGACCTGTACTGTTCCTTCGCCCTGTAGGGTATGACACTCTCTACCTTTATTCTATTCACACCTCGCCGGCAGACGTGTCATCACTGAAGTTTGAGTTAAGAGTTTGAAAAATAACGCAGACGCGCCTAAAGTTGTCATCAATAAGCGTTTGTACAAAAGGCTAAAGTAATATAATTCAGCATTTTAGAAATAAAACAAAAACTGAAGAGAAACGTGAGAGGGAAAAAGCGATTTTCTGCAAGAGCAACGACTTAAATTTACTGTTTAAACAGGGGACACGAAGACAAACGAACTTTTCTGACATCACTCTTCACTCCTGTAACACACACACCGTCCCTCCTACTCCGGAACACTGCACAGGGGCTGTTCTGACAGTTTAGTGCAACAGTTGAAGTCTTTAATGTGGTGTAATTGATAGGAAAGTGATTCCCCGTAGATGTGAGTTGGCACGCCCACTCAATTTGTCTTGTCGCTGTCCTGTATCTACTTAACAGCCACAGGCTCTATCAGTTACCGTCTGGTGGCGGGGTGGGGTGCGGAGACAAGGAAGAGGTGAGAAGAGCAGTTCGGAGGAAAGGCGTGGGGAAGTAGATTGTTAACCTCTAAACGGTAAATCCTTCCAACACCAAGAAGAGCCGCAGCAGACGAGATCGGAGTGGATTCGCGCTGTACCTTCCACCTCCCAACCGCCGAGGCGATCTCCGAGACCACCCGAAGCTGCTGCTACTCATGTGTGACGGATAGATTCCCAGACTTGTAGAACACGCTACAGTTGAGTGCCGCACGCGTAGCAGCGTCCGTCCATCCATCCACACAGACAGACAACGCTCTTTCCACGCAGACGTCTCGATCAGATTATCTTCCCTTTGTCTGGCTAACTGCTGGCCAGGGTGAGGTGTCACGGGCAGCAGGTAATTGAGGGGGAGCGAGCGTGCGTTTGAATACTCTTCGAGTCCCCACCCCACTCCAGTACAATTTCCCATAAATCGTTTCGCTAACTGTGCCTCCCCGGCTCTGTAACATGGTTCCGTTGCTTAGCGCGGTGCGAGACTCGCGGTAATGGCCCGTGTCCAATTAAAGAGCGCGGTGTCTCGCGGGCTGGCCCATCTCCGCCTGCATTTGAGCAGACTTCTGAGAAAAAGGGAAGAATAAGTTGTTGAGGAAAAGGGAGGTGGGGAGATGGGTTTTGGTGAGAGGGGGAGAAAGGGAGTGCGGTTTGGGGTGGGGTGTGAACAAGATTTGTTTTGTGTCGCTTTCTTCTTTGTAATCCGTCCTGTCCATCCACGCACTTGAATTACTGGACTGCTGGCAGACGATTTCTTTTCCAGTTAACTACTAAAACGAGGCATGAGAGTACAAAGCTTCCGGTTTAATCACATTCATTGTTTAGGCTCGCCGAGACTGACAGCGGAGAACTTGGCAAGAGGCTAAGCGTTGGTCTTGGCAGACAGACAGCAGTCCACCTATACACGTCCGTGGTCCATCAGTGTGTGTCATGGCAGAAGCTCCAGTTGCAAGTCTGCCAGAGAAAGAGGTTATCAAGTCCTATACAGGCCACATTAGTATCCATTACAGTACATATGGACTTTTTCATATTTTTTTTTCAGAATTTTCATATCTACGAGACAGATTTCTACGAACTCAACTCTAGCCTGGAAGTAGAAGCAACGATGCCGATGATGCTGATGAATATTCCACGTTTTGTTAGTTCATGAAAGTCACTCATGTACATCCTACTTCACCAGTCCTTACGATTCCTCCTTCATGATGTAATAAGCTTTTATGACTGGTAAATGTACTCAGTCCTCCATCCCATTTCCCAAACTTTTCTTTTTAATTTGAGGGCAGGAGCAGTCTCGGGAGTGAGTACCTATTATCCAGCCATCAACCACACCAACCCTGCGGAAAGCGACACCTCGTGACTAGACACCATGGGATGTAATTTGTCAGCGCGTAACGAGTGTATTTCAATCCCGAGTGTGTTTTGAACCTGGCCCCTCGCTCTCGCCGCCTCTAGGATGAGCCGCAGTTCAAAAGGACCCCCGCCTGTGAAGGGAGAGGTGCTCCCAGATTTATGATGCTACCCCGGTGATAGCAAATCACTTCCGTCGGGGCACCGTGGCGGTGGCCTCGGTCAGACTGGAATTCCCAGAAGTGAATATCGCCGTGAACGTGTTCTGTGAGCAAGGTGGGTAAAGGTAAAGGTCGTCTCGTGACCTTTTTCAGGTCTTTAGGGAGCAAAGTGTCTTGCACTTTCTTCTTACTGCCCTTACACACCGACTGTTGTTCAAACCTAAGCTTAAAAAAAAACTGCTATTGAAATTTGCATCAGCTATCAAGTACAGCGGACACCACCTACTCCCCATACAAACAGCATAAAACGAGCGCGCACATAAACACGCCCGTCCAGTAGGGGAGAAAGGAAAGAGAAAACAAGACCAAAAAAAGGCAAGGGAGGGATTCTTTATCCGGAAAAAGATCGGAGAAAATAAATTGTAATTTAAAGTGTAGAGAAGGTATATATTTTGTTTTCATCAACACATATGTGTTTGTTCGCGAGGTGTGTGCTGGAGGGAGGGGGAGGTGGCGGTCCGGTGGCTAAACGGTTAGCCCCTGTCACCAATGCAGTGAGGGGTGGCTGTCCTGGGTTCAGCTCTCTTCTCGGGAACGCTTTATTTTATTTTTATATTTATTTATTTTTTTTAATATTATTTTTTTTTCCTGCATGTGGATCCGTGATATAAGCCTTAGTTGCTGGCTCGGCGTAAAACCTATTCTCCCCACTCCTCGCGAGAGAGGACAGGTATTTAGAATTTCGTTTCCGCTGTCCTATGCCCTTAGAACCTTTGAACTCAAGCAGCATTCAGTCCAATCCCGCGGGTCTCACGTCACCTCACTGATCACAGAGTTCTTTCTCTTTTGTGATTCTCCACGCTGCCGACGAGGACAGTCGAGGACTGTGAGGATACATATGTAGGTGTCGCATGGAATG
The DNA here is from genome assembly GCF_003073045.1 of Pomacea canaliculata. Classification (NCBI taxonomy): domain Eukaryota; kingdom Metazoa; phylum Mollusca; class Gastropoda; order Architaenioglossa; family Ampullariidae; genus Pomacea; species Pomacea canaliculata. Next base: position 17,623,948 of record NC_037593.1, read on the forward strand.
TGCATTGTAGCTTAAGTTCTCTCAGCAACAGCCACCCAGTCACACATAAGGAATCTCATTCGCCGACGAAATATAACGAGAATCATCGTGTTCATTTTGTCGAAAGAGAAAGTGAAAGTACATTTGAAGATGAGGTGATTTAGAACATGCCGTGCTGAAAAGTGAAAGACACTGATGACAAAAATAAACAAAAAAGTTCACATCACTAAATGATCAAGAGTTTTCTTCATTTTCATCACTTTTATTCGTACTTTGGAGTATTGATCAGAAAAAAATGCAGGTGACTGGAGAGAAGTACTAAGCGAAAATAAAAACAGGCAAAACAACGAATAAAACCAATGAAGTATGAAAACTGCGAGTGTGAAGCTTATTTACAAACAGTAGGCTGTAGGTTCAAGCCAACACATGAGACACACGTGAATATTTCAGGCAAAATTGAACATTTTAAGTACATGTTTATACACAAGGGAAGATGTTAGTAGTTCCCCTTTCTCAATTAGCAGGATGAGACTACTACGGTGAGTACGTTCTGTAAAAGAATAAGCGATCTCAAGACATCTGAAAAAAAAAAGACTACAGCTTTGAACATGCAAAATAAACATGAGTATTTCCAAGTTTACAACGCTTACAAAGCCCTGAGATTTATTTACTGGGAAGAAAAATATTCAAAGTGAATTTTGCAGTTAGAGACAATTTTTGTGGCCTGAATTTGCTAAATGCGCAATTGTGGTAAATATTTGTCCCATGGCAATACTTCAGTTTAGCTGAAAAGATATGTACATAGTAAAGGACTACACAAAAGACAATATTTTATTGTACATGCCACATAAACATTACCTCCGGACACTTGTTCCCTGGTTTTATCCGGACCTTTGTGTATTCAGTTTAAACAGTACAAGACATACACCAAGCTTTATTTAGAGTGAGTGATAAAACTGAGCGAATAACTGAAGTGTATATAAGTGTATCGCTCCAAATACTTTTCATTGTGCATTTCAAACCCGTGAAAAGTCAAAGATGAAGAAAAGTTTTCATTTTTGTTGCGCTGCAGATGTGTGAATACAAATTCAGTAAATTGAAAAACAGCTAATTAATTATCTTTCCCAAAAGTGAGATGTTCATTTTCCAAATAAACAGGCCTGAGGAGGTCACTCGGGCTACCCGAAGTAGTCTGTGGCTACAGATACAGTAAGTGGTTCTAGTTAAGAAAATATATCTACATCACCACTTGGGTAACAAAGCACCAATCACTGCTACATGCAGTGAATAAAACAAATTCAAATCGTCAGTTTAGTCTGGCTTGTAAACAGACCGGGACACAGACTGTGAGCGATTCAGTGAAGCGTAGCCAAGCGTTGCGAACGTCAACATCCGCAGACAAACTACGTTCTGTGCACGTGGGGCTACCGTAGTGATGACCAAGGGGAAATAATTGAGAGACAGCAGTAACGTCCCTTCACACCAGAATCCCTGACGGGTGGGTTTTCTCCTTGATGGGTGGGTGGGAAACCCGAAGCATCTAACACTACCCACAACAAAAGCTGCTCTTGTAACACAGACTGGAGGTAGGGAGGGTGTGTGTGGGGGGGGAGGGGGAGGGAAGGGTAGGACGGGCACAAAGGGAGGTAAGCGTTCGTCGCGTTCCCGTCCCCTTCACCGCCCCCGCCACCCGATTAGCGTCCGTCTGATCAAAGAGAATGATGTGAAGATTTCAACTGGTCACTTCAGAAGGCAGGCCGCCCGTCTGTGGGACTTGAGGGTTGCTCGACCGTTCGGCCTGTCTGTTGAGTTTGCTGTTGACACGCGGGAACCTCTCACTCTGAAAGTCATAAACAAACAAGCGACCTGTCAATTCTTTGATTATTTGTCTCGTCTAGCAGAACAAAACAGGCCATAGCAGATTGTAATGAAAGTGCACGTGACTCTTCTTCGTCTCCTAATAAATCAAGTATAGAAACGAAGAGGTGGGAGAAAAGAGAGAGAGAAACAAAAACAAATTTTGGCACAACTACAGCCACAAATCATCATCATCATAACAGCAACATCAGCAGCATGTGTCCCTACCACATGACAGTCACAAATTAGTCTTTAAGATGTCACTGACCTGTGAGTGCAGTGCACTGTGCACGGCCAAGGTGCGAGACTGACAGAAGCCTTTACCGCACACCAAACACTTAAACGGTTTCTCTTTAGAGTGGATGTACCTGGCGGAGGAAAACAAATTATTTTGAGACACCAAACAACTATAAGATCTCTGATTGCAAACCTGCAGAATGAGATATTAAATGACATTCAAGAAAATCTGTGGAATGTGCGAAACTTACTGAGAAATAACGGGACACCATGTTACAGGTAAATAAGGGATTTATTTGTTCTTGTTGCCAAGTTTCTGCCCTGAAAACTTCCTAACTTAGCTGATTGTCCACCTGCTTGTGTGTGTGTGGATACAACTTACTTATGGTCCCGCAGGTGGTCTTGCCGCCTGAAGGCCTTGCCGCACACGTCGCACGGGAAGGGGCGCTCGTCCGTGTGCGTGCGCTCGTGGATGAGGAGGTTGTAGGACTTGGTGAAGTGGCGCTGGCAGAAGCGGCACACGAACTCCTTTTTTGTTCTTTGTCTACAGAGAGAAATAAAAAGTGACCATATGGTAGGATGGGAGCAACTTACTATTATTTAAAGTTATTTCGAGATGTGCACCTCCTTCCATCTGTCACTCATTCACTCGCAGATGAAATTCCGTGTTACCTGGAGCCTGTGTGTTTTCTGGCTTTCTTGCTCGCCATCAAGACCGTGTCAGTCGAGGAGGCAGTCTTTGTGTTGGCTACAGGCTGTCCTCTGGAAAAAAAAGTTATTTACTATAGCGTGTTCAGTTAATTTCTGTTTGTTTCTTCTTTCTTTTTTAGATATTCGCTTCATATATATATGTCTAGGTCTTTTTCAGTTACCTTGTCTCACACAATGAACCAGACCTTGTGGATTTTTACATCGCTCTCAATTCCTTGTGGGTTTAAAATTTTTAAAAAATATTAGCCTACATCACATTTAGACAATTTCTCTATAATAATTTCGTCTACCGACTGTTCTATAAAAGTTTCATTTTGTCCCGTCGTTGTCTCTAAGGGCAGGCTGCTTGCTAACGAAAAACGAATTAGTTGAAAATTTTCTGGAAAACAAATACCAAATAATAATTTTTAAAAATGCACAACAAGTCGATGACAGGTGTTACTCACCTGATATGACTGTGCGGGCTGGCCATGACAAACGTAATGACTTGTGCATCACGTGACTGGGTGTCACCTGGTTCTTGGCCCTCTGTGGCAGACAGTGCCAGGTGAGCGAAGTCGAAACGAGGTTTTTGACCTTTGACATTCTGCTGGCTGCTCTCTATGAACAGATAATAGGGTGGAAGAAAAAAACAGAGATAAAAATTTGCGGATCGAGACTAGTCACGAAGTCAACTGTTTATTACGAAGCCAAGAAAATGTCGTGTGATAACTAAATGTTGCCGAGATTTACTTGCACTTTGACTCACTGCTAAAAGGTATTTCGAATTTTTTTAAAAAAAAAATTAAATAAATAATAAAAGGGTATTCAGGGTTTTTTTAAAATAAAAATAATAAAAATTACAAACGAAACCTTGAGTACAATCGAATTTTTTAAAACACATTTTTAGGAGAGTTGTAGAGGCTCTAACGGTCAAACCTCTCAAAGAAATTCGAATATTTTTTAAATTTATTGACTAAAAAAATTAATTCGATCTGAGACAGTTTTTCTGACAGACTTTTGTTTCTGGGAGGTCACTGCGTGCAAGGCGAATATTCCTTACCCTGCACACTGCATGCGACAGGACTCTCTTTGTGAACGACACCGACACCTCCTCCGAGGTGGTTGTTGACAACACCGACAACTCCACCTGATGACCCGTCGACGACGACGACGTTGACGGCAAGTACGGCCTCCAGGTCTGGTCGCTATGGCAACTAGCGCCCACCGGCGTCTCGTGGAACTTCCAGCAGCTGTGTGCCGGGGACAGGGTGGGGTAGTCTGGAGGCGGAGGGGCTGAAAGGAGGGGTAGGAAGACAGCACGAGGCGGGACAGGAGGTGGGGTCCGTGCCAGGGGTGCACGTGCATCGTCTGCCACGGACAGGAGCTGACAGGACAGGTGGCGGCCGGCCACACTGGCACCGGGTAGTGCGGATGGGGTACTGCAGTGATGACGTCAGCCATTAGTGTCTAATCTGATAAATAAAAAGAAGAGAAAGGTTTTAACACCAAATAAAGAATCAGAGTAGTCAATGCGTCAGAATCTTTTACTTTTAACCCTTTTATGGTCGTTTTTTGAGTGTAAGCCCATGTCACACAGTCCGACTGATGTCAGGGGGACTGTATTATGACAAGCTGACGCTGACTGACGCTAGGTGGCGTGCCAAGGGTTAGCTTCTACATCAGTTACAGCAGGTACACCATGAGCATCAGAGCAAAATAATCACATGAAGCCCTCTTCAGGGTCTGGCTAGAAACGCAAACCGTTTATTAACAGAGTGATGATGTTTATTTACCCTCACCCCACACCCCAACACATTTATATATTCTAGTCAAGCGCACTAACAATGCGTTTAATCATTGTAATATTACGCTCTTGATAAAGGCCGATGACATAATAAAAATAGTATTTTAATATTGTTATTGTTTTTAAACTAAACAACACACACAGGCACGAGAGCGGAGACTGGTTGTTCGCGAGGGCTCAAAATCAAATCATTCTACAATATTTCCATAATTTATTTTATGCAAATGTGCGGCGCGAAATTAGGGGTTTTTTTTTTAAGCCGAAAAAAAGTCCGAATGGCTGTATACAGACGAGAAGGCAAGGTACACACAGACGGACACACCTATCTCGCGTAAAGAGACAAACTTCATTCGACGAAGTTCGACAAAAATCAGACGACCACAAGTCGAGAAACGGCCATGTCTAGTGGCGACGACAGGTTTCTCATTCCTGCCACTCTTTCAATCCATCATCCATCACGTGGAAAATTCCCGTCCTTGGCTACCGCTCCTCATCTACCCCCCGCTCCCCCTTTCCTCACCCAACTCGCCCTCTGCCCGTGTTGTCAGGTGTGGACCGCCACAGACAACAGACAGTTTGGTCGTCTGCTCCAGACTTTTGTGGGTTTTCCACATCAACAGGAAGCAGACTGACACTTTAACCCAGTGTCCTACTTCGAATAGTCAACAAATGTTTTGATACTTAGCAGACGGATTTTCCAGTTCTTACATTTTCCAAACACTCATAACTGTGACATACTCTAACTTTTTTTTTTTTTCTTCTCTCCCAGCTCCTAAATTTTACAAACATTAAATACTATGTTCCCTAATTGTAAACCGAAGTTTAACATTTGAAATCGACAGGCTTAATAAAAAAAAAAAAACTTTTTCTCATGTTGATAAATTTTGCAAAACATTCGATACCGACTGATTAAAAAAAATTGGTGAAGTTTGCGCCTCTCTGATCCTGCTTATATACTAAATCATGGTGACTATGTGTGATGGAAGCTTTACTTTCGGGTCTCTGCACAGAGCTAAAAGATTGTCAGACATTGAAAGAAAACATCGATCATCGCACAGGCTTGTCGTCGCGACGAAGTCTGGGATTCCGCCATCTTAAGTATCTTACTGTTGTCATGGTTACGTGTTGAGGTCCCCGAGCGCGCCGTAAACAACTTCAAGATTGACTAATTGAGTGTTTGGACTGATCTGTAGACATGTAGTAGACAGGGGATTTTTATTTTTTAAGAGGCACTTTTTGTCTTGTCTTTTTTTAAAAAGTTTTTTTTTTTAAACATCATCACCTTCGTTTTTTAAGGCAGTAAACTCTATTCTTCATAAGCATATATTCTGTAATTAAGCTTACTTCATTTATGTACTCATTTATAAAGAGGAAAAAAAAAAAATGAACGAACAAAAAAAGAAAGAAGAAAAGCAAGAGAATCACTAGTTACTCAAGTCAAGAAGATAAAGGACGAAAAAGTCAGACTTACACCGACAGTCTTTCACAGGTTCAGCTTTGCAAAATTCATTTTTATCTTTCATGGTTGTTTCGCCAAACAGATTTAATATTTTATAGCTTTGTGTCAGTTTTGCAAAATAAATTATATGTTGATGTAACATAAATAATAATAATCTTCTCAATAGGCAAATCGTAAAAACTACAAACACAAATTTTGCAGGGCTTGAAAGGATACTGTTGTCTATATTTATTTTAATATAATAAAATTCTTGTATCGCGCACTTTTAAGTTTAACAATAACATTTAGTTAATTGTGTCGAAAAAAAAACTTTTTTATTTGCAGAAATGTGTTTTCATAGTTTTTGTTTGCAACTTCAGAATTACAATATTTTTTACCCACTTCAAATATCAGAAAGAAAAACAGAAAAAAGAAAACAAGAAAGAACTTTCACAAGTGTTTAAAGAGAGAGCATTGCTGAAGTCCACAAGATGAAAATATTTAAAGAAATATGAAAGCGGTCTTGCTAAAAGAGTTTCGCGCTGAATAAAGAAATGAATATACCAAAAATAATTAAAAGAAAGAATTATGAAACATGATAAGATAAGTTTCGTATTAAATATCAAAATAAAAAATAGCGAAAATGGTGTAGTTTACTATATATAGAACATAAATAACGAAGTGCCACTTGGATTTTTGACACACACTCTTATTATTTTATGACAGATTTGCCCTTCCTTAAAATAAAAAAAAACCCACTAGATTTATTTTTAAATGTTCGTTAAAATGTGGTCTGTTTTCACATAATTCTGCACAAAGTACAATGCGATTTAAACCGAAGAAAGCTGGCCATTATCTTAGCACTGAGGAAATAGAAAAGATAAAAAAGAAAGTGTATTGTAAATATGCAGAAAGTTCTGAAAGGTGCATGATCGCTCTGTGATATGGAAATACTAAACCCACATGTCACAATGTGTACAAACGATTTTATAAAAGTGGTTTAGCATCATGGTGGGGTGGCAACTGTCAGTTCTCAGAGAATTTAATCTGATGGAAAATAAACGAAGAACTTGTACAACTTCCAGTCCGACAAATAAATGGTATATGACAAATTATTAAAGTTAATAGAAGTATTTCCTAATATTTTAAATTATTTTCTAAAATTCTGCAGTAGGTTTACATGTCCGCCATGCTGAATTCTCGAAGCCCTAAAATGATCAGACATGCTACAGATTAAATGCCAGAGTTGAGGATGTCACCCTACGATGAGCATAATACGCACTTACCCACCCGCATAATGTCACCTACCCCGACATTTCAGGTGGACTTGTCTTACCTTGAAAATGCCAATAAATATTTGAAGATATCTCTGGGCCCGTCACACACCTGAACAGGAGAGCTAACTACCCGCATGACGCTTGAAGGGTGGCCATACATCTAATGTTAAATATATGTACCCAGGCATTTGCCTGTGTGCCTCGCATCTCCACCTGTCAGCGATTAACACGACCGAGTGGGGTACCTGGCGGTTCCTGCGGGAGAAAGTCTGGGGTGGCTAGAGGGTATGGAGACTGCTTGACAGAAATGTCACAGGACCGACAAGGGTTGGGTGTGAGTGAACGGGAGAGAGAGAAGAGTGAAGGTATATTTTAGCTTATTGCGGGTGTGTTAATGAAGAGAGAGAGAGAGAGAAGAAAAAAAAAGGCACGAATGACCTTCTCACCCACACAATTCGAGATTCTTAAACCACTTATTCGAAAAGCACTCGAATGCCCAGTTACTCAGGAGATAGAAACATTCCCCAGGGTGGAGCAGGGCTACCGTCCTCTGTACATCAGGACACGAGAGGTCCACATGAGTGACACCATCAGATCGCCAGAACAGGAGTTCGCAAACAGCCGAAATGTTGAGAGGTTAAGTGATATACACACTCTATAAAAATACGAATAATAAAATAGTGAAATCCTTTATCTGTCTGTATTTGCATCGCTCGTGTATCATGAAAACAAACAAACACACCCGACTGAATGAAATTATCTGCAATTTGCAAAGCGACAGACCAGCAAACAGAGATTGCGGTTGATAAATCGTTTAGGTATTTCTGTCAGCATAATTTTAGTACCGTTGCTAGGTAAAAATCTCAAATATATTTTTCTATTAAAAAAATAACTGCCTTCTAAGCGGGAAGCTGCCATATTCAGTTATTTCAAAATATTCCATTTAAAGAAATACGTTGATACGATATCTATATCTGCATTTAAATTTAAATTCGTTAAAATTCTTTACTGGATTCACTCTAAACAAATACACATCGAGAATTAGCAAGTATTATCCTTCCTGCTTACTACAGGCATGTTTTCTAGGAGACTATAAACACAAAATACCTGGAAAAAGTCAAACTGTAGAAATAACAAACCTCACGACAAAGCCTGTGACAAGCGGCGACAAACCATGAAACGACAAAACCAGATTTCCTCCTACTCCACTTCCCACAAAAAAAAAATAATAATAGTAAAAAACAAACCAAAAAACCCTAACTAGCATCGAAAAGACAAACTGTCACAACAACAAAATTACACAAGGATCAATGAACTGATGAAAGACTATCAGATTATTTTGTCAACCGTCATTTTTACTGACTATTTTATGTGTGATATCAGTTCATCAGATATTAAAAAAAAACAAAAAAAACCGGGTAGATTCATTTGAAGTCCGTTTTTCTTATTGAAACTGTTATTGAATTCATTAATATTTTTTGGCCGCATTATTAAATCCACTTTTTTCTTTGCGCTTTTGTTTAATCTTTATTTATTTTAATAGACCAGATGGGTATAAGCACATCGTTGAAGAATAACAGTAAAATAAATCATTATATTCAATACTTTCATTGTTGTTTTTGCGTGGTTATTAACATTTCAACAAGGAGTATATTTATTTTGTCCCCTACAGAAGGAAAACCTTAGTGAAGAATTGAAAAAAGAACCAAACAATTGCATAAGATGTACCTGTGTATTTATCTTTTGCTGAAAGCTGGAGAATAGTCCTCAGCTGGTCGAAGAAATTAAGTCGCAGAAAATGTTTGGTCACTCCTCCGTCATCAGGGACAATGAATTCCAAACAACATCTCCTCTGTTAGAGTCACTCGAGAGTTAAATAGTTCAAACAAATGTCTTCTACTTGTTAGTGTCGACCTCGCAATACGACCCTGCCAGGTGTGCAACGAAAGTTGACGACACAGACTGTGCTACCTGTCCTTAGCCGTGCACAGTGGCAGCAGCAGCAGCAGCAGCAAACAAAGTAAACAGGTAACTTTTTCCTCCGACCTTGGTATCAAAGAGCTTCAGATGAAACCATCGCCAGGAAACAAACGACGAGGTAAGCCGAGAGCGCCGCGACGTGTCCAGGTAGCCACCACGCGGAGGAGAAGAGCTTTGGGGGGGAGCCTCGGTCCAGACCCGCCGGAGCACTGGGAGTCCGCAGATAGCCGCAATCTTCTCTGATGACCACACGACCCCTGGACTTCTGGAACCCAGACAATAGCCGGCGGCTTCCTGATGGAGGGCGGGCACAGGCCCCTCCCCTGCCGCGGCTCAGGTAACCAAAGACCTTGGAGGAGACCGCAGAGAGCTAGGTAGATGATGACTGGCATCCACAGTCATCCACCTCGGGTGTACTTCCGTACTTTTGAGTCACGGACATCGACAGGCTGACAACAACATCCAGAGCAACGGTTAACTTTCATTTGTCAGTAAATTTTTACAGATTTTATGTGTTTTGAGGTTTACGGGGTGGGGTGAGCAAGTAATTTTAGTCACAAAGGAGGAACACTTGAAAGCTTACATGAACAATAACAATAAGAACAAAACAGTTAAACGATGTTCATTGTGATGTTTTTGAATAATGAAAGTGAGGTGATGTACCTGCAAGGTAGGACGCAGCGACGTACCTGAGTACACGGGTGTGAGAAAGTCACCTGCGGGTACTAAAGTCTGGCAAGACAGCTACCACTCTCCTGGAGCTACTTCACCAGAAGTCCTGCAGAGGAAAGGTGGCGCTTCTAACTGGCCATCTCTACTCAGTGTCTGGCAGACGACACTAGTGAGAGATAGCTACACTTCTACCTTTTCCCCCCTAACCCTCCCTAACCCCCGAAACAGTCACTTCGTCCTCGACAAAGGTGGTTGCCTTGCCCATAGGAGGAGCCTAAGAAAAGAGAAAGGACCTCCGAGGTGGGATGGGTGGGCAGGGTTTGCCGAAAGAAGAGTGGTGAGGTTGGGACTGGGGATAGGGGGGTATAAGGAGGACTCGCTTGTTAACTTCAAACATATCTTTTTGTCCCCGATTAGTCAGGCCCGAAGCTATCCAATTTTTGCCGTGAAAAGCAGACGACACTCCTTCACCTTGCGAACGAACGGGGAGATGGAGTAGACGGCGGGGAGGTGGAGAGTAGATGAGTGGCAAGAACGATAACAAGACCCATCCACCCCAGTCTACCTCCCCTGACGTCGACTCAAGGAACCGCTGGTGGTGGCGGAGGTGGAGGTGGTGGTGTGTGTATGTGGAGGGGAGGGAGAGGAGGAGTGCATGGTGAGGGGGAAATTAGCTGCTCCGTAATTTTCGGCGTCGGAGAGCGCGGGCACTATCAGTGGCGGCGGACCCTCCAGTTTTATTTACGCTGCCGCCATGACACAGGGTCGCTTGAAACAATGGAGAGCACATTCCAGGGAGGTAACCGGAGCCGACCGCAGCTCGTCCCTGTAGGGGCTTACAAGTGGTTGTTGTTGGAATTAGGGATTGTTTCAGACCTGCTAGCATGCACCGGCACTGGGAGGGGTGGCTGCACTGCGTCGGGAAATAAATGTCACCCTCGGGTAATTTTAAGCTCAGTCCAATGAATAAGACAAAAAAAAAAAAAATAGAGAAAGAAAAAAAAAGGAAAAGTCATTGAAATTTGAATATCTTTTTTTTTCTGTGTTTTGTCAACCCATTAATTGTTCAAAGTTAAAAAAACGACACCTTAGCAGTGAATAGAGTTTATATGGTAATCAAACGTTTAACATGTTAGTGTGGTTATGATGCTCCGACATTTCACAGGTAATAGAAATTAAAACAACAACAGTGAAAAATAATGATCTATTTTTCTCTCTCAGAAAACTAAAATAAAGGCTTAAATTAAACAAAGAAACAAAAATAATGTTTTGTACGTAGATAAATATCAAAATAAACTTGATGAGTGCTCCGTGGTGTCACAGGGTTCATTGAGAGTGAGGGTGTCGCGAAGGTGAGCATGGGAAGACTAAACAGTTTGGGGATATGTCTTGTAATCGTGAGACACCCCAAGCGCTTATTTGTTTTGTTCCACGATTCCTTTTTGTGTCTTTTATACTTGTCTTTTTTTTTAATTGCTTGACTGCATAGTTAGTACTCCTTCAGTCCTTCGTATTCTGCCCATGTCTCCTACTTGTCTTAAGCGCTGAGAGCATACTTCTCCATGAGCGTGATTATGCGTGGTATAAATTCACATTTTTTTTATTGTAACTTTGTGCCTGGATATTTACAGAATATGTGAGTGACAAGATATATGCACTTGTGAGTGGCTGGATATGTATGCGGCACTTTCACTTGACTGGATATAGGCGGAATATGTGGGTGACTGGGTGTACTGGATGCCAAACTTGATGCATGTCTCTTTGCACTAAAGTGACTAAACCGTTTTTGTTTTGTTTCGTTTGCTTCTTTGTTTGTTTTTGTTTTTTTTGTTTTGTTTTGTTTTGTTTTTTTTTGTTTTTTTGTTTTTTTTTGTCTTTGTTTTGACGGATGAGTAAGTGAACGCTGGTTCCCGATTCAATGAAGAATTGATTCCAGGTATGACTTCTTCACTCCACCCTTTCGTCCACAGAATATTTTTGACAATCAGAGCTCATTTAAAACAAATACAAGTCACTCTTGGACTGCTGATACGATTTCAACATTCTTGGCGTTCTTCATGTTTCATCTCTCACTTTGGCAACAGTCCTCACCTCCCTGTACTCACCCAGCACCCGTCTTGCCACAAGAGGGCGATGTGGACGTGCAGACCACAGCTCAAAGATCAGAGGTTGACGGTCCTTTGTCCTGCCAAGCCCACAGCAGTAGCACCGGAGAAGGGCGAGATAACTGCGAGCATACCACCAGTTCCAGCGCCGACAGCTCCCGCACATTCCGCGCCTTGACCCCGGGTACCGAACCCCGATAGCTACCCTGCCGACGTCACAAACAAGACACCAGAGACACACATTCCCAGCATCTCTGGCCGGACACAAGAGGCAGACGCCGGTTCTTAACACCAGGAGTTTTGTTTGTAAACAAACTAATATCTCTTCCCTCTCCCAACCTCCCATTCCTTTCCCCTCAAAAGGAAAAGTCATTAAAGTATGGTTGCCAGTATTCGAGGAAACTTGGTCTCAACACCTGCCTAGGAGATACATATGATAAAATTGTATTTTTGTTGTCATATTGTTCATCGGTGTTTCCCCTATCCGTATTTTGATTACAAACAATTATCTCCCCATCTCCCCAAGAATGAAGAATAACAAGCATACAAAAATGTTTCAGGACCAGTCAAGTACACTGACTGTTTATACCTTGGCTTTACGGAAGGTTTAATGGGCCGAAGGTCTGTGGGTGTCGGGAGACTGTGATGACAGCTCCAACTTGCCGCGCTCACTGTTCTGATGTGTTCACAGAAACATAGGAAGGGGGAGGGTGAGAACATGAAAACAAAGCAGACACCAGTACTCTGTGAACTGAGTAGCAAGCCGTCCTGGACAAGCATGAACCTGATGGTGAAAGTGGGTGACAGGTCTCACAACATCATGGTTTCATGAGTTTGTCGCAAATTTTCAAAAATTTTGTGGTGGTTAGTGGCACAGCGGTAAAAGTTCATGCCACCACAGCGAGAATCAAGCGTTGTGGGTTTGCATCTAGGCTCCGACAAATCTCTTTTTTGGGCAGGACGCCTGCTTTCAGGACTGACTGTCGATGGTTTTCACCGGTTACTCCGGTTTTTATTCAACTCTGTGTATTTGTGTAGTGTAATGTGTGTTGTTTTCATGCTTGAAAAGAGAGTTGTATTCATAGAGTCGGTACATTGTCAGTGGAGAACAAAACTCAAAATAAAGCGGTCAGGTAGTGAACCTATTCACGTTCAGCAGTCGAGATAAAACAACAGTCTGTGTAGTACACCATCAAATCACAGACACGTTCAAAACTTACTTTTCCAAAGTTAACTTTCAACACTGTAAACTCAACACCAAATGTTTATTTATTTTGTTGTTCGTTTTTACATAAATCACAACTTTTTCTTTTCCATTAAACATGAGGCAGACGCCGACCTGCTCATTGTGGACGGTGTCGTATCATGTTTACCTCACGACACGTCTTTTGCCTACTTCCCTTCTCTCTACACAGGCCCCTCTTTCTGAATAGAAAAAAAACAAACCCAGCGAACTACAGAAATGACCCTCCCACCCTTCCACCCCGGTTTGTTTGATGTTGTACTGTAGGTTTGGTCACGTGGTATGGCTGTGAATAGCTAGGGGTACTACCGGTTTGATGGAGCACGATCTTCATGTCAGAAAAAGTCTTTATCCAACAGTTCAGTGAAGTACTTCACAGATGATCACCTGTAATCCAAAGACTTGTTAATTCTACCTTGTATCATAAAAAGTTTCTCTATTGTAGGGTGGCTGAGAGTAATTTTTGTACTTTGCGATAGAATGTTACGGATTGCTCTGTCGTATTTAAGAAGTTAAATTATCTTCGATTAAATAAATTGTAAAAACAAGTACAGTTCGTACTTTGACAGACGGGCAGGTCGCACTTTACATTTACTGTACCCGACCCTCACGAACAGGACTGACTGTATCTCCTGATGACGCACCTGCCGTTAGAAGAACCTCTCGTTCAAAAAAGAATTAAAACTAAAACATAATGAAGTGATTTTTTTTTTAGTTTAATCCATGTTCAAGTACAATAGCTAAAGAGTCTTGGAGTGACATCATTGCCAGGAATCCTCTGTGTCTCTTCACAAGTCTCCTCACCTTGTTGAGGACATAGAGGAGAGATAGGATTAACCCCAAGTGTTGACAGGACAAGTTTACACATACATGATTCGATGATGTTTACATTCTATGATTCGGTCTGAGACAGGTTTGAGCAAGTCGTCTGAAAATATAGATTTAGGGTTAACTTCTGGGTATGGACAACAGGTAGACAAACACTTCATCAAGTGTATAAACACTGAACCTATCGAGAACGGATTAACATCTTGAGGAGGGTTGTTTTCCATGGAACTCTCAGACGATCAGCCTGCGTTGTCTTAGAACAAGCGATGGCATCAAAGGGTACCAGGACGAAGGGTAATCTAGTCGAGAAGCTCGATGATAGATAATAGATATGCTAATTAAAGACAACAATGGTGAAAGTGGCTTGTTCAATGGTCAGCAACATAAGCTATTCGCACCTCAGTGGTTTTGCTAATGTTATTACAATGATGATAAAATTTAGAGCAAAGAATTCCTGTTTGGGGTGTTTGTTTTCTTTTTATGTGATATGTCACTATATGTAATAAATGCTGTCTCTCACACACAAACACAAAGCAATGATAAAATACTTGCTGCTGAGAGGTGAGATACCCACATCAACATTGTGGCTTGACATTCATTGTTTGTGTTTTCATCTTTGAAATAGGATCTATGGACATTACAGCTTTCTTTTAACCCTTTAGAGCTCGTTCAGTTGCCAGACGCGTCACCGGAAGTGTCACTCCACACGCACGTCACGGCTGGCCTCCAGCAGCACCTCACGGCGCGCACGTCACAGCCATCAGAGCGCGGGTTGCGGAGGGCAGAGCGCACATCGTGCAGCGTACATCGGCCGCCTGGAGACTCTGGCGTCGTGTCCATGGGAAAGTCTTATCGACTGAGTAAAGTCGGACTTAATTTTATGTCAACAGCGGAATAGTCGCCTGGAACGACAGGTGAATGTTTAACCAATGATAAGCAGACAAGGGTAATGATGGAGTCGCATGTAGAAGGCGGAGTCCACAACTCTCCGTTGTCATTACCTTCCCTGATAAATTAAGCCCCCGTTTCTGTAGAGCAGCTTCTGGGCGGACAGATGACATTTTCTAGTCATAGACCTGAACAGGCCTCGGTCCAGCACACTTTTACTACCCCAGAACAAGTTGTTCATTTTTTTGTTATAAAGTTAAAATATCTTTGAAAATAAAATTCTGTTCGATCTGAGCTATGGCAGGCTCCAGACCTTATAGCTGAACCGCAAATCCTGAAAACGAGTCAAACGTGCTTCTGCAACTGTTATAGTTTGCTGCAACGACCTAACCCTACGCAGGCCTACCCGTCCTCCCCACCAGACGTGTCTCCACCACCTTCCAGGCAAGGGAGATTCAGTGAGGAGGGGTGTCGTCGAAACCAATTGGAGGTGTTTACTTGACAACTGTCAGACTTGGTGGTAATGTTATGTTAAATAAAAAAAAAATTAATTTGTTTGGGAAGAAGGGGAGAGACACGTGTCCCGGTGACTCATGCGCTGACCTCCGGTGCCTGCCACAGCCGGTGACAGGTGGTGGTGGTGACAGAGGGAAAGGGGAGAAGAGCTTGAAGAAGACAAGAAGGAAAAGAAGTGAGGGGAGAGAAAGGGTTGGTGGGTGATACAAAAGTAGCGGTCCCCATCTTGGTAGCCGCGAAGCTCGACTACCTGACTTTCGGACTGCGCTAGGAGTAGTTAAAATGATTCGCTGATTAACTGCTCTATTCATCTCTCCCAAACAGGTGTGGCATCTCGTTGGCTCTGCCCTCCAGGTGGTCTTGGGGAGGTACGATAGCCAAAAAAGGTACACCTGTCAGGTGTGGTGGGCAGCAGTCTTGTTGTGCAGACAGGTTAATGGAAATGACAAAGATAGTGGTTGATGCAGCAGCTATAGCGGTTGTGAAACTGTGTGATAGCTGCTGTGTCCAATACTTATTTGACTTTTCTGCTCTCTTTTGTTATTCAGACTGGGTCAGAATAAGGTCTTCTGGTTAGTGCGCTCCATTTCTGAGCTGGAGGTCTAAGGTTCGAAGCTCACCAGGGCTTATGACCTCAAGACTCTTTCCCTTACCTCCAACATTTTTCCCCCGTCGCCGCTTCTCATGCCACTGCCCACCTGCGGTGTCTGGTTTATCAGAAATAGAATGACCAATGAAACAGTATCCGTTTTACATCTGAAGGTGGTCTGACTCAGCCATAACATCAGGTTTACTACAAAATATAATCTGTACATGTACATAGTACTGATTCTGTGTACGACCTGTTCACTTTCGCTCAAACAATCGTGGTTGATGGTCCTTGTCAGTCTATGTGCTCTCCCAAGCTACCGATATCGGTCAAGGGACGAATGACAGATGACTCCCCTAGAGAGTGAGACTAGTGCATTTTCCTTTTTATGACGACAGTACAAGATACTATTTCGTCAGATCTGGGTGAATGCACTCGATCCTCCCTTTGTCGGGATACACGTAAGCAAACATCAACATCCAATTGTTGCTGATGGCGCTTGAGACTGAAACATATTTGAAAGTCTGCCAGTGGCCGACCCCGACCTGTAGTCGGTTTGACCTTTGTCGCAGACACGGAGATAACTGCGTACGAGGGGCATGGGAGGTAACCCGCCGTCCCTCATTGCGGTAAGAGGCTTTGTTTAATTAACGTCTTCAGGACCGGAACGACGGCGACCTGAAGGTGTGATGGCGGCTTTGTCTGGCTACCTGTCAGGTATTGCAGGAATCCTCGGGTGGCTGAGGACAGGTGCAGACACTGAACTTTACCTCACCTGGTCTGTAACCTGGAATTTTCTCCTAGCAGAACATCTCTTTCCCGTTATTTCTGTGTAAATAGAACCATAGTCTTATATCTCCGTCACACATACGCCCGTGATAATACTGTATAATTTTTTTATAAGCTATGTAGAACTCGGAAAGTTGCCACTGGGATTGCTTTACACATCTCTCTACACAGTGCATATGTCTTTATATGATGACTGGGTAACAGAGCAAGATATTATTTCGTCACATCTGTAAATTTCTCGGGATACACGCACGCAAACATCAACATCCACATGTTCGTTTTTCTGTCGACTGTCTACAAAACAACAACATAAATTAAGATTCAACACGTTCAAATGATGTGCTCCGATCTTTCCATTAATTTCGATATTTCAGATATTTACAGCAATAATTCGTACATGACCACCTAAAGGGACAGAACTCTTCTAGGCAGGAGTTATGTGCCTTGTTGTTGCCCTCCACCATCTCCCCCAAACGTTTTGACGGCGGATCCCTAAACAGCCGCACATACTAAGGGAGGCTACGCCATAAATGTTGGCCACTAGTAAATCAGCGGTTATCTCCCCTGAATAATATATTACAGCCACACACGTGAGGGCCAGTCTTTAAAAAAAATGTTTTCTCTCTGTATCCTCACCTTCACTTCCACACTTCCTCCCCTAAAAAAAACAAACAAACAAACAATCAAAAAAATGAAAATTATTGCTATACGTTATTTGATGTTTTTTTCATCGAGATGACAAGAAGTAAAATTTGGATGTAAACATAGCTGCACCCACGTGCGATTCCATGTGCCATGAAACAGAATCCAAACAATAAAATCGCACAATATTTAAAAGGGAACTCCAGTCAGCCTTTTTAAAAATGGTTTATGCATTTATGTGGGTGGTGTAAGGGTGTGGGGATGCTGGCCCGTTAAAATTAAAGCTTGGGTCGGTTGTGAACGCTGATTGCAATTTTTTTTAAAATCACACAGAATAGTCAATAGTTCAAGTATGTACCGCTTGCAAGCCATCATGTGTTATGTGGAATTTGAAATAAGGATACATGTTTTTTATAATCGTTATTTCCAAGATCAGGTTAAAAAATAAAAACTCTTGGCTGCTTCAGTATGATTTGTAGACGGGATGGACAGAGTGCACTGAGTGGTGTTGCTTTGAAGTCATGGCCGACCCTGCCTCCTTGTCGCTGATGTCATTCAGCATTGCATCGTGTGTAGTATCTCCTGGCCACGATTTCAGACTGGTCGCTAGTGATGGTCTGAAATAGATACAACGCACAAACATCTTACACTTTGTCTGGAATGACGAACGATGGCACACACACGCACACGATGTGAGATATCACGGAACAAGACGAGAAAATGGAAGAGAAAAGTAATTTGTTTTAGCGATAAGACTCAGACAGACGGACAAAAAGACAAACTGGCATAAAAAGAAAGTAGGGAAGGAAGAAGAAGAAAGCAAGAAGGTCGGGGAGGAGAAAGAGGTCCGGTGAGGTGCCTCAGCTACTGACGCTGCGCATGGAGTCATCAGGCAGCACCTCCCTCACGATGTTGACCAAGCTCTCTCCCGGGGAAGTCCTGAGCTGACGCACAACCATCTTCTTGAGTTCCGCGTCCAGGGTGATCACCACCTGGCGCACACAGAAAGACGAGCGAGTTAACCATGGAACTGGGTGGAGATGGGTGGGTGGGAGGACGGGTATGGGTATGGGTATGGGATCAGGATCATATCAATCAAACCACAGGACGCTAAATTGTATTTTTACACACAGACACATTTGCAAGATGCTCAACCTGCATATTTGAATGCATGGACGAACATTAGAAGCGGAAGAAAATGAAAACCAGACATTACCTTTACCAATTTGCCATCGAAGGATTTGATCTCAAAAGGCTTTTGTATCTGGAAGTTGATCTCCTTTGCTTTGATGGGTGTGCTGATGCGGATGGTCCAGTTATCTCCATCTCGCAAGATCTCCTCGAAGGTGCCCAGGTTGAGACTCAGCCTGCGCCTCAAGTGACTGACACCTGGCGGACGCCAATTAATTAACAGGAAGACAAAGTTGTGTGACAGGTGCATGCAGCCTTTCAATACATGGTCATTTACAACGCTATTAAATTTTCGTGATAAAATAAACAAACAACACAACCACCGCTTGCAACCTCAGTGGTTGTAAGGTCCTGTCTACATCTTTCCACCTGACTATGTAATTTAAAAATGTTCATGATAACAAATTGATGTTGCAATGGAAAAAAAAAGATTGGTAGACGTGGCACTGTACCTAAATCTTGCAAAAACTCGTCGAAAAACTCCGACGACTGCAGCCTCCACATGCCCAGCACCGAGCCGTAGAACGCAGGCCGCTTGACGATTGCCTTCGATGACCCGGGCTGCTCTTCATTATCACTAGTCGATGAGTCCGATTCCGCGTCCTCTGAGCACGGAGACAGATCATCATCATCATCATCATCATCATCATCATCATCACCACCCATCACCCATCACCCATCACCCATCACCCATCATCATCATCATCATCATCATCATCATCCATCACCCATCACCATCATCATCATCATCTGGGCACAACGGTTATCGCCTGTCACCAATACAGTGAGGGTTGGCTGTTCCCCTCGGTTCACGACAATTATTAGTTGCTATTTCTACAACCTGTACCGACTACGACTGACCTTTTGCTCCCAAAGCTAAGGGTTTCCTTAGTTTATCTTTCTGTTCTTCAACCATTTTCAGCCGGCCATTGTTAACGTCGGCCTGCTGAAAGTCCGCAGCAGCGTGGGGGTGTGTCCTCACACCTGTCACACCTGTCACACCTGGCGGCATGAACACAACCCTCATGCACGAAGTCCCTCGCCCAACATCCACAGCTGGCCATCCACTGGACGCAGGAAGCTTGGCCGAGATTGTCCAGAAATAGCGGAAGACAATCTGTCTCTAGTTTTCAAAAACACGACCGACGGCTATATTCAAAAACAAGAGAATATAACAGATGAAAATACACACAGGCATGCACGCAAGCAAACACATAAACACACAAAACACACATATTAATATTTGGTTACCTGAAGATTAAAGACTAGTATCTTCTGAATAAGGCGTGCGTACATATGTTTTACGATATTGTGTTACTTACACACCTACTAGTATAAACTAAAGTTCACACACACAAACACATGTATGAATATACATATTTCTCATAAGCCCACTTGTGGTAGTTCAATCCTCGCACGTAACTTTTGCTTTCTTAGAGAAGGAAAGAGGAAGAAGATAAAGCAATGATATTTTTATTTATCACTTCTATGATCTGTGTCACTGTAGATAGGAGGATAAATAAGTAAACAACAATGTGTACACCCCGATTCACGACTCTGTCGCTTGACTAACACGTGAGATGGAGATGAAAGCTGAACTCAGGGTGGAAGTGCAGGGCGACTGACGTACCTCAGGCACAAGAATGGAACAGTGGCAGACATTGCTGTCCTCGCGGCGGCCAGGCTGGAGATGGAGACATTAGGATGTGGGACAGAGTTGGTGCGGACAGCGCCGCGTGTCTACAGGCGCGCAGTGGAGGCCAGCATTGTGACACAGGGACTCTCGGGCATGACTGGCACTGCCATCATTCCTGCGTCATGTGTGACATATTGAAGCTTTGAAAAAAAACTGACGTCATGCAGACAAGTTTGACGTCATATCGATTTGTGACGTCGCCTATCTCTCCCTCTCTCTCTTTCTCGTACGCACGCATGC
Organism: Pomacea canaliculata; assembly: GCF_003073045.1. NCBI lineage: Eukaryota > Metazoa > Mollusca > Gastropoda > Architaenioglossa > Ampullariidae > Pomacea > Pomacea canaliculata. Next base: position 17,644,612 of record NC_037593.1, read on the forward strand.
ACGCACTCTCTCACACTCTCAGACACACATGCATGCACGCACACTCTCCCACATCTACACACTGACACACACACACATGCAGGCACTGAAAGGCAAGTACACGCTGCCTGTTGACACTAACAGGTGTCGCTGTACACTATAAACCACGAAGCTTCCTGATGATTCTCCAGACATTGGTCATGTGACTGGCTGCTATAATCTGGAGGAAGTGTTGTGTGACATCACGGACTGCACTTGAGAGATTTTTCAGACGACAGTTACATCGTCAAAGCGGATATCTGCACTAAAGCTGCTGAACATCCACGGGAAGAGAGACTTAAAAACCGTCTGTCATCGATCCCAGCGAGGATCCGGTCTGACGGCTTAGAACATGTCTGCCAGGGTAAAGTTGTCAGAACGGACAGGAAATGGTAAGACGACAGATGAGCGATCGTCAAATATCAAGCGATCCTACACGCAGGATCCTCCCAGTCCCTTATCTTTCATGTGAACGATCCTACACTCAGTCCTACAGGATCCTCCCAGTCCCTTATCTTTCGTGTGAACGATCCTACACTCAGTCCTACAGGATCCTCACAGTCCCTTATCTTTCATCTGAACGAAATGTATTCACACATTGTGTAATCATATTTTTGTGGGAGAGAATTCAGTCTGTTGCGATTTTCTCCAAATCTTTTCACTCTACAATGGCTTGGCCGAATGAATAAGAGTGTGTATGTGTGTTTGTGTTTGTGTGTGTGTGAGGGGGGAGGGATTGTGTTTTACGCCGAGCCAGCAACTAAGGCTACATCACGCCCTGAACTGTAACCATGCAAACTAAACCAGCTTAAACCCTATGATTTGGGGGGAATGTCACATACAAGGTTAATTCTCCGAATTCCTCCTTAGGTTAAACTAGCCTAGGTGTAAGTATTTATATCTAGCATAACTAAATTGAGTTACTGCCTTTTATGTTTTGCATTTTTTTGCTTTTCCAAGAGATATAAGTTAAACGTTTCTGAGCGATTCAGCTCATTTATGATAATTTCAGTTCTATCAATAGATCGTACGCCTCCCGCTCCATTTTATGATTGCATCGGCCTGTCATAAATCACTAGCAGCATGGCGAGTCTGGGCTGCACGAAGATGTCATGTTAACCTGTCTCCAACAGCAACATCCACTGCTAGTAATCTGATTACAACAAGCAACCGGAGGTCGTGGTTTCCTGTCTTTCAGTTTGACAGACAAAGTTCAGTGAAATGTTTAACGAGTCAGCGAACTGCGACCGCTAATGGTAAAATGATGAATAGTACTCAGCAATAGCAGTAGAAACATTTAAAAAAATTGCGTTTTTGTGAGATCCGAAAAGTCAGTTATCTCTGCTGAACTGCAGTCACGTGATGTAACACGTGACACGTTGGTGCAAATTAATGAACACATCGGTTTTGTTTGCGTATGTGCGGTAATCTGACCAAAGTCAATTGAGTTGTTGTTGTACTTTCGCGTTTTAACACAAGCTATTTTCGATTAAATTTTTGTGGAAAAAATGTGTGTGCAGCTCTAACATTCCGTTTGTGTGGAAAATTCGCACACCACAAGGAAACATTGCTATTTCCCTGCGCCAAACACGAACTACCTGCAGCTTTTGTTGGGGTTGGGGCGAGAGAGAGAAGAAAAAAGACGAGTCTTTATTTACGAGGGTGGTAGAAAAAGCAAAGCCTGTTTTTGGTTTTTTTTAACTTCTAGCCCTCGCCCTACACTGGGGACGAATAAAGCAAGTTACTAAACTGATGTAGGAGAATACAGGTATGGCACTAATAGTGTGCTTGTAAAAAATATGCTGAGACTGTGTACAAGTTACTACCGTCAATAATATCACCTAACAGTTCGTGGCTCAGTACTTCCATTATTGGTCGAGTGCCAACGTGGATGTTGGAAATGGGTGGCTAGATTCATTTTCTCTTTTGCGTAGTTAGTAAAATTGTCAGGTTGTTTGTTTGTTTGTTTGTTTGTTTGTTTGTTTGTTTGTTTGTTTGTTTGTTTGAGTTGAATGCCATGTGATTTAGTTCAGCCCATGACTAAAGATTGTTTGTACTGTAGGACGTAGGTGCTCAGTTGTGTGTATATTGTGCTGTCGTTTACAAACATTTGACACAGGGGAGAGAAAAAAACCTCATTAATATAGATAGTGAGACATTTGGTTATTTACAGCGACCCAAGGTCTATTTCGAGAAAGGAAACAAGGCACTGGATGCTCTCGGTTCTTAGTTTATGTAATTTTAGTTTTCTGACGAACAGATGATGATCCACAACGTCGAAAGCATTGACAATATCTAGAAACAAACCAGAAAATTGACTGTCGCTAGTGTCGCCATTGCTCTGTCATAGATGTGAACCCTGTGTACTCACACCCTATGTAAACCCACATCTTACCTGATGGTCAGTGCCCACCCGTAAAGTATACATACTGTGATTGTCCTGCATCACCTTGGGACAGTCTTTCATAACTTGTTTGCGAACAGCAAGGAAAGTACACAACGCGTGTTCTTAGGTTTTGAACATAACCTCCGTTGTTTCTTGAATAAGGAAGATATTGAAGTCTGAGCTGAAAATTCTGGAGACGAGAGATAGAAGTCGAGAGGAAAAGACTGGAGACGGGAGAAGGAAGTGATTAAATCGAAGTGAAGTTTCTTTGCAAAGATTTAAGAATACTCTACAGGGACTGATTCGACCAAAGACTTTTCCATGAGTGGCGAGGAAGAAGAGTTTTGTAAGTACACGTATTCAGGTTTACACACTCGTTCAGTGTCAGAAGCAATTGCAGATTTGTTGAGATCTTTTTGGATACTTGGCCCAAAACAGGTCAGGTTGTATTTTTTTTATAAATTTTATTAATTTGTCGTCCTGTCTGTGGGGAAGAAAGAGTCATAACTCTGACTCTGATAGTTTTTACAAAGTATGAAAGGCCATGAAAGTATTTGTAGCAAAATATGTTTATTAAATATGTTTATTATCTTGAAGGTTGTATTTTTATTGTCCAAAGTATGTTTCAACACTCTTGATTCATGCTCAGTCTCTTCTGCATTAAAATCGCATACAGTTGTACCAGTACACAGCTCAGCATCTCAACGACTAAAGACTAGACATGATATCGTTAATTAAAACAATTAATGTAGAAAATCATTACAGTGCTGATTTTAATGCCAAGTAAAATGTTTTCATCGCCACATACCGGACCAAGAGAAATGATGAAGATGCTCAGCTATTTATCGTTCTTACTTTCTTCACATTCTCTATACATACCTTGAGATGTGGTAACATGCCCATGGAAAACTGCTCAATGATGATTAGATGTTTTCATAGGATGACGGATCGTATTTCTCCTCTCCTCCACGTGGACGCGTGACACTTGAAATGCGATGGCGCTGGACGCTTTCTATCGCTCAAAAATTGGTATATGAAGTGGAAAGCGTTTCTGTAATATTGCAGAAAGGACATTTTTCCCTAACATCCTTCGTCACTTTAAAAAAAAAAAAAAGTAAAAAAGAAAAAAGTAAAAAGCAGACGATCCTCCTCCACACTCAATGACTGCACCCTAGACAGTTGCCGAGCTCGTCTGATGGTAGAGAGGGTTACACCTGGTCACACCTGGTCACACCTGGCTACACCTGGTTACACCTGCTAAATGTCCTTGTGACAGACGCTACCTTCCGCCCTGGTTGATGGCCACTCGTCTGTCTTCAATCTCTTAGCTTAGCAATCTTTTATTTCCTTCTCTCACTGTCTGTCATGTCCGTCCGTCTGTCCATCCGTCTGTCTCGGCGCTGAGGAAGTGGTAAATAGAAGAAGACTCGGGATAGACGTAATGGTCCAGTAGTTGACATGTCATTTCTACGAGAAAGCTTCTAATTACCTTGTGAATTGTTCACACTACAGGCGTTCGATGTTATGATTTCTGGAATGAAAGCAGGTTGGTCGATTTCCTATTAAGACCAATCTCAGTTAACCTTTGTTTTGGTGGATTCTCTTTATAGAGAAGATTTACATTATATATATATCTACACATATATGTTTATATACATTTATATCCGTACATATCCTCTACTTTGAATATTTTCACTGCAGACTCTACCTCTTCAACTCATATGATGTCTTCGACTCCAAGTCCAACAATCAATCATCCACCGAATCCACCGAATCCACCGAAACCACAGAAACCAGAGACTGGTAGGTGGTGTTGTTTGTAAGACTATCACTACGTATCATCAGCTGGCTGATGACCAAACGGCCTCCACGCAAGCCTGCCCGTCATACCATTTGGTGGATGCATTGTTGTATTTTTAAAGACATATATAATTGGTAATTTAGGAGAAAAATCGCATAATTGAGCTAGAATAATCATTTCTGAACACAATTATCTCCCTTTCACGTGAAAGTTTGACCACGAACTAATCTCCCTGGACTGCTGGCAGAGGATTTTTTTTCCAGTTAACTGCTAAAACGAGAGATTAGACGACATAGCTTCCAGTTTATTCGCATTTCAGATTAATTACTAAAATGAGGCATCAGACTACAAAGCTTCCGGTTTATTCACATTCTTTGTTACGGCTCGCCGAGACTAACAGCGGAGAACTTCGCAAGAGGCTAAGTGTTGGTCTTGGCAGACAGACAGCAGTCCACCTACACACATAGATGGTTTAACGGGAATTTCCTGTAATTTCCCATACTGCCCTTCCTTTTCCTTTTGGAAACATGGCGCAAGCTACACTACTCGCGAGGTCTGTGACATGATCTTCGGAGTTTCGGACGAAGAAATGGAGTTGGAGATGACGATGACGAAGACGAAGAAGAATGTATTGACTTACAGAACAGCTTAGCTTTAGAGGAAGGTGACGACGAAGTAATTGACGAGACTCGATTAGACGACAATCATATGGTTAAAGCAGACGGAGCAGATGAAGATGAAGATGAAATGAACAGCCATCCTGTGCTTATTGCCAAGTTCAGAGAGTACAGCCTCGGGTGGTAGGTCATGTTGTTTATAAGTCTCACAATAATGTGTACAGTGTGCGCGCTCTTCAGACAAACATAACATTTCATGTTTCTCTACTGAGGCTTCTAACCCTGTTTGTGTGTTTGTGTGTGTGTTTACAAACATTGTGACTGTTGTAGAGACCAGTAACCCAACACATAACAGCTCAGTGACGGTGGCAGTCCTCATCTGTCTAGCTGTTCTGTTTGTGGTTGTTGCGGTTGTTGCCGTGTTTTTCTGGAGAAGGAAACGACAAGCTGATGATGTCAGGTTAGTGTCCTTCTCTGCTCATCCATGTCGATGGTTGGATGGATGTTTACACTTGTGTGTCTGTCCGAATGTGTGTTTGTAAGTTGTGTTTAAAACATAGTTAACAAAACAGTTACTAACAGGGAACAAAGCAAAGGAATATTTCAAGACAATTCTGTTGCTGGATAATTTTTTTTATAAATTTGTCGACGATGACGACGACAACGATGATGATATGATGATGATGATGTCTGCAGGAAAGAGCACAACCCCATCTGCCTCTCTGCTGCGACCAACTTACATCGTAGGCAGGACTCGTTCCATGTTTATGACAAACTGTCTTATGTAAGTTATGATCAGTTTTGACAACTTGTTGCGTACAGTTAAGACCTGGTCATTTATTTATTGTCTCGTCGTCTTATTTCTTAACTCATTATCATTTTTATCCATTGTCTCTTTGTTAGTCATTCTTGAGTTCATGGTGCTGGTTCACACAAGTTTATAACTCGCGTTCCAGGACAATAAAAGAGCCAACATCAACAATGCTTCGACTGCAGCAGACAACGACAACAACGATGACTACACCTACATCGATGACCCCACGATAAACAAGGACGTTGTCAGGCTGCACCACGACAGGCCGGTGACGACCGATGGTGAGCACGCACTCACTGACCCCTCTGTCAGCGGACTGGAACCTGACCTCTCCACCACCTACACACTCGCCCGACCCATAGACAACGACATTCCTGGCCCTCAGCCTCCCGACTATTTTAGTCTGGAGGAGAGGGAAAAGAAAGTTTGTGGTGAGCCAGCCCAGTACTTTACTCTGGAGGAGAAAGGTGAGAAGAATTCAGCCGCGGACACCGACACCCAGCAGTACTTCATTCTGGAGAAAAGACAGGAAGGAGAGGGTGGAGAGTCCGTCTCCAAGCACATGTCCTCCAGGTCTGAAGTCGACTACTTTGTGCTGGAGAAGGACGATGGTCAAGAACTCGACTGCGCAGACGTGACGAGTAGTGATACATCACGTGATTCGTCGGAAGAAGCCGAGTATTGCCGACTGGATCCGAACAGCTGTCTGGAGTCTGACTACACTCCGCTGACTCGCCCTCCACAGCCTCCTGATGCCAGAGGCGACAACCCCTACTGCCTGGCCTCGCATCCCGAGTAACCACAATGTCAATGGAACGAATACTCTTTTTGAGATCAGTATCAGACAACAATAAACATTGATATGATCATTGGGTATATTGATGGTCAGCCTCACATTTCCTTCTCACTAGAAAACTTGACATTTAAGTTTGAAATTTTCCTACTGGAGCTACAAAGCAAAGTGGCTGAGGGGACATCTCTCTCTCTCTCTCTCTCTCTTTCTTTTTTCTTCTCTCTCTCTCTGTATATATATCTCCGTTATTTTGTGACGTTGCTGTCCGTCGTTGGTCTGAGATTCTTGCTTGGATCCCTATCATCGTCCTCAATATTATTCCTTGCCTTCGGCTTTCCACTCTCCTATTACTTTATTCTCTAGTAACAATGTTTCCTTAACCTAAAGTCGCCGGTCGTGTGTTTTTACATGTGAAAACAGTGTGATGTTCTCTCTCTACAGGATGACAATGAACCAGCTTTCTCATCTACGGTCTCGACTCTTCTGGGTGTTTGTTAGTTTACTGTGACAGATAAAGTGATGGACTGTCCGATATAAAGTTACAGAGTCGTAAAACTTTTTGGATCGTGGAGACAATGATTCAGATTTTTTTTTCTTGATAGAACGATGTACAGGATCTTAGTGTCTTAGTGCTGTCATGTGTTGCTCTCTGTGTGTTTATGTTTATGCACAAGTCTGTGCAGGAGAGAGGGATAAGATGTTTGTGTACAAAGCATACAGGTTCACAAGGTTGCCAGCTACATGTCATATATATATGTGTGTGTGTAACACAAAATGTTTTTAGACATTAAATTACGGGGTTTTTTATTTCCCTTGTGTTCTTCTGTGATGCACCACTTTGTCTTATCTTGTAACTAGCATTTGTTTAGTAACTGAGACCACCCTTTATATCATCAGTAATGTTTGTCATTTGTCTCCGACTTCCCTGCTCCCTTATTCATCATTTTACGCCATGTCTCAAGCCTCATGATCAAACAACGACAATAGTTGTATTCAGTGCTATGGTGTTAGAGACCTCACTTTTCTCGGGGCCAGCTTTTACTTGAGGGCGGTCCATCTCTCCTCCTCGCTGTCACACCCTCCCCAACTCTCTAAACAGTCAGGTACCCATTCCCACCACCTGGTCGAATGGCGAAAGTTTGCTGCCCTAATCGGGCATTGAACCAGCGCGCTATCAGTTGGAACGCCAGCGCTCGGCTCTCTGCTTGTCACAGCAGCGGTGAGGAAGTAAAGAGACCTTGTGAGTAACAAGACACGAGGATGTTGACACCAGATCTTTTCTTGATGCCTAGGATAATGCGAGAGATGGGTGGGTGAGGAAAGAGAGGAAAAGTGAGACGGATACGGTCGAATATTCTACGTCACAGAAAAGACGATTGTGTATATTTAACAAGCTACATTTTTTACTTTCTGAATTTTTTAAAGCGTATTTCATATCCCACAAGAGATGTCGAGAATAAATACTGAATAAAGTTTAGCACCAGAAGGGATTTTTCTGTTGTGTGTGTCTGAGTTAGAGTGTGTGGAGGGAAATTGGTGTTTCACGCCGAGCCAGCGACTACGACTACAGCATGTTCAGACTACAGTGTGAAGACTGTAAACAGATGTCACATGCAGAGAAAGAACAGCATGCCTGAAAACAAGAGCTGAACCCAGGACAGTCAACCCTCACTGTATTGGTGACAGGTGATAACCGTTGTACCACCAGACCGCCCGGTTGGGAGAGAGAAAGAGTAACGAGTGCATTGTGGCGTGTCCGTCGCAGGTTCATATCTCACATCCATCTCAGTTAATTTTCTCTGGATCTAGCACCTCTTGAAAGAACTTCACAGAGAGACCCTAAGCTGCTGACACAGTGTTTACCACCACCACCACCACCACCACCACCACCACCAACAACAACAACAACAACACAGCAATATGATTCCTAGAGCACTGGCTAGTGTAATAGTTTCACAGGGAGGTGAAGTGATGTTAGCATCTCGCACTTCTTCCACCTCCCAGCATTGAGACACACTTCTTTGAGGAACATCCGTCGGCGCATCCACACCCCACCCCAACTTTACCACGTGATCTCGTCGTGGCGGCCCCGTGAGGTCCAGTTTGCAGTAAAACACAGAAAGGTTTCGTTAAAACACTTCCCTGTTGGAGCTAAAATAGTTTTATGTTTCACTCTCTGTCCGCAATGTCGAGACACTGAGTCAAAAAGAGTAAAGAAGGATGTCAATGTGTTTTCTCACCTGACACAACCTTTCAGCTGACGTTAGAGAGCCGTTGAGACGCACGTTGCCCAGTCATCTGCAGGAAGTAGTTCACTCCAGTGTGGCGCCATCTTGTGAGGACGTAGCTCCAGGAGTTTACTGACTACAGAGTCAGACGGTGTGTCAGGGAGTACGAGAGGCAACATTTTGTGAGTATTCATCTTTATACATGTCTGTCGTCTGTCAACATCACGGTAGTTGTTGGCTGTTTGAGTTTTACGCCGTGTCAGCAAGTAAGGTCAATGGTTCATGGGTCACAACCTATGGTGCCAGTCTCTCCCATAATGGTGAGGTCAGAATGTCGTTACCGAGACCTAATGCTGATGTATTTTATTTTCAGTGTTAACTCACTGTTGACGGTTGTTCCGAGATGGACCTGACAGGGATCCTAACCCTCCTCCTCCAGCTTATCTCAGACTATGTTGTTTCAAATAAGAGTAAGTACACGGATGCTGTGGACAAGAACACATACTAGAGCTGATCACACACACGTCACCACATCTTCACTTGTACACCTTCCCCCTTCTATGTAGCAATACATTAATACATATATTACTGATTTTCTGCTTATCAAGACTGTCCCATGTCATATTTTTCTTAGTATGCTTTCTCTATCCTACTTTCTATATCGGAATCTCCTAAAACATGCAGAACACCACCCACCCACACACCAACAGTCATTCGTGTTACCACGTCAGGGTGCACACCTTCAAATAAAAACCTCACATAAAAAATAAATGTAGATATCTTCTATATACACTTCAGAATTCAACTTATACAGATGGAGAATTTTTAAAGTAAAAGATATTAAAATTTTTCGTCAACAACAGTCATACATTTCTGGAAAATACTATTACGACCTTGTATTAAAGTGATTCTAAAGGCAAAATAAAACTGCTTAGAATCGCGTAAAGAGTAGGATAAATTTGAATTTCGTCTATTTATATGTGTGTTCATGTGGAAATCGTTGAAGGTTTTTAGTAGAATGTTGTGTTTAATAAGAACAATTACACGGGACAATTTTTTTGCTTCGACTCAATCTCGTTCTCCGTCACGTGACCCTATGACGTGTGGCTTCCATAGTGAGAACCATGCCTCGAGAACGTGCTGCACCCGATTGCCACGAAAAGATGGGAAAAGATTCAAAATTTTCTTTTTATCAGTTTCCTCAAGACAAGGCGATACGAAACGAGTGGGTCATACCCATAGAAAGGCTCGATCCCAGTATGAAAAAGCTTTGGGAGCCCAAAGAGTGAGACGTATTATGCTCAAAGCCATCTTGATTGTAGATTAGTTTGGATATCACTAATCCGAAATCCAGCCGAAATAGTGCTAATAAGCCTCCATAGCCTTTGCTGACTGTGTACGGGACCTAGGGCTGTTTATTGATGCAGAGCTCTCCATGTGCAACCATGTTAGTTCTGTTGTGGCAAAGTCCTACTACTTTTTGAGGACTTTAGGTAGACTACGGCCCATGCTGACTCAAGCTGCTGCCAACTCACTTGCTGTGGCTACCATCACATCACGATTGGACTATTGTAACAGTGCATTGTGGGGTATACCTGCTATTCAGCTGGATCAAATCCAAAGAGTTCAAAACACATCAACAGGATTGTCACGCGTGCAAAGTCGTCCACTGAGCACATCACCCCTATCCTACAGAGCCTTCACTGGCTCCCAGTGAACTAGCGCATTGATCACAAAGTAATTTCCATTGCTCAGTCCTGCATGTCTAAAACTGCTCCTGACTATTTGCAGGAGATAATTCCTCCTTATCAGCCGTCGCGTACCCTGCGCTCAGGCTCCCAGTCACGCTTCTGTCTCCCTGCAGTGGAAGACACCAACAAGAAGCGCACTGGAGCCAGGGCCTTCAAAAACGCGGCACCTAAGCTGTGGAATGCTCTGCCATCGTCACTCTCCACCATCACCTCACCAACCACGTTTCGCAAAAAACTGAAAACCCATCTGTTTATTTAAGACAGACTTAAACAACCTAGCAACACTTCTGTCTTTACTTTTACTTTTCTGGTGTTTTATATATTTGTTCACTGTATCTTTTTCCTTTTTTTTTCTTATTTTTATTTTTTTGTTTTGTTTTGTTTTGTTTTGTTTTGTTTTTTGCTGCGCAGTGATCATTCTTCTGAATGGATACCTGCGCATTTCAAATAGACATCATCATCATCATCATCATCATCTTCATCATCATCGTGCTCTGTAATTGTAACTAAATATATTTTTGAAACGTTTGACCGTCGCCACAGCCTTATCACAAGCCTTGAGTATCCCTTTAATACACCGTGGTATTATTTACCCATCTTTATATTTTCTAGAAGTATTTTACAATCTCGTACTGTCAAAACAGTAACTGCACAGTTACCACAGCTATTCGTGATGTGACATGTTTTAGATACCCGGGGCCAAAATCTACATATCGGGGACAATAGAAAAGAACATGAGCTTCATCCTCTTTATAATTTATATAGAAAGGACATTTATTTGTGTTCTCTATCTTCTGTACAAGACGAGTTTTGTGCGTGTTTATCTCACTCACTCCTAGACGGAAGAGTATTAAACATCCTTCATGTGAACGAAAGTGGCAACAGTGCGAGAAGGGGAAGTCCCCCTCTCCACACCCCACGCACCTCCAAAAGGAAATAAGTCTCTCCACCCCTCCCCAAGAAAGAAGACCCCACGAAGAACTGCGTAACAAGTAAAAAGGAAAAAAACATGCGACCACTTTTCCTCAGTTTGATGTTAGGAAACAAATTTTTCTTTGAATGCTTGTTGAAATACCTGTAAATATTTTGTATATCCTTGTTTTTATTGTTTAATAAACAAATATGAAAAAAACATCTATGAAGACTTGCTGAAGAATCGCTTGCTACAGGACACGGTTCTCAGACATTTTTGTTAATCGGAGCCAGATTTTGATAGTTCTCATATAGCAGCTGACTATCAAAGGGGAATGTCCATGTTCCCCACATGTCATATCTAATGGTGTTAATCTAATCCCAGCTTCTGGCTGGAGTTAGTGTGACGGTAAGGAGGTGGAGGGGAGCGGGGTGGCGTAGCCAGCCCTGTGTGTTGTCCCGCTGCCTTGTAAAAATCCTGGGCCACGTGAATTTTGGGCACCACTTGAGTTTTGGACCTCACGTGCGAGGCATGAAGTGCTCACCCAGTGTGGAGTGCGACAGAAGGAGTATATATATATAGACGGGGGTTGAAAGCCAAAGGGGGGGGGGGGGGTTGGATTAACACAGACAGTGTGTAAAAGTGAAGAGGCTGTTTGGAAGTTGCTAGCTGGAGCGAGGTGTGACACCACTATTGTCTGTCGTGGACTACCGAGGGGAGGCTCTGCACGGCCTTCAAGAAACGAGGGGACCGGAAACGCTGCACAGTCTCCAAGAAGCTCTGCGATTGTCTGCGGAGAGAAGACTCTACTACAGTGAGCGGGGAGTGAGGCGCCGCGCTCGAGACGGCAAGTTTTGACAGCCGGAGTCGGCGCGACGACGACGACGACGACGACGACACCAGCACGACGGGAGCAGCGCAACTAGAAGGAACTCCCCCATCATCCCAAACAGCCAGAAAGGTCGTCACAACGACTGGAGCGCCGGGAGGAAAGGCCTGTCTTCAGCAACTCTACTGCTGTGTGCGGGGAGCGATGAGGACGGAAACCGGCGTGAGAAAGTTCAGGAGAGACCTGAGTAGAGCAGAGCAGGTGCCAAGGACTGGGCACCATCGTTACCTACGTGGAGGGAACAGTAAAACTTTCCTACTCCTTAGAAGAACTATCAGGGTAAGAGCAAATGTTTGAACTGTTTAAGAAGACTGAGACACTTGGTGAAGCGAACTGATAGAGTGGGACATCAGTAGTCAGTAGCGGTGCTGTGCACCCTGAGTATTGTAGGTGCTAGCGTGAGTTGATGTGCAACCTTGGTCTTAGTATTGGATTATAAAAGTGCTCTACAAAACTTATCATTACGAATGCCTTGAAATTGACATGTTGTCATAGATACTGTGGATATAAGTTTGCAGTTGTGTAAACTGCTGAAGACCAGCCTGCGTGCGGTCTTAGTATCTGCGGTTAATAATATTTGGTGTATGCTGTTGTAACGCTGATATCGTTGTGGACGAGGGGAAGTGTATGGTTTAAACTGATTTATTTGGAAAGTTTCATGTATTGCTATTTATTTTAATAGTTTTTGTGTATAATGCCACAAAACCAGGTAAACATGATTGAACATGACATGACTGAACATCTGGCAGATAATACAATGTTTATGGACACATTTTAAAGGATTTATAAATAGATGTATGTACAACTACACACATCCATTGTTTTATTGTAAGATTGTATTTCCTCTGATGACTCTGCCTCTCCAGAACCTATGACCACTTTGAGCACTTCAAGTTCAGGACCAGATTCAGATCCAGAGAGTTCAACCTCCACTGGTAAGTCATGATGTTTTTAAAGGATGCAACAGTCTGGTTGTAAATGTAGTCTACCCCATCTCTGCCATATCTGGATAATCAAAAGCGTATTAACGAACTGATACTTCAGCTAACCAGACGTGTGTGCACATGTACGTGTGTCTGTGTGTATTTATCCGTGTGGATCTGTGTGTCTGTGTTCGTGCCCGCGTGGTCATAATTATCTCAATTAGTGACTATACCAACAGCATGTAATGACCAGTTTCCTCCCAAAACCATCATATCTCCCCCCCAACCATATCAACAACCCTCGTGAGTAGACATCGAAAATTGAATCGATGGACGACCAGAAGAGAAATCGATGACATAAGCAGTTAGTGTCAGATATTTCCAACAGACCCACGTGTTGTTGACACGACTACCGCCACCATCTCAATAAACAGAAGTGGCTGCTTGACTATACTCATTCAGAGAACTGATCTCACGATTATGATTTTGTCTATAATTAATTCTTCATCAACTTTGTCATTTATTGTTTTGTTTTGAAGTTCGCATTGAATGTATAATGTAACATTTAAATAAATTTGTAGGTGTTTGATGTTATGGCCTATTTCACTCACGACCTCCTGTTAGTGGATGCTCTTTATAGAGAAGCTTCAATGTATATACATGTCTGTACATGTCCTCTACTTTGATTATTTCCACTGCAGACTGCTCTACCTCTTCAACTCCTACGGAAACTTCGACTACTTCAAGTCCAACACCAGATCCAACGATCAGAGCATTGACTGGTAGGTCGTGTTGTTTATAAGTCACACAACACCGACATCAGTAACAGTTAGTAATTAGGATCGAGATTTGTGACTACACCAGTCCCACCAACAGTCCGTGGATATTTATTAACGGTAGACATGTAACCCCGGACTTAATACACTCGTTCCTGAGTCTCGTTGAAGAATTATTTCTCCCTTTAGATATTATTTCTACAAATCCTTCTGTAACCACTTATTATAAGTCAAACAACAATTATGTAAATATGTCACAATGATGTGATCGTTAAAGAAGCCCACGAAGCTTTATAAAAAGTAAATATATTTGTACTAATGCTTTTATTTATAAAATATTAAACTCTAGTAAAATGTGACAGGTAGCTCGTGTGGGTGGGTGTGTTCGAACCCACGCATGTCTTGTTATCTAGATTCGTAAGTCTACCTGTAGCATCCACAGTTTATCGACACTCACACACATATATATATACACACACTACTATAAATATGTGTTAGTCTGCATTATTAATATAGTATTTCTCCCTTTCTCCCTTCAGACAGCACGACTACAGAAACAATTTGGACATCTTCCGATTCAACACCAAGTTCAGAGAGTTCAGCCTCGGGTGGTAGGTCATGTTGTTTATGTCTCACAATTATGTACAGTGTGTGCGCTCTTCAGACAAACATAACATTTCATGTTTCTCTACTGAGAATTCTCTTTATCAAATAGTAAACACTAGCATCATGTGACAGCGTGTCCGTGTGTTTGGGATCATGCATCTATAGGAGTGTCAGCGTGTGTCTTTGTGTGTATATGTGTGCGTGTGTGTGTGTTTACCAACATTGTGACTGTTGTAGTGACCAGTAGCCAGGCGAGTGCAGCAAATGAGAGCTCTGTGATGGTGCCAGTGCTCAGCTGTCTGGCTGTCGTGTTTGTGGTTGTTGTGGTTGTTGCCGTGTTTTTCTTGTGGAGAAGGAAACGACAAGCTGATGATGTCAGGTTGGTGTTCCTCCATGTCGATGGATAGATGGATATTTATAGGTGCGTTTCTATCCGGATGAGTGTTTGTAAGTTTGTTTTTAGTTTTAAGTTTAAAGTGATGATGATGATGGATGATGGATGTATGGTGGATGGATGATGGATGGATGATGATGGATGATGGATGACGATGACGATGACGATGATGTCTGCAGGAAAGAGAACAACCCCAGCTGCCTCTCTGTTGAGACCAACTTACATCACAAGCAGGACTCGTTCAACGTTTATGACAAACTTTGTCATGTAAGTTTTGGCCAAATTTGACAACTTTCTATCGTTGTTTATTTATTTATTGTCACGTCGTCTCATTTCTCTCATCATTATTATTTTCATCCATTGTCTTTTTGTTTTTTTATTAGGCAGGTCAAACACTTGAAATATTATACACACACACTCAGCATGTCATTCTTGAGTTCACGGTGCGGGTTCACACAAGTTTATAATTCGCGTTCCAGGACAACAGGAGAACCAACATCAACAATACTTCCACTACAGCAGCGAACTCACGTGACAACGACAACAACGATGACTACGCCTACATCGATGACCCCGCGATAAACAAGGGCGTTGTCAGGCTGCACCACGACAGGCCGGTGACGACCGATGGTCAGCACGCACTCACTGACCCCTCTGTCAGCGGACTGGAACCTGACCTCTCCTCCACCTACACACTCGCCCGACCCACAGACAACGACATTCCTGACCCTCAGCCTCCAGACTACTTCATTCTGGAGGAGAGGGACAAGAAAGAGTGTGCTGAGCCAACCCATTACTTTATTCTGGAGGAGAGGGGTGAGAAGAATTCAGCCGCAGACACAGACACCCAGCAGTACTTCATTCTGGAGGAGAAACCGGAAGGAGGGGTTGGAGAGTCCTCCAGGTCTGATGCTGACTACTTCGTACTCCCCTCCTTCGCTGTCATACCTTCCCCAACTCTCTAAACAGTCAGGTACCCATTCCCACCACCTGGGTCGAATGGCGAAAGTTTGCTGCCCTAGTCGGGCATTGAACCAGCGCACTCTCAGTTAGGACGTCAGCACTCGGCTCTCTGCTTGTCACAGAAGCGGTGAGGAAGTAAAGACGACATTGTGAGTAACAAGACACGAGGATGTTGACACCAGATCTTTTCCTGATGCCTGGGTAATGCGAGAGTGAGATGCGGTCGAATATTCTGTCACAGAAAAGACGATTGTGTATATTTAACAAGCTACATTTTTCACTTTGTGAATTTTTTTAAAGCGTATTTGATATCCCACAAAAGATGTCGAGAATAAACACTGAATAAAGTTTAGCACCAGAAAGGATTTTTCTGTTGTTTGTGTCAAAACTGCAGCATGTTCAGACTACAGTGTGAACACTGTAAACAGATGTTACATGCAGATAAAGAACAACATGCCCGAGACAAGAACTGAACCCAGGACAGTCAACCCTCACTGTATTGGTGACAGGCGATAACCGTTGCACCACCAGACCACCCGGATGAGAGAGAGAAAGAGTAACGAGTATATTGTGGCGTGTCCGTCGTAGGTTCAAATCTCATATCCCTCTCAGTTAATTTTCTCTTGATCTAGCACCTCTTTAAAGAACTTCACAGAGAGACTCTAAGCTGCTGACACAGTGTTTAACACCACCACCACCACCACCACCACCAACACCAACAAGAAAAACAACACCACAGCAATATGATTCCTAGAGCACTGGCTAGTGTAGTAGTTTCACAGAGAGGTGAAGTGATGTTAGCATCTCGCAATTCTTCCACCCAGCATTGAGACACACTTCTTTGAGGAACATCAGTCGGCGCATCCACACCCAACCACGTGATCTCGTCGTGGCGGCCTCGTGAGGTCCAGTTTGCAGTAACACAGAAAGGTTTTGTTAATGCACTTCCCTGTCTGAGCTAAAATGGTTTTGTGTTTCACTCTGTGTCCGTAAAGTCGAGTCGCTGAGTAAAGGAGAGTAAAGAAAGAAGTCCGGGTTTTTTCACCAGACACAACCTTTCAGCTTCACGCTCCACTGACGTCTGAGAGCCGTTGAGACGCACGTTGTATCAAGAGACAAACAATGCCCAGTCACCTGCAGGAAGTAATTCACTCCAGTGTGGCGCCATCTTGTGAGGACGTAGCTCCATGAGTTTGCTGACTACAGAGTCAGACGGTGTGTCAGGGAGTACTAGAGGCACCATTTAGTGAGTATTCATCTTTGTACATGTCTGTCGTCTGTCAACATCACGGTAGTTGTTGGTTGTTTGAGTTTTACACCGTGTCAGCAAGTAAGGTCATGTCAAGGCAAGGAGACAGTAAGACTACTGTAGGTGGTTAGAGTGATTGGCTGGGCTTGTACACAAACGTATACCTGAGATCACACACACACACATATATATATTGTTAGGATGTAAAAGCGAAATGGTGTTGTTAATTGTCAGCCATGGACTAGACCCAGGTGCTATGTCGTCGTCAATGGTTCATAGGTCATAACCTGTGGACGGTGCCAGTCTCTCCCATAATGGTGAGGTCAGAATGTCGTTACCGAGACCTAATGCAGATGTATTTTATTTTCAGTGTTAACTCGTTGTTGACGGTTGTTCCGAGATGGACTTGACAGTGATCCACTATCTCATCCTCCTCCTGCTTAGCTCGATCTTTGTTGTTCCAGATAACAGTAAGTACACTGATGCTGTTGACAAGAATACACATACTAGAGCTGACCACACACACGCCAACACATCTTCACTTGTACACCTTCCCCTCTTGGATATAACTATACGTTAATATATATATAACTCACATATATTTTGATTTTCTGCTTATCAAGACTGTCCCATGTCATATTTTTCACTGTATGCTTTCTCTATCCCACTTTCTATATCGGAATCTCCCAAATCATGCAGAACGACACACACACACCAACAGAGTTACCACATCAGGGTGCACCCCTTTAACTAAAAATCCCACATAAGAAATATATATATAGTTACGAATTCAACTTATACAGATGGAGTTAAAATCTAGAATTTTTTAAGTTAAAGATGTATAAATGTTTCGTCAACAAGTCATACATTTTTGGAAAGTATTATTACCAACTTGTATTAATAATCCGTGGTATTATTTACACATCTTTATATTTTCTAGAAGTATTTTACAATCTCGTACTTTCAGTACAGTAACAGTTACCACAGCTATTCCTGTAACGAGAACACTCCACACATCAAATCTGTGTGTCGTTTGTTTTCAGTGTCAAAGTGTCAAGGAGAAAACTTAAACACCAATATCTATGCCACAGATATATATTTAGTCAAAGTGATTTTTTGTTGGGGAAATACTTTGTGCACGATGTCTAGATGTCTTTTCATGCGAAGAGGTCTGACTGACAATGTTAGATAATCACGGCCCGTAACTATGAAGCGAGAGTGAGTTGTCTCCCCGGGGTAAAATGGAGAACTTAAGGAAAAGTATCTTGTTTCCGAATTTATAAATCGGTGTCTAGACCCCGCGGACTGTTTCTCTATCCCAAGGTATCTTTGCCACTGCTTTATAACTCCGGCTTTAGGACTAAAACTACATGTGTGGAGTTTAGATACATCTTTAAAATTTTAGAAACAAGGCGCTCCCATGTTGCTTCAGAGCAAAAGACAACCTCGCTTCGTAACTACGGCCACACACACAGACACAGAAAACGAGAACTCGAACATTTTATTGACTTCAGGTCATTTCAGACATTGTCACTTTTACACCCTTCCAATCATCTATCCATTCATATGATATTATGAATAAAAACACATTTCCATGCAGAGCAGCATGGGTATACATGGACAGGGGGCGTCACTCACACTTCACATACATCAGGTTCGCTTGTCTCCCTTTCTTATCTAAAAATCTTTGTGAATTAACCATGATAGTTGTCTTACTCCTGCATATTCATGGCAGTACTTGAACATATATTGTTCTTTTTGTGTGTGTGACATGTTTAAGATACTCTGGGCCAAAATCTACATATCGGGAGAGAACAGAAAAGAACATGAGCTTCGTTCTCTGTATAATTTATACAGAAAGGACATTTATTTGTGTTCTTTATCTTGTGTACAAAACGAGTTTTGTGCGTATTTATTTCACTCACTTCTAGACGGAAGTGTATTAAACATACTTCATGTGAACGACAGTGGCAACAAAGCGAGAAGGGGAAGTCCCCCTCTCCACACCCCACACACCTCGAAAAGGAAATATTGCTCCCCACCCGACCCCGAGAAACAAGACCCCACGAAGAATTAACTGAGTAACAAACGAAAAGGAAAAAAAACATGCGACGACTTTTCCTCAGTTTGATGTTACGAAGCAAATTTTTCTTTGAATGCTTGTTGAAATACCTGTAAATACTGTGTATATCCATGTTTTTATTGGCGACATTTATCTCTCTCTCTCTCACACACACACACACAGATTTTTTACACGCTTTACGAACGCATACATATCAAATTCAGAAACTGACTTCAAAAGATATCCAACATCCTCAGTAGACACACATTTATGTAAACGTCTCAATCCCCCATATTATTTGCACATCTTTCTGTTATCTGTCATAATATTTAGAATCATTAAAGTCTAAATTCATAAATACCATAATTATTTGTGCAAGGAGAACAGCTCACCGACAGTCAGTTGTGGTTTGTGTCTGTGTGAAGGTGTGACAGAGTTCAGTACGAGACCAAGATATTTGCCACAGGATTTCTAGAGAGTTAATGAAGATGGAAAATAATGTTCACATAATCACTATGTATAAACAAGCTGTCATATTGGAAGCTCGGCTGATAATGTTGGGTACCCATCAGACGCTGTAGTGTAGGCGTTATACGGGTACACGTCATGGCGGCTTTATTCCACCCGACAGACTGCAGACATGATGGTAGTCATCTGCACTGTGAGATGTAGACTACATCCTGACATTTTAATCTCGGAAACACCGATTCCTGAGTCCAGATTGTACAAAGATCGTAGGTAAAATGTACACTGAAATAAGTTTTAAACTGTATAAAACTTATATGTGACAGTTTCTCCTTCATTTCATCAGCAGCAGAAAGTAACGCGTCTCCGCAACGCGATGTTACGAGCAATCCTTCGGGTGCCATCAACTGCACAGTGTAAGTAAACAGCACGAAGTGTTACTAAATATATCTGTACTTAAGTAAACAGCACGAAGTGTTACTAAATATATCTGTACTTAAGTAAACAGCACGAAGTGTTACTAAATATATCTGTACTTAAGTAAACAGCACGAAGTGTTACTAAATATATCTGTACTTAAGTAAACAGCACGAAGTGTTACTAAATATATCTGTACTTGTTTTGGATTTTCTGTTCTCAGTTTTTTACCTGTCCCTTCTCAGACTTGTTATGGGCAGATATTACAACAAATATTATTTCTGGAGGCTAGCATCACCAAACCTATACAAAGTGACTAGAGTTCAAGCATTGTCGTCAGTGTAGCGATGAAAACGACGTGAAGAAGATGACAGAAATCGTCATGAGCATGAGACAAAATTCCTCTCTAGTTCACTCAGTTTTGTGTTTTCTAAACACCACAGACTGCATTAGTTTTCTCTGAAACAAATTCCAACAAATGTAGCTTACACATTTCAAAATCGTAGCCTTTCAGACTTAATAGATGTTCTTTGATTCACGTGTTGTTTTATCCTTCCACCCTACAATCACTTTGATGTTTAGCAACTTCTTCCAGAATTAAAGACTGCTGCACGAGTGTTGATTCCTGTCTGCAGACATGTCAGTCTCTTGGTGAGTAACATATTATTAAAAGTTTCTTTGCTTTATATGTCAGTTAATTTTATTTAAAAGAATAGAATGTGTGTTTGTGAGAGAGAGAGAGAACGCCTTAGTTTTCTTCTGTCCCTCGTATATTGCCCATGTCTCGCTTTCGTTCTTAAGCGCTACGAGCATACAAATCGTCGTTGATTGTTGTTGTTGTTGTTGTTGTTGTTGTTGTTGTTGTTGTTGTGGTGGTGGTGGTGGTGGTGACTACTTTTTGTGGAGTACTTCAATATCTGTTTCGGATAATGTTTGAGCATTGAATATATTTGTTCTCTGCATGAATCTCTGCAACCGATAAATTAGCTCAGCTTTACAAATCTTTACAAACCTTTTTTTTGTAGCTAAGAAGAAAACCCAATAAGAAGAAAAGACATTTCTGATTCAGATAAACAAAGTAGCTTCCTTTAACATTCTTCCTCCCCTGTTGCGACCTTCTTGAAAACATCAAACGGTGTGATAAGTCTGGTCCGGAATGGCTTGTCGCTTCCTGAGAATGATTTAAATAATGACTGGATTTTGTGGAACGAAAATATACAGATGTTTGACATGTACTGAAGTTTTTATAAATATAAAACTAACGAATGTTTCGAGTGAAACGAAGCTCAACGTTGCTGGCAGAACAAAGCTCTGTCAGGGGTTTGTCACCATGCCTATGAGCTTCTAACTTCTCTCTTTCCTTCTTTTGAGAAAAATACAATGATTAAACTAAATTTTAATTACTGCCATCACAGATCGCCTCAGCCAATGTACACGCCCAGCTAGCAAGTCTAATGAGGTCTTGAACTTTTTTGCTAAAGGCTGGCGAGAAAAGCGGAAGTTGACAGACTTGTACTTCGGGAAGGGAATGGAGTTTGTGACTTGGCTTTTCAGATTTTGTATCTTTTAATGAATTTATACAACTCCTTTAAAAATAATTCTGAATGAAGGTTGTGTCTAAAACGACTAAATCTGCAGGTCGGGGGTCTGTCTTGTCATTAATTTCAGCTCTACCAAGCGACTGCAACTGTCATTGGGAGGACATATGCAACACGATGATCAACTGTTGTCCACAGTAAGGTCACGGCTTTCTGGGGAGGTTATGATGACAGTGTCTCTCTGCCTCTATTCCCCTGCTCTCCTCTCTTATTCTTTTTATCTCTTCTCGTTTCCTTTTTCATTATTTCATCTATTGAAGGCATTCTTAAGAAAGCACATCCAGCTATCACACACCACATCGATTTTTAGTTTTTCGTAGACCATAAATGTTGTCCTTTTCTCAGATGGTGCTCAAGTAGGTTTGTTTGTTTGTTTGTTATTTTTTATAGCAGAGACAAGAACTAAATATGATAAGCCTTATAAATCTTTAATAGCCCATTCATCCCATTCTGATGTATAGTTCCGAAATATATGGTCTAGCTCCCGATCAGGATTTGAAACGGTCCACATATTGCTCTTCCTTCATGGGAAAAGAGGGAGAGATATCCACTGCATTTAGTAAATTATTCTAGATTGTAAAGTTCTGATAAAACTAATTTAGAGATGACAGCAGATGCCTTACGAAGATCTATAAGATGCTACCAAATTTACAGACAAAATAAACGTATGACACCCAAGGAAATCAACGAGGGCATAATTCAGACACTTGCTGAGGACTCCCATTCCTATGCAACTGTGAAGACGTGGGCTGCTGAATTCAAGTGGGGCAGGGTCAGCACAGAAGATGACCCTCGGTAAGGTCGTCCAAAGACCTCAACCACTGATGATCAAGTTGATGGCAATCAGCGTATGGTTTTGGGTGACAAGATGTCTTACTATCCAACAGATAGCTAAGTTCATAGGCATTATGAGGTTCAGTCCACACTGTTTTAACTGAGATCTTGGGGACGAGCAAGCTGTCTGCAAGATGGGTCCCAAGAATGCTGACAACAGAGCAGAAGCTGCAAAGGGTTGACATTTCCATGACACCTCTGACTCCCTTCCAGGCTGACCCTGAGAATTTCCGCCACAAATTGGTAGCTCAGAATGAAACCTGGGTCCATCATTTCGAACCTAAATCAAAGATTCAAAGCAAATGGCGGAAACACAGTGGTTCTCCACCACGAAGAAATTCAAGCAGGCATGGTCGGTTGGCAAGGGGGTGGCTTCTGTTTTGGGGGGATTCTGTAGGTGTAATCCTGACAGACTAACCGAGAATTGCATCTCTCCTCTTCAATATCATCTCATGCAGACGATGCTATTTTTAGAAATACTTTATTTTTATCACTTCCTGTTTTCTCGAGAAATCCAGATGTGATTAAGAGAAAAACGCATTTTCTCGTGCCTCTTCATCATGAAATACCACCAGAATATGTTTTTGTGATACTTTATGCTCTATTTCCGGTGATTTTCGCTCAACCTGTCCTGTAAGAAGACGAGGCAATTAACAATAAAAGAAACTTTCGGGGGATAACTGAAGGCGTCCGTGTTTCAATATTGTTAATGAACCTGAGACAGTCACTACTAACAGTCCGTGTTGTATCCCCTGACGATTGATAAACTTCCAAAATACATGTTAAATAAACACTGTTTCTCGTATTATTTCAGAGAACTATTGACGGAATGTCTCATAGGCATCCATGCCGATGGTTGCAGAACATTCAGTACGTTTCCTTTCGTTCCACTCAGATTTGTTTTCGATGACACGAAACCTTGTGTATACTTGTGTACGTGTATGTGCGTGCGCATCGTGAGCATGTGTCTGCATGCATCTCGACATCTTCGAAATAGGAGAAAGGATTATAACTATTTCTAAAATTAATGTACGATGTTATTCAATAGTTTTAGTTATCAAGTATAAATTAAGCCAATTTTATTTAGCTGATCCAAATGATTCTGATGAGGAAAGATGAGAACCAGGAAGACAAAACAAATCGACATTCTCTCAGTCGGTAGATATTTCAGTAATGACACACGTGGACTTCAATTACCACTTGTTTGTTGAAATATCCCTTGTGGCAGGCATTTTATAGTGCAGAGAGGTCAAGTCCACATATACATGGATATTTGTAGAATCCATGCAGGAAATTACTGATCCTCTAGCAATGGCCAGTAGCACGAGATGTCTCCTTACTGACTTTTCTCCGAAGTAATCGGCTCTGTCGCGAGTTACACCCTCGTCCTACAGCTCTCAAATGTTTAATATATATTCATTTAAAATAATAAAAACGCTTTTATTTAAAATGTTCTACAAAGGGTAAAATAATTGTTTCCGTAGGTCTCTGGATTTTCTTGAATACATATAACTTAAAATATAAAAGCGTGAGGGCCCGGAGCGTTCCAAGTTGTTCACACTTAATGCTGGTAAGAACATTCTGGAAAGAGTAACCTTCCCTACTTTCATTAATCCTTTAAGAGTAAATGAGTAAATCCTAAAAATGATGTGGCCGCTACTTGTACAAAAACTGTTTCAATTACATAGAAATTACAACATTTCAGACATGTATACAGTTTTGTTTCGGTTCTTGTAGAGAGTTGTGCCAACATTAGTTTACATAACTGTGTTAATTAGAGTTTAAAATATTTACATGATGTGAAAGAAAACTTTCCAGGAATACAAGTCTGTCAAACTTCAGTCGATATGATCTGTGGTAGCACCACCACTACAAGCACAGAAATGCCTGAAGGTAAGTTAGTCTCATGTTCCTTCTGTCTGTCTGTCTGTCTGTTTGTCTGTCTGTCTGTCTGTCTGTCTGTCTGTCTGTCTGTCTGTCTGTCTGTCTGTCTGTCTGTCTGTCTGTCTGTCTGTCTGTCTGTTATGGAAGCACTAAACAGAAGAAGACCTTTTTTGTTTCTTTAATAACTAAATGGGACTAGGAAGATAAACATCATTTCATTTCTGAATGTCCAGATTTTCATGCTTATGAAATAGAGCAATGTAGAATTATCTTCAGAGGCAAGTGACATGATTGAACATCTGACAGATAGTACAACTACGGTCAAACAACTTTTCTGGACACATTTTTAAAAGCTCTATAAATAGATGTATGTACAACTACACACATCCTCTGTTTTGTTGTAAGATTATATTTCCTCTGCAGACTCTCCCTCTCCAGAAACTATAACCACTTTGAACACTTCAGGTTCAGAACCAGATTCAGGACCAGAGAGTTCAACCTCCACTGGTAAGTCATGATGTTTTTAAAGGACCAACAATCTGGCTGTAAATGTAGTCTACCACATCTCTGCCATATCTGGATAATCAAAAGCATATTAATGAGCTGATACTTCAGCTAACCAAACCTGTGTGCGCATGTACGCGTGTCTGTGTGTATTTATCTGTGTGTCTTTGTGTTTGTGCCCGCGCAGTCATAATTATCTCAATTTGTGACTATACCAACAGCATGTAATGACCAGTTTCCTCCCAAAACCATCATATCTCCCCCTAACCATATCAACAACCCTCGTGAGTAGTGTTGAACCCTCATTGTCCAAACACCGAAAGTTGAATCGATGGAGGACCAGAAGATTTACTGTATATACATCTCTATACATGTCCTCTACTTTGATTATTTCCACAGAAGCCTCTACCTCTTCAACTCCTACGGAAACTGAGACTACTTCAAGTCCAACACCAGATCCAACCAGCACAGAATTGACTGGTAGGTCGTGTTGTTTGTAAGTCACACAACACCGACATCAGTAACAGTCGGTGCATTAGGATGGAGATTTGTGACTACACCAATCACACCAACAGTTTGTGGATATTTATTAACGGTAGACATGTAACCCCGGACTTAATACACTTGTTCCTAAGTATAGTTGAAGAATTATTTCTCTCTTCAGATATTATTTCTACAAATCCTTCTGTAACCACGTTGACGCCGTCATGGTCATACTTATTACAAGTCAAACAACATTTATTTAAATATGACACAATGAGGTGCTCGTTAAAGAAGCCAACAGAGCTTTAGAAAATGTAAATATATTTGTACTGATGCTTTTATTTATAAAATATTAAATGCTAGTAAAATGTGACAGGTAGCTCGTGTGGGTGGGTGTGTTCGAACCCCCGTATGTCTTGTTATCTGGATTCGTAAGTCTTCCAGTAATATCCACAGTTTGTCGACATACACACACACACACATATATATACAATACTATAAATATTTGTTTGTCTGCATCGTTAATGTAGTATTTCTCCCTTTCTCCCTTCAGATAGCACGACTACAGAAACAATTTGGACATCTTCCGGTTCAACATCAAGTTCAGAGAGTTCAGCCTCGGGTGGTAGGTCATGTTGTTTATAAGTCTGACAATAATATGTACAGTGTGTGCGCTCTTCAGACAAACATAACAGTTCATGTTTTTCTACTGAGGCTTCTCTTTGTTTATCAGATAGTAAACACTAGCATATGTGACAGCGTGTCTGTGTGTTTGGGACCATACATCTATAGGATGAGTGTCAGTGCGTGTGTTTGTGTGTATGTGTGTATGTGTGTGTGTGTTTACCAACATTGTGACTGTTGTAGTGACCAGTAGCCAGGCGAGTGCAGCAGATGACAGCGCAGTGGAGGTGGCAGTGCTCAGCTGTCTAGCTGTTCTGTTTGTGGTTGTTGTGGTTGTTGCCGTGTTTTTCTGGTGGAGAAGGAAACGACAAGCTGATGATGTCAGGTTGGTGTTCATACATGTCGGTGGATAGATGAATATTGATAGGTGCGTTTCTATCGGGATGAGTGTTTGTAAGTTTGTTTTTAGTTTTATGTAAAGGGATGATGATGATGATTGATGATTGATGATTGATGATTGATGATTGATGATTGATGATTGATGATCGATGGATGATGATGATGATGATTGATGATTGATGATTGATGATGTCTGCAGCAAAGAGAACAACCCCAGCTGCCTCTCTGTTGAGACCAACTTACATCACAAGCAGGACTCGTTCAACATTTATGACAAACTTTGTCATGTAAGTTTTGGCCAACTTTGACAACTTTCTATCGTTGTTTATTTATTTATTGTCACGTCATCTCATTTCTCAACTCATTATTATTTTCATCCATTGTCTTTTTTTTTTATTAGGCAGGTCAAACACTTGAAATATTATACACACACTCAGCATGTCATTCTTGAGTTCATGATGCGGGTTCACACAAGTTTATAATTCTCGTTCCAGGACAACAGGAGAACCAACATCGGCAATGCTTTGACTGCAACAACGAACTCACGTGATAACGACAACAACGACGACTACGCCTACATCGATGATCCCGCGATAAACAAGGGCGTTGTCAGGCTGCACGAGGTGACGACCGATGGTCAGCACGCACTCACTGACCCCTCTGTCAGCGGACTGCAACCTGACCTCTCCTCCACCTACACACTCGCCCGACCCACAGACAACGACATTCCTGACCCTCAGCCTCCGGACTACTTCATTCTGGAGGAGAGGGAAAAGAAAGTTTGTGCTGAGCCAGCCCAGTACTTTATTCTGGAGGAGAAAGGTGAGAAGAATTCAGCCGCAGACACCGACACCCAGCAGTACTTCATTCTGGAGGAGAAACCGGAAGGAGGGGGAAGAGAATCCGCCTCCAAGCACATGTCGTCCAGGTCTGAAGTCGACTACTTCGTGTTGGAGAAGGACGATGGTCAAGAACTCGACTGCGCAGACGCGGCGAGAAGCGATGCGTCACGAGGTCCTCCGGATGAAGCCGAGTATTCCCGACTGGATCCGAACAGCTGTCAGGAGTCAGACTACACTTCGCTGAGTCGCCCTCTACAGCCTCCTGATGCCAGAGGCGACAACCCCTACTGCCTGGCCTCGCATCCCGAGTAACCAAGGCGAGTTTCAGGGAAACAAATGCTCTTAGTCAGATGAATGTTAAAAACATAGATGATCATTGAGTATATTGATGGTCAGCCTCATATTTCCTTCACTACAAAACCTGACTAAGTTTGGAATTCTCTTGTGAACTTGTCAGAGGTCCTACTGGAGCTACAAGGCAAAGTGAATGAATAAAAATGGCATTTCTTCGCCTTAGTGGCTGAGGGGGCATCTCTCTCTCTCCTTCCGTTATTTTGTAACCTTGCTGTCTGTCGTTGGTCTGAGATTCTT
Organism: Pomacea canaliculata; assembly: GCF_003073045.1. Classification (NCBI taxonomy): domain Eukaryota; kingdom Metazoa; phylum Mollusca; class Gastropoda; order Architaenioglossa; family Ampullariidae; genus Pomacea; species Pomacea canaliculata. Next base: position 17,672,436 of record NC_037593.1, read on the forward strand.
GCTGGCATCCCTATCATCGTCCTCAATTTTTTTTCTCGCTACATGGTGACACAGAACCAGCTTTCTGATCTACGGTCAATACTCTTCTGGATGTTGGTTAGTTTACTCTGACAGATAAAGTGATGGACTGTGCGATGTAAGCTACATAGTCGTAACACATCTCAGAACGTGAGCAACGATCTGCAAGATTCATATCTTACTCTGTCATGTGTTGCTTGCTATTTAATTATGTTTATGTTTTTACACGAGTCAGTGCAGGAGAGAGGGATAAGATGTTTGTGTACAACGCATACAGACTTACAATGTTGGCAGCTACATGTCCCGTGTCTTTGTTTGTTTGTTTGTTTGTTTGTTTGTTTGTTTGTTTGTTTGTTTGTTTGTTTGTTCGCGTGGGGAGGGTGTTTGAAGCCACAGAATGTTTTTAGTTTTTCTTTATTTCGCTTGTGTTCTTCTGTGATGCACCATTTTGTCTTAGCTTGTAACTAACACTTGTTTAGTGACTAACCCCACTTTTTACAGTTTCACTGTCCTTTGACATTAATAATGTTGATCATTTGTCTCCGACTTTTTTTCATTCACTGTTTATACTGTAAAATGTTTGTTTTTTGTATATATGATACAGTGGGAATGTCTGCGTTACCAGACTCTGATAGGCTAGGACTTGATGCTGTTGTACAAGTATTTTACTGTTATGATCACGTGGTATCCCCTGACTTGAGAAGGTGAGGAAGCAAAGACGGTCTGAAGAGTAAGAAGGTACGAGGATGTTGGCACGAGATCTTTTCCTGATGTCTAGGTAACACGAGAGGTTAGTGAGTGAGTGAGAGGATCGTGTGACTAAAGCAGTCTTGTCGAAGATTCTACTTTAGAGAAAAGACGATAACGACAGGCTACATTTAAAAAAAATTGTTTTAAGGTTATTTGATATCCACACGAAGTATCAAGAATACACTAAATAAAAAGTTTAGCAACAATAAAGCCTAATGGGTTGTATGCAAGGTGTGTCTGAGAGAGAGAGAAAGAGAGAGTGGGGGAATTACACCGAGCCAGCAACTAAGGTTATATCACCAGGGCCGCCGAGAGCCAGCCCGGGCCCCAGGACAGACGACCTCTCCGGGCCCCTTGTACTTGTAATCGTAAATTATTTTTCCAGTATATAATGTATGTTTACAATTCGAATCTCAATAAGAGGAAAAAAATCCACTGACCAAGGCCGGGCCCCTTGACAGCAGCGGGCCCGGGTACATCAGACCCCTGTCCCCCCCTCTCGTCAGGCCTGTATATCACAGCAAGGCAGCCAGTCCTGTAAACAGATGTCACATGCAGAGAAACACAATTAGACATTGAGCAACATCAGTTGACACATTGACACCGAATCCCAGCTTTACCTCACGTGATCTCATGGCGGCCTCTGAGGTCCAGTTACAAGAAACACAGAAAGTTTTCATAAAAGCACTTCCCTGTCTGAACTAAAATGTTTTTTATTTCCCTCTCTGTCCTTAATGTCGAGCTACTTGAGCAAAGGCGGGGTCAGGGGTATTCGGGGTCTTTGGAATCCGGCACAACCTACAATAAACAATTACAGACTGTCAATCCCTCGGTGCACTTGTTAGTGCGGGGCCTTGGGCGGTCCCCCCATGCTCGTCCCTCCCCACTTAGGCTGTGCACTAAATATAGGAGAGTAAAGAAAGAAGTCCGGGTTTTCTCACCTGACACAACCTTTCAGTTTCACGCTCCACTGACGTTTGAAAGCTGTTGAGACGCACGTTGTATCAAGAGACAAACAATGCCCAGTCACCTGCAGGAAGTAGTTCACTCCAGTGTGGCGCCATCTTGTGAGGACGTAGCTACAGGAGTTTACTGACTACAGAGTCAGACGGTGTGTCAGGGAGTACTAGAGGCAACCATTCTGTGAGTATTCATCTTTATACATGTCTGTCGTCTGTCAACATCACGGTAGTTGTTGGCTGTTTGAGTTTTACGCCGTGTCAGAAGGTAAGGTCATGTCACGGCAAGAAGACAGTAAGACTACTGTAGGTGGTTAGGGTTATTCACTGGGCTTGTACACACACACACTGTTACTATGGAAAAGTAGTGGTGTTGTTGATTGCCAACTGACAGTCAGAGATAGCTTCACACACTTTTAAATTTATAACTTATACAATGGCTTCTTGAGCATACACACAGCAGACACACTGGCACCAGCAAACGGTAAACACACACCTACATGGTCAAAGACGACACACACCGACGAAAGGTGATACAAAGGGAGTGCCAAGAGTGGAATTTTTATATTTTCTCTCTGTATCTCTAGAATTCATTTTATAATTACAGAATGCTTTCTATAACTATGCAATTTATTTTATAATTAGAGAGAGAATTTTGATAAAACCAAAGCATTTTGTTTATATTATACTGCAAAGTTGCTATCCAATTCATTTTATACAAACAACTGGATTCTATAGCTATAAAATGCATTTTAGCTATACAATTTACTTCTATAGTTATAGAATGAATTATGTACTTTGGAGAATAAATTCTATACTTATAGAATCAAATTGTATGCACACACCTCCTAGAAAGGTCAAGATGTGGCAGGTCAAAGCAGTGCGGTTGGGTCAGGTAGGGAGTGAAATATCCATTATAGCGCAACCAGTCGCACGATGCTTGCAAAATATAAATTGTAAGATACCTATATCATGTAATATACAGTGCACATACATAACTGATGATCCCTGTACATCAGACTGATGATGATCACTGTATATCAACTGCTGGTGATCTCTGCATATCCCAGACTAGTTACAGACTTTCAACGCTGGGAACGCGCTGACAAAATCAGTTTGCTGCACGTGACACTCGTTCTCCCCATGAGACTTGACCTCAGTGGACAGATGATGAACGGCTGTAAGAAGAGGGTCGTCGAGTTCTACTAATGGTAGTCAGAAGTTTCATTGTCATTGACAGTCGTGTGATGACTAATGATTTTGATTTTGATTTCTAGTGTTAACTCACTGATGATGGTTGTTCCGAGATGGACCTGACAGTGATCTACTCTCTCATCCTCCTCCAGCTTATCTCAGTCTTTGTTGTTCCAAATAACAGTAAGTACATTGATGGTGTTGACAACAACACACCAGCGGGGACCACACACACGTCACACATTTTCACTTGTACACTTCACCCCTTCGATATAACTATACATCAATATACATGTATATATCACTCACACATATATGGATCGTACATTTATGTAAAACATATCCCAACAGGAGAAGGCGTATCACAGACATCAAAGACAGTGGTAAATTAGTTTTTTTTAATTCTGTTATCATGTCATGAACACACTGCGATGAGGTCCTGTTAGCTGTTGAAACACAACTGCACCGAAGAGGTTGCATATTTTATTCATTTTATTTCTTTTGTAGGTACATGCTGTGTTGGAACCTGCAACGGCTGTAACAATAACTGCAACAGCTGTAACAAAACTGCAACAGCTGTAAACAAATCTGCAACAGCTGTTGCAAGTAAGTTGATGATTTAAGCCTTTTCTGCAACAGCTCATACTTCATATATACATTGAAAACGTATACTGGCACTTGCATTGTAAAGTCAAATGTATGAAACGGACCTTTGCAAAGAAACCAGCCTGAGGTAGTTACCCAGAACTTGACGTACCCGTGCAATAACAATATTTAGACACAACTGAATACTAAGTAAACGAGAGTTATTTAAACTGCTTTGTATCCTTCCAGACAATGACTGCTGCCCAACAAGGGGTGATTGTTGCCTGCAAACATGCCTGTCTTCTGGTGGGTAACCCTTCTCTGGCTTGCATGTCAATGTGGTTTATGATAGTATGTGTGTGACATATATATATACACACATAGATTCTGGAACATTAGTCCCCAGTGACTGTTTCTTAGATTATCGTTGGTACGGTGAAACAACAATACCCAGTGACTGAAATTAAAAGTATCGTCCGATTAGTCATCTGCAACGCGTAGCACAGGTAAGCTTTACTTCACACCCCGCAGTAGTAATTGTTTTTTGTTTTTTGTTCCTTTCCACTTTTTTCACATCTTTCTTTGTGTTGCTTTTGTTCTTGTTGTTGTTTATATTATTATTAATATTATCATCCTCATTATTATCATAGGTAATCCAAGCTCGTCCACCTTTGTGTCAACATCTACAACGCGTAACACAGGTAAGCTTCCACTTCACACCCCGCGGTAGTAATTATTTTTTGTTCCTTACTACTTTTTTCGTGTCTTTCTTTGTCTTGCTCTTGTTGTTAGTATTGTTGTTTTCAATATTGATGTTATTATTGATGTTATTATTGTTTTCATTATTGTTATTATTGTTGTTGTTATTGTTATTATTATAGGTAATTCAAAGTCGTCCACCTTTGTGTCAACATCTACAACGCATAGCACAGGTAAGCTTTACTTCACACCCCGCAGTAGTAATTATTTTTTGCTCCTTACCACTTTTTTCGTGTCTTTCTTTGTCTTGCTCTTGTTATTATTATTATCATTAGTATTAATGTTGTTGTTGTTGTTGCTGTTGTAGGCAATTCAAAGTCGTCTACATTTGCGGCAACATCTACAACGCGTACCACAGGTAAGCTTTATTTCACACACCGCAGTAATAATTTTTTTTTTTGTTCCTTACCAGTTTTTTCGTGTCTTTCTTTGTGTTGCTCTTGTTGTTGTCGTCGTCGTCGTTGCTGTAATCATCATCATTATCATTATTATTATCATTATTATTATTATAGGTGATTCAAGCTCGTCCATCTTTGCGTCAACATCAACAACGAGTAGCACAGGTAAGCTTCCACTTCACACCCTGCAGTAATAATGGTTTTTTTTCCTTACTACTTTGTGTGTGTGTGTTATAAATATATTCTCTATTCAGATGTCAACATATACTGTAAGACACTAGAACTAATATGTCTAGCCCTCTAGCCGCATTTGTCTACAATCATTTGACCGGAGTTAGGTCTCTAAATAGCCTACATGTACTTGTCTTTGTGTTCTCATAGTACTTGTGTTTTGTGTAATGTACGACACCTAGCTTGGTATATCTTCTACAATTGTGTGAAAGCACAGTGTGACTTTTGTTAAAATGTCAGTAAATACCTTTGTGTTGAGAACCCTGTTGCATACTGTACAGTATATGTGTATTTACCTTGATAGTGTATGCTTCCCTTGAAACGGGCCGATGGCCTATTCAATAAAGTGATTTAATTCAATGTCTTTCTCTTTTATTTATTTTTTTTTTATTTATTTAGATGATTCAAGCTCGTCGACCTTTACGTCGTCCTTTGCGTCGACAACCACAAGCGAAGTTACAGGTGACTTCACAGGTAAGCTAGTTTCTACTCCACTCCCCACAGTGGTACTCCTTGTTTGTTCACTGGCTCTGTGTGTGTGGGAATATGTTGATGCCTGAAATACATGAGATCATAGTTATTATTATCGCTTTCTTTTCACTCTGTCTTTTCTCTCGTCCACCTCCCCTTCTCTCTCTCTCTGTGACTCGTTTTCTTTTTTTCTCATTTCCTTTCTCTATCACTCCATGTTATGTCATTCTGTCCGTTGTCTTTCTTTTTTCTCTTCACTTGTTTTTTCTTTCTTTATCACTCTCTTCGCTACCTCTCTATGTTTTGTCATTCTCTTTTGTCATCTTCTCTCTTTTCTCTCTCTCTTTTCTCCTCCTTTTCTTTTTTAACTCTCAATTTTCTCTTTTTTTTTTCTCGAGTTATCCTTTTCCGTTTTTTCTCCCTATTCTTTCTCAATCCTATTCTCTCTTTATTTCTCCCTTTCCTCTCGTTGCCTTTCTCTTTTTTCTTTTCTCTTCCTTACTCTAACCCTCTCTTTTTTCTCTCGCTTTTTCTTTTCACTACCATTCTTTTCTCCCTCCCCCTCTTCTATCGCTATCGTCTGTTTCTCTCCTCCCCACTGAGAGTACAGATCATGCTGAACGTTAGTACAGGTATGAGTTGATGTTCCAAGTCCTGACGATTGCAGATGCTAAAGAGAGCAGCTCACCTGTCGTGGCCGCTGTGGTCAGCTGTGTGGGGGCTCTGTGTGTAGTGGTTGCCGTTGTGGTGGGGTTCCTTTTGTTGCGAAGGAAACAACAGTCACAAGGTGTCAGGTCAGTCGACGAAATTTAAGCAAAGTTAAACTATCTGTATGTTTTCCTTATTTAGATGAGATTTATTAAAAAAAAAAAAGAAACGGCTATCAATAACCAAGGGGAAAAAAACCCAGAATATTTGTAGAAAAAATTGGCGTTTAAATCAGTATTATTAGTAGAATTAAATGATGAAGTTTCGTCTGCAGGACAGAGGACAGCGCCATCTGCTGCTCTGCTGCGGCCAACCCAGACGACAGGCAGAACTCGTTCCACGTCTATGACAGACTGTCTCGGGTAAGTCATTCACACTGTCAAAATTATTTAGATGCTGTGCAGATATCTCTGGAATGCTTGTAGACACATTTTCTGTCTATTCCACCTTTTCGCGTCCAGTTTAACTATCGACACGAAGAAGAGCAGTCTCTGTGAACTCTCGTGTTGATGGAGATACAAAAGATAAGCTTTATGGTCTGAAGTGTTTTCAGGTTTATTTGCTGTAAGTCGTGGAAAGGGAGGTCGATGAGTTTTGCCCAAATAGAAATAAATATCTAAGGAACAAAGTTATTGCAAGTATATTGTTGAATTCACAAATATTATCGATATTTCTGATATTTAACTCAGAAATGGTTCGCCGAGACCTCACAATCTACAACTGTTTATGGTTGGTCTCGGCAGACCGCTAAAGTCCAGAGAAATATTTGTTATATTCTAACGATATTGATCAAATAATCTCAATGTCTTTGATGTTAAACCCTCAATCAAGTGTAATGCAGAGCAATGAAATAATGTCATCGTTGATAACTACAATTTCTTTATCTTACATGACATTATACGTCTCAGTCCTTGATTCAGAAACAAATATGGAGATTGAGCATGTTGATATTTATAGTCTCTATAATTATCTCTTGCTTATTTACGCAAGTTAATGACATTTGTTTCCAGGAACACAGAAGAGCTGATAATGACAAGGAACCAGGGAACACACCTGACAAAAGGAGCAAGGATGACGAATACACCTACATCGATGAAGCCACGATAATCAAGATGACTGGGAGACTGGATGAAGACCACCAGCCGGCGACGACTGCCACTGAGCAACCAACAAACGCCAATCCCGGCTCCGGTCTGCACCCTGACCTCTCACCCCTCTACAGACTGGCCGGGGCAGTCAACAACGGGTTTACTGACTCACAGCCTCCAGACTACTTCATTCTGGAGACGGATGAGAACAGGTGTGCTGAACCAACTCAGTACTTTATTCTGGAGGAGAGGGATGAGAAGAAGTCACCCGCGGACACAGACACCCAGCAGTACTTTACTCTGGAGGAGGGACAGGAAGGAGCGGGTAGATGTCCCCCAGCGTCTGGCGCCGACTACTTCGAGCTGGAGAGGCACAGTGATCGACAGTCCGACTGCGCAGGCGTGGCGAGACACGAGGAGTCCAGAGGACCGCCGGAGGATGCCGAGTACTCCCGACTGGAGCCGAACGGCTTGGAGCACTCCGAGTACTCTCTCCTGACTCACCCTGCGCACCAAGCGTCTACCGTGGGTGACAACCCCTACTCCTTGGCCTCGGGTGTCGAGTAATCAGTGGTAGGGGGAAGATGACTCGGACTCGAACTGTTATTCTGTGTGTGTGTGTGTGACTTTCAAGCCTCCAGAGTTTTACTTCATCGTTGTGCTTTATGTTCCAAAGGTTCAGCTGTAACTGTGTACAGACCTCTTACCCATGTCGCAGACTGTGGAAGGATAATATTTATTATATATAATTATTGTTTGTAAGTAACTGACGGTCGATTTTCTTGCTCTGCTACTCGCCATTTAACTCCAAGTGATGGATGACAACACTCGTGTTATTTCTTTATTCACGATGTTTGCTGTGACATGTTGCTGCTTACTGTACGATACAAAGGGGCTGCCCGTGCTACCCGTAATGTGATAGACTGCTTACTGCTCTACCCTTATTAAGCGGCGTTATGACCGCGTGTCATGATTTCTGTTGTCCTCTGCAGCTGTAAATAAATAAAGAAATCTTTGTGTGATAAACATGTGTACATTGTCACCAAGCTTACCTGATGCCTGAGTAGCGCGAGGGGTAGGGGGTGGGGTGGGAAAGAGGCCGGGTGGCCTGGTCAATGATGATGATGATGATGATGATTGATTGATTGATGATTGATTGATTGATTGATTGATTATTACTATTTAACAAACTTGTTCATTTTGTTTAAAGCGTGTATTATTTCCCACACTAAACATTCAAAATACCAATAAAGATTTTTCCCGTTTGTATGTGTATGTGTATTATGTGTATGTCGGTGTGTGCCGGCTGCATCGTTCTGTCTTTCTTCCTGAACTGTCTGGCGATTGATGAGTGACGAAATCTGCTTTTCAAATACATAGAAACTTAAAAGCTCGACAGACAAAAGTTGAGGTTGCAAAGCCATACGAAGAAAGAACTTTGTGCCGACAGCAAACTCAAGGGATGAGGTCAACCTTTCTCGTCAGGATTTCGGATAAATAATCCGTGCTCAGTCAGCCAGATCCCAATATTACACCAAAGATATAAAATGTCAGTGAAAGCAAGGGGCATCGTGACCAGCAAACCAACTTGTTACAGTACAGCCAGGCTGGTGCACTGGTTGCCGGACTATTCTAATTTCTAAATTTATAATTTATAATTGTTACACGAGACACATAAGCCATCCTCCGGTTGTCCGGTGTGCTCACGCCACTGCCACGACTGCACAGAGCTGTTTGGATGCTGCCCCAGGATGTTAAAACCAGGATCATTGAGTATACGTGAGACAGTAACTATAAGCACTGTGAGGTTACTCTAAGTGAGACAGATACTCCGACCCTGATGTCTGTCTAAATACTCGTCATCGTGGCTCGACCTCGCTTGACCCTGTGTCAAATCCATCTGCAGACAATACGGAAGGAAGCGCCTATCGTGGTCACGATGGGTTTTTTTGTTTGTTTTTTTTTTTTTTTTTTTTTTTTTTTTGAATGTGTTAATTTATCTCTGATGTGCGTCCTAATAGTACAAGAAGGAAGCAGATGCTCAGCTGCACATCCTTGTCCTCTCATCTCCTTCTTCCTGCCCTGTGTTAGTGTTTGAGACGAGGCAGTGTATTGGTGAGCTGAATGGACGGCAACAACTGCAGGAAGTAAATTATTCTCATGTCTACTTTTGTTTTTACTGACTACAGTCATTGTGCCACGACTTGCGGTGAGACAACGGTCTGGTAAGTATTTCAGTGTGTTTTCTGACAGTGGTAGACATTTTGTGTGGGGTTATGTTAGTCGTTGGCTTAGATGACTGTTTACATTAAAACGCATGCACGCACACAAACACAACAACAATAACACACACACACACACACACACACACACACACACACACACACACACACACAACACACACACACACACACACACACACACATATAAAGGCACAAACGCACGCACACCACTCATACACACACGCGAGAATAACTCTTCGAAGAAAGTAGGCAATGATCTGGATAGCCTTTCTATTCACAGCTCGTCCTGGAAGCTGCTGTTATTATTATTTGTTCAATTACATGTTCTTAACTAGATAGGAAACCCAGTTTAAATTTAAACTACAAACTAGGTTCAGGTTAGAAAATGGTTCCCACAACTTGCTCTGGGAAACTTTCATGTGGTAGTCGATCCTTGCAACTCACTGGTTGAGCTTGCGTCGCAAAACAAAACATATATATATATTATGTATCATACACTAATTTATAGCTACTACAAACCAAAGTAGTAAGCATAGAATGTAAGGACCTGAACAAACTTGTGGAAAGTCCTAAGGTTTTGCAGGAAGACTTTTCTCTGCCGTGTCGTTTTCTTAAACCACTAAAATAAAATGTCTACCTTATCTCCAACATCAGTCACGCGTGTGGCAGCCTCCATCTTTGATGCCTCAACTGTAGGTTTGCGCAAATTAAAATCCTACATCAAAGTTTTTATTTATTTATTTATTTTTATTCCTTCTTCCACCCTCTACATCGACAACGAGCGCTTTCATCGCACTCTACATCAGGTTCTATCTGCGCACAAACGATTATCATTTGTAAACTAAAGGCGGGTGTAGCTGGACGGAAGACGACATGTGCAGTTTCGTTATCAAACCAAAACAGTCTTGTGATGACTAATTCTGCTGCTGAGTTTTACTTTCTTCCGTTTTCAGCTCGTTGCTGGAGGTTATTCCGGAACTGACGTCATGACGGGCCTCGTTGTCTTCCTCGTTCTGCTCTTTGTCGCCGGAAGAGGGGAGGGTGAGTGCAGTGATGCTGCAGACAAGCACACACAGACCAGCAGTGAAGTCACACTTGTGCCCCTCTTAAAACTTGTAGACATCAATGTTCTAGTCATTAATTTATTTACAGATATGTTGCTGATCGCTGAGTACATTAATATCATTTTATTCTGAGTCCTGCAGAATGCACACTGGCTTTGTTGTCATCAGGGGCCTTAGTTTCTTCTCAAGAAATCATTGCACAAGATCTGGCTGCCAGAAAGCGATTGCTGGATTTGACTTCGTGTTTTACATTATCTGTTTCTTCATTAGACCATCTTGACTGCAGTTGACTGTTTTGACTGCAGACACGATGTTAACTAAATAATAGTCCTCTAATCCCAGGAACATGGATTCCAAACTGAGATATCTCTACTGATCTCTCTTCCAAACTAAATTCAAGATAACGAGAGAAATTTAAAAATGTCTAAAGCTAGATAATGTTCAAGCCCATGTTCTCGTCCATTTCAGATGACATGAATGCATTGGTTGGATCAGCGGACAGTGATTTGGAAGAGTAAGTAACATATTTCAGTACAACATTATACTGACAGATGTGTCTTTCATTGTCAACACTGACCAGCACTGCCGGAAGTCAATTAAGAGACCATCAGTATAAAGATAACAACGATGCCATGGCGATAAGAGGGAAAGGTCACGAGCTTTGAATCACATTACATCCTGTTTCCTCATTCACTGCTCGTTACAAACAATCACAAATCATGTTAGCAGAAATGTAAATTGCCTTTACGATAACACAACACCTTTGTGCCGTAGTTAGTTATTTTGATCCTCTAATCACAGTTATCTCGGTGTTTGTTACTAAGTTTTATGTGTTTAAGACTATCACCAAAGGCGTTCAAAGTAAACTGACATTTTTACATCAAAAACATTTTTGAAGAAACTACCCGAAATAATTATCGCTAGGGTCCGGAGTTACGATACCTGTAATACTAGTTTGCAACAACAACAAAATCTAGTCATTATCAAATACAGAACATTGTTAGCGAGAACTATCTTCTCTCCAGTCACGTTTGCCTCAAAATAAGACTTTCTTGCAGAGAAATACAAGACTGTTGCCAAGAAGTAGCAGTGTGTTGCCAAAAAATACAAGACTGTTGCCAAGTACGCGTACGAGTACGAATAGTTTATTTGTTAGGCCTTTGGGCCCATTCAAAAGGATTCAACATGTCACAAAAAATACATAGTGTTATTATCATGGAATAGCATATCTTTTCTTTGTCGCTAAATATAAAAACTTGGCAAGATTGGACAGTATTGTTTCATTACTTGTTGACATAAGCATCTGCAGTTTGGTATTATTTGGTCTAGTGTAGTACTTTGGTGGAATGAAATTTTTTCTCAGATCTTTCAAGCATGGACAACATAGTATAAAATGGAACTCATCCTCTTCATCAATTTGACACATAGGGCATATTTTACTTATATTATTGACAGAATATCTTAAAGTATGTGTCATTATATCTGAAATACCAAATCGAATTCTCACTAATGCATTTCTGATGAAGCTATTAACATCTAAACTCAAATACATCTCTCTGTGAGTCGCAGATTTAATTGACTTATAGAAACTATACCTTTCACTGCTATTGATTATAAAATCCCATTCTTGCCAGTGGCAATCAATCAATCTTTGTTTAAAACATTTTATAAAATTGCTTACTGATTCCACTCCTTGATTTAGCCAAACATGTCCAAAACCATATCTAAAAAGAAGTAACCTGATCTCAGATACCCAGTTTTGCTTTCCATTATTGTCTAATCGTTCTAACATTTTGTAAGCTCTCCATGGGAGTCTTTGTTGCTCCATCCTTGTTAATTTTATCCAATATCTGACACAGCTTATGTATATGCTAACGAAAAGTGGATATCTGCCAAAATCACCGTATATCATCATGTTGGGTGTGCGTGTACCCACCCCCAAAAATCTTTTCATAGCATATGTGTGAACTTTTTCAATTTCTATACAGACATTTCCATGAAGGCCCCAAACTTCGGCTGCATAACATAAGATTGGTTTAACTTGCATGTCAAATAGTCTGGTAAAAACATTAACAGAATGGTTTCCTATCTTGTATAATGTATTAATGATGCAGAATACTGCTTTCTTGGCCTTAGCAGTTAGGTCTTCAGACGCACGGGAAAAACTTAGTCTTGTGGAGAAGTAAAGGCCTAAATACTTATATGTATTTACCACATTTATTTGCATACCTCCATAGAGCCACCTTTCACTCGCTGCTAAAAATCCCCCTTTTCTAAAAACAACAATATTACTCTTGTTTAGATTAACATTTAGGCCCAGTCGTACTGATGCGTTATATAAAGTATCTAGCTGGTGTTGTAGTCCTACTATAGTTTCGGACATCAATACAATATCATCTGCAAATAAAAGAATGAATATTTCCATAAATTCATGTGTAAAGGTTGCCCCATGTTTTCCATTATTCATAATTTCTAGAGCTAGCTCATTAATAAAAAGCGAGAAAAGTATAGGGCTGCACACATCTCCTTGCTTAACTCCCTTTGTGCACTCAATGTAATTCGTGAAATCGCCTCCACATCTCACACGGGCTTTAACCGATTTGTACATATTTTGGATGCATGTGTGTAGTTTACCATGTATACCATGTTTGGTAAGGATTGGCCAAAGTAATTTTCGAGAGACAGAGTCGAATGCTTTTTCAAAATCAATAAATGCTACATAAAATTTACGATTCATAGCAAATTGTTTCTGGATGATGGCAAATAATGTAAAAATATGGTCAACCGTAGAAGACTTTCTTGCAGAGAAATACAAGACTGTTGCCAAGAAGTAGCAGAGTGTTGCCAAAAAATACAAGACTGTTGCCAAGAAGTAACAGAGTGTTGCCAAAAAATACAAGACTGTTGCCAAGAAGTAACAGAGTGTTGCCAAAAAATAAAAGACTGTTGCCAAAAAATAAAGGACTGTTGCCAAAAAATACAAGACTGTTGCCAAGAAGTAACAGAGTGTTGCCAAAAAATACAAGACTGTTGCCAAGAAGTAACAGAGTGTTGCCAAAAAATACAAGACTGTTGCCAAGAAGTAGCAGAGTGTTGCCAAAAAATACAAGACTGTTGCCAAGAAGTAACAGAGTGTTGCCAAAAAATACAAGACTGTTGCCAAGAAGTAACAGAGTGTTGCCAAAAAATACAAGACTGTTGCCAAGAAGTAGCAGAGTGTTGCCAAAAAATACAAGACTGTTGCCAAGAAGTAACAGAGTGTTGCCAAAAAATACAAGACTGTTGCCAAAAAATAAAGGACTGTTGCCAAGAAGTGAAAGCCTGTTGCCGAATAATTAAAGAAAAAAAGTGTTGGCGAAAAATAAGAGACCGCTGTCAGCAGTTGTGTGGTGAGTAACACATCAAATGCCCTTCCTTTGCTTTGCCCAGTGCGTTTTACATAACAGAATGAATATGTGTGCGTGCATGTGTGTGTGTACGCATATTTGTGAACAACATAGTGCGTGTGATACATAGGAAGTGCCTGTGTAAGTGTGTGCGCGCGCAACCACACATGCATTCTTTGTGACTATACCAGTAGCCTCGAAACTTCATGGATTATACACGGTATATACAACCATGTACATCTGTTCCTTTGCATTGTTAAAAGATTGTTGTTTTCCTCAGCTGCTGTTACAAGAACTACAGTAACCACTTCGATATCTTCAGGTTCAACGCCAGGATCAACAAGTTCAACCTCCACTGGTAGGTCAAGTTGTTTAGAGAGGCGCAATAGTCTGCTCCTGCTAAAGTCTACCACGTTTGTCATATTCAATCAAACAGATGTTAGCTGAAGCTTCAGACAATCAAATATTGTGTGTGCATGAAAGAGAGAGAGACTGTATGTATGTCTGTGTGTGCACACCCACGCATGCCTTTTTATTTGGATTCGTAACTCTACCAGTAGCAGCCAAAGTTTTTATATACACGACTATAAATATATACTCCTCTGCATCGTTGAGAGTATATTTTCCGTCAGATTACAAGTCATAAGGCAGCTGCGGATATTGTTTTATGTTACTTTACTATCGGGGTATTTTTGCCACTGCTATGGTCCCAGAGGTAGAGCAGTATCCGTGAAGTCCTGACAACGGAGGTAAGACGCTTATCTTTGATTTATCCGGGACGACAACTTACCTTTGCTTCATGAACGTGGCCCCTGGCTATGGCGGGATCAGGGGCCGTAGTGTCTTTTCAAGAAATTATTGCGCTCTCTGCCTATTTGAAAGAATATTTCTCCCTTCAGACAGCACGCTTAGCAGTCATCAGACATCCACTTGGACAGCTTCCAGTCCAACATCAAGTTCACAGAGTTCAACCTCGACTGGTAGGTCCTGTTGTTTATAGGTCACGCAACGGTCTTCTCGCGTGTCCGTGTGTTTGGGAGCATACGTGTATGGGAGGAGTGTCAGCATTTATGTGTGTGTGTGTTTACCAACATTGTGACTGTTGTAGAGCCTGTGCCCAGTACCACGAAGAGTGCAACAGATGAGAGCTCAGTAAAGGTCCCAGTGCTCAGCTGTCTAGCTGTTCTGTTTGTGGTTGTTGTGGTTGTTGCCGTGTTTTTCTTGTGGAGAAGGAAACGACAAACTGATGGTGTCAGGTAAATATATGTCTGTGTTTCGATGTGTTTAATGTTATGTCGGTATTAAATATAAAAAAAAATTAAGACAAAGAAAACAATTACATGAAAAAACGAATAATTTACGAGACTGTTATTGCTAAATAAACTTTTAATTCGTTGAATGGCGACGACGACAGCGATGAAAGTGATGTACACATTGACAATAACGACAACGATGATGACGATGAGAACTAACACCACGATGACGATGATGGTGTCTGCAGGAAAGAGAACAAGTCCTGCTTATGTACTGCGATCAACTTTGAACGAAGTCAGGACTCTCAGGTAAGCTATGGCCAGTCCATACCCTGCTTTGTATTGATGTAAATCATTTATCTGTCGTCTCATTATCATTGTCATCCATTGTCTCTTTGTCTTTTGTACTATCTTATCAGCTCTGAAATCGTAAAATTCTGAAATTTTAACTCACCGAGGCAGGCGAAACACTTGAAATATTATACACACTCTCAGCATGTCACTCTTGAGTTCATGATGCGGGTTCACACAAGTTTATAACTCGCGTTCCAGGAAAACAGGAGAACCAACATCGACAATGCTTCGACTACAGCAGCGAACTCACCTGACAACGACAACAACGACGACTACACCTACATCGATGATCACGCAATAAACAAGGGCGTTGTCAGGCTGCACGAGGTGACGACCGATGGTCAGCACGCACTCACTGACCCCTCTGTCAGCGGACTGCAACCTGACCTCTCCTCCACCTACACACTCGCCCGACCCATAGACAACGACATTCGTGACTCTCAGCCTCCGGACTACTTCATTCTGGAGAAAGATCCAGCTCCAGATGCTGAGTCAGCTCAGTACTTTACCTTGGAAGAAAGAAGTGAAAAAGATTCAGCCGTGGACACAGACACCCAGAAGTACTTCATCCTGGAGGACAGGCGGCAGGGAGGCGAAAACAAGTTTGTCCCCGAGGTCATGTCCTCCGAGTCTGGTGCCGACTACTTCGTGCTGGAGAAGGATGATGGTCAGGAGTCCGACTGTGTGGCACAAGACGACTCCTCACGATGTCCATTGGAGGATGCCGAGTACTCTTCACTGGATCCGAACCGTCAGGAGTCCGACTACACAGCCTTGAATCACACTGCCTAGCAAGGTCCTTCCAAAGGCGACCATCCTTCTTTCCTGGCCTCGTGTCCCAAGTAATCAGTGCGACAGTCCAGGAACGATTACTCTCGGTTTGACCAATATTGAGACAACAATGAACATGACATTATGATCAGCTTTACCTTTTATTCTCCCGACAAAAAGTGAATTTGGGTTGAAATTCTATTGTCAAAATAATTGTGAACTCTCTACAGGCTTTAATTCTGAACTCGGGCCAACTGGACCAATCACCTGCAAGGTCAACAGCGATGAGACAGAGACTGCACTGCTCTGCATTCCTCGATGTCAATGTGAACGTCTATGCCGGTGTCTTTGAAATGTGTAAGTGTGCATGTGTGTGTTTATAAATGCATTATGTGTTATAAGTGTGTGCTTGCGCGCGCAAAATGTTGGTAATGTGAGCAAATGTAACTTTGTACAGAACTTATTTCCACGTCTCATATTTCTGGAAAAAAAACATTGTAACATAAAGTTTGAGTTCTTCATGTGTGACCTGCATCCATAGCTATCGTCTTCCATCTCTCCTGGTCTCCCATTTTATCATTTTATTTCTTCATTTATTCACTGTCTGTACTGTGAAATATTACTGTTCACTGTCTGATACAGAAAATCCCTGTATTATCTTTGAACTACTGGACGCTTTTCTACAAGTATTGCTCCGTGTTATGGTCGAGCGGTGTTTCCTGTATTTTGACCCCAGCTCTGAGCGGAAACACACACCCACACACATTCACACCACTGCAGCTCGATCTGTCTCTCTATCTTCGTTAAATAAGTAACAGCGACTTGCTTGACATCAAACCAATAATAAGAGAAACACGTCAAAAGAGATTTTGACACCTGTGGTAACTCCAGCCTCAAAGGAAGGATGTCAGACAAGAACACCCGCATGACCGGTTGTTTGTGTTTTTGCATAACTATTTACATTGCCCTAGTGTTTCCCTCACCACACACCGCGCAGTGTCTGTCGTCAAGTCACGAAGCACCGGGAACCTGTCCTGTGCAGGACACACAGGTTTGCAGGAGGCAACGAGTCACGTGGCAGTCTGGGGTGGGATACATGACTGTTACTACGCCCTTCCATAGTCCCCTGCTGACTATACACATGTACTTCACAGGGAGATGATCCGAGCTAAGGCCGACTCTCTTGACTGTGATCTCATCTTCATAAAAGTGAGCATAAAACATTGTGCTAATAGACTCTTCGGGGGAAAAATAATGGACAATAATAATAATGATAATAAACATTATTTATGTAGCATATAATCACGCTCAGAAGGAGAATGCGAAGGACGTACATATGCGACCATTTTTGGCAAAGTTTTTACATGACTTATATATATAAAACTGTCAAACTCAGTCAAACGTTTGTTCGGATAAGAACGGCCTGTTTGGCATTTGATTTTCCATCGAGAAGAGGATGAGTCATGCAGCCTATCTCCGGAACGGAAGGTGGCCGTGACTCCGTGAGTTGATCCGAAAAGATGTTGGGTATGATCATGCAACATGTGTCAGTCCTATGATAGTGAGATCTTCCTGAAAAGACTACCTGGAGAAACTGCTTGCCATTAAAATAACACGCATACAGACATACACATACATGCCCATGTGTGCATACATACACATACTCTCTTTTCGTATATGCATAACTCTTTTAACTAGCAGATGACATAGCTAGAGCAATATGTAAGCTAACCTGGATGACGCACATTTCTAATACTGTAGAAACAAAAAAGCAATTTTTGAATCACTGATAAAATATGATAATTAAGAGTAGGGTAGAAGGGCTCAGCAAAGTTGCTGACCAGTTCTTCCTCCAAAAAGTAAGTTTATGTCTCCAAAGCTATTTTCTTAAAACAGAAAAAATATACACAAGGAGAAAAAAAAATCTAGAACTGGTCTTTGAATGTGCACACTATAGATGAGGACCAAAACTGGCAAGTGAACCACAGCAGAATAAAAAGAAAAAAGATATATCCCAATAGCAGTCCACACAAGGGAGCCTACAATAAGTTAAACAGGATGGATAAGCTCACACAATTAATGGACTGTGAGGCGCACACATATAGGTGTTACAGCACACAGTGATAACAAGTTCTTCAATGCAAGCATCTGCTCGCCAACATGATTACATGTATTACACAAGAATTATGCCAGTTAAACTTACAGACAACACCATAGGGATTTCCGTTGTAGTTAAAGGCCGAACTTCTTCTGACTTTGAGGAAAGATGTGAGGAATGTAAGCCCTCGACACCAGCAGTCAGGGTTCAAGTCCATCTTAAATGCCATAGATGCTGGACATCATATACCCAACACACCAACATGACACAAGGAATGTCCACAGTTGGTGCAGGACACTTTACATATCAGGTCATGCTTTCATCATGTCATTCATTCATTCACCAAAGATATGAAATGTCAGTGTTCGTGTGTGTGAGCGTGTTAATTTATCTCTGATGTGGGTTCTCAAAATACAAGAGGGAAGCAGATGATCAGCTGGACATCCTTCTTCGCTGGTATCAGTCTAGCATCCCTTTGTTAGTGTTTAAGACGGGGAAGTGTGTTGGTGAGCTGTAAAGGACGGCAACAGCTGCAGGAAGTAAATAATTCTCATGTCCACTTTTGTTTTTACTTACTACAGCCACGACTTGCGGCGAGACAACGGTCTGGTAAGCATTTGAGTTTGGCTATGTGTGTTTTCTCACAGTGGAAGACATTTTATGGGCGTTAGGTTAGTCGTTGGCTTAGATGGCTATTTACATTAAAAAGCATGCACAAGCACACAAACACAACAACACACACACCCCACTCACGCGAGAATAATTCTTTGAATATAGTAGGCAATGATCTAGATAGCTTTTCAATTCACAACCCGTCCTGGAAGCGGCTGTTATTATTGTTAGTACAACTATATGTTCTTAACTAGAGAGGAAACCCAGTTTAAATTTAAATTGTGAACTAGGTTCAGGTTAGAAAATGGTTCCCACAACCTGCTCTGGGAACCTTTTGCAGGAAGACTTTTCGCTGCCGTATCGTTTTCTTAAAGCACTACAATGAAATGTATGTCTACCTCATCCCCAACATCAGTCACGCGTGTGGCAGCCTCCATCTTTGATGCCTCAACTGTAGGTTTGCGCAAATTAAAATCCTACATCAAAGTTTTTATTTCCTTTTTTTATTCCTTCTTCCACCCACCTCCCCTACATCGACAACGAGCGCTTTCATCGCACTCTACATCAGGGTCTGCTATCTGCGCACAAACCATTATCATTTGTAAAAATAAAGGAGGGTGTAGCTGGACGGAAGACGACATGTGCAGTTTCCTTATTAAGACAAAACAGTCTTGTGATGACTAATTCTGCTGCTGAGTTTTACTTTCTTCCGTTTTCAGCTCGTTGCTGAAGGTTATTCCGGAACTGACGTCATGACGGGCCTCGTTGTCTTCCTCGTTCTGCTCTTCCCGCTAATCGTCGCCGGAAGAGGGGATGGTGAGTGCAGTGATGCTGTAGACAAGCACACACAGACCAACACTGAAGTCACACTTGTGTCCCTCTTAAAACTTGCAGACATCAATGTTCTACTCATTAATTTATTTACAGATATGTCACTGATGGCAGAAGGACGTTAATGTCATTTTATTTTAAATCCTGCAGAATTCACACTGGCTTTGTTGTCATCAGGGGCCCTAGTTTCTTCTCAAGAAATTATTGCACAAGATGTGGCTACCGGAAAGCGATTGCTGGATTTGACTTCGTGTTTTGCATTATCTGTTTCTTCATCTGACTGTTTTGACTGCAGACACATGTTAACTAAATAATAGTCCTCTAATCCCAGGAACATGGATTCCAAACTGAGATATCTCTACTGATCTCTCTTCCAAACTAAATTGAAGATAACCCAAGAGAAGTGTTAAAATGTCTAAAGCTAGATAATGTTCAAGCCCATGTTCTCGTCCATTTCAGATGACACGAATGCATTGGATGGATCAGCGGACAGTGATTTGGAAGAGTAAGTAACCTATTTCAGTACAACATTATACTGACAGATGTGTCTTTTATTGTCAACATTGAGCAGCACTGCCGGAAGTCAATGAAGAGATCATCAGTATAAAGATAACGACGATGCCATGGCGATAAGAAGGAAAGGTCACGAGCTTTGAACCAAATTACTTTCAGTTTCCTCAATCAATGTTCGTTCAACCACTCACAAATCATGTTAGCAGAAATGTAAATTGCCTTTACGATAATACGATAATAGCCTTTGTGCCGTAGTTAGTTCTTTTGATCCTCTAATCACAGTTATCTGGGTGTTTGTTACTAAGTTTTATGTGTTTAAGACTATCACCAGAGGCGTTCAAAGTAAACTGACATTTTTATATCAAAAACATTTTTGAAGAAACTACCCGAAATAATTATCGCTAGGGTCCGGAGTTACAATACCTGTAATACTAGTTTGCAACAACAACAAAATCTAGTCATTATCAAATACAGAACATTGTTAGCGAGAACTATCTTCTCTCCAGTCACGTTTGCCTCAAAATAAGACTTTCTTGCAGAGAAATACAAGACTGTTGCCAAGAAGTAAAACACTGTTGCCAAAACGTAAAAGCCTGTTGCCAAGAAGTGAAACCCTATTGCCAAGAAGCGAAAGACTGTTGCCAAGAAGTAAAAGACAGTTGCCGAATAATAAAAGACAAAAAGTGTTGGCAAAACATAAGAGACCGCTATCAGCAGCTGTATGGTGAGTAAAACATCAAATGCCCTTCCTTTGCTTTGCCCAGTGCGTTTTACATAACAGAATGAATATGTGTGCGTGCATGTGTGTGTGTACGCATATTTGTGAACAACATAGTGCGTGTGATACAGAGGAAGTGCCTGTGTAAGTGTGTGCGCGCGCAACCACACACGCATTCTTTGTGACTATACCAGTAGCCTCGAAACTTCATGGATTATACACGGTATATACAACCATGTACATCTGTTCCTTTGCATCTTTGAAAAATTTGTTTTCCTCAGCTGATGTTACAAGAACTACAGTAACAACTTCGATAACTTCAGGCTCAACTCCAGGATCAACAAGTTCAACCTCCACTGGTAGGTCCTGTTGTTTAGAAAGCCGCAAATGTCTGCTCCTGCTAAAGTCTGCCACGTTTGTCATATTCAATCAAACAGATATTAGCTGAAGCTTCAGACAATCAAATATTGTGTGTGCATGAAAGAAAGAGAGAGAGAGAGTGTGTGATAAGACGCTTACCTTTGTTTTGTTCGGGACGACAGCTTACCTTTGCTTCATGAACGTGGCCCCTGGCTATGGTGTGATCAGGGGCCGTAGTTCCTTCTCAAGAAATTATTGCGCACGAAGATGTGGCTAATCTCGGCATATTTAAAAAAAATATTTCTCCCTTCAGACTTAGCTGTCAGCAGACACCCACTTGGACAGCAGTGTGTGCGCTGTTCATACAAACATAACATTTAATGTTTTTCTACTGAGGCTTTTGTTTATCAGATAGTAGACACTAGCATAATGTGACAGCGTGTCCGTGTGTTTGGGAGCATAAATATATGGGAGGAGTGTTAACGGTTGTATGTGTGTGTTTACCAACATTGTGACTGTTGTAGTGACCAGTAGCCAGGCGAGTGCAACAGATGTGAAGTCAATGATGGTGCCAGTGCTCATCTGTCTAGCTGTTCTGTTTGTGGTTGTTGTGGTTGTTGCCGTGTTTTTCTTGTGGAGAAGGAAACGACAAGCTGATGATGTCAGGTATCTCTGTGTGTCGATGTGTGTGTGTTTCTTTGTCGATGTGTCGGTATTAAATAGAAAACAAAATAAAGCCAAATAAAACAATTACTTTGATGAAAAAAGGAATACGTTAAGAGAATAAATTTTTAATTTGTTGAATGGCGACCACGACGGCGATGAAAATTATGATAATAACGACAATGATGACAACTATGATGACGATGAGAACTAACACGATGACGACGATGATGATGTTTGCAGGAAAGAGAACAACCAGTCCTGCTTATCTGCTGCGATCAACTTTGAACGAAGTCAGGACTCTCAGGTAAGCTATGGCCAGTCGTGACAACTTGTTTATACCCTGCTTTGTATTGATGTCAAATCATTCATCAGTCGTCTCATTATCATTGTCAATTGTCTCTTTGTCTTCTGTACTATCTTATAACCTCTGAAAGCGCAATAGGTTAAGGTTAATCTAAACTCCCCGAGGCAGGTGAAACCCTTGAAATATTATACACACACACTCAGCATGTCATTCTTGAGTTCACGGTGCGGGTTCACACAAGTTTATAACTTGCGTTCCAGGAGAACAGGAGAACCAACATCGGCAATGCTTTGATTACAGCAGACAACGACAACAACGATGACCACACCTACATCAATGGCCCCGCGATAAACAGGGGCGTTGTCAGGCTGCACGAGGACAGGCCTGTGACCGATGGTCAGCACGCACTCACTGACCCCTCTGTCAGCGTGGCCAGAGACGACTCATCACGATGTCCATTGGAGGATGCCGAGTACTCTTCACTGGATCCGAACCGTCAGGAGTCAGACTACACAGCCTTGAATCACACTGCCTAGCAAGGTCCTTCCAAAGGCGACCGTCCTTCTTTCCTGGCCTCGTGTCCCAAGTAATCAGGGCGACAGTCCCAGGGGAAGGATAACTCTTGGTCGGACCAATATTGAGACAACAATGAACATGACATTATGATCATCTTTACCTTTTATTCTCACGACAAAAAGTGAACTTGGGTTGAAATTCTATTGTCAAAATAATTGTGAACTCTCTACAGGCTTTAATTCTGAACTCGGGACAACTGGACCAATCACATGCAAGGTCAACAGCGATGAGACAGAGACTGCACTGCTCTGCATTCCTCGATGTCAATGTGAACGTCTATGCCGGTGTCATTGCAATGTGTATGTGTGCATGTGTGTGTGTTTATAAATGCACGAGGTGTTATAAGTGTGTGCTTGCGCGCGCAAAATGTTGGTAATGTGAGCAAATGTAACTTTGTACAGAACTTATTCCACCTCTCATATTTCTGGTAAAAAAAAATCATTGTAACAAAGTTTTAATTCTTCCTGTGTCACCTGCATCTATAGCTATCGTCTTCCATCTCTCCTGGTCTCCCATTTTATCATTTTATTTATTCATTCATTCACTGTCTGTACTGTGAAATATTACTGTTTACTGTGAGATACAGAAAATGCCTGCATTATCTTTGAAAGACTGGAAGCCGTTCTACAAGTATTTTTCCATGTTATGGTCACGCGGTATTTCCTGTATTTTGACCCCCAGCTCTGAGCGGAAACACATACACTCATTCACATCACTGCAGCTCGATTTGTCTCTCTATCTTCGTTAAATAAGTAACAACCACTTGCTTGACATCAAAGCAATAACAAGAGAAACACCAGCCTCAAAGGAAAGGATGTCAGACAAGAACACCCGTAGACATCCACCCCGCATTACTGGCTGTTTGTGTTTTTGCCGAACTATTTACATTTCCCTAGTATTTCCCTCACCACACACCGAACATTGTCTGTCCACAAGTCACGAAGCACCGGGAACCTGTCCTGTGCACAGGCCTGACGAGAGGGGGGGACAGGGGGGTCTGGTGTACCCGGGCCCGCGGTTGTCAAGGGGGCCCGGCCTTGGTCAGTGGATTTTTTTTCTTCTTCTTCTCCTTTACATTATATACTGGGAAAATAATTTACGATTACAAGTACAAGGGGCTCGGAGAGGTCGTCTGTCCCGGGGCCCGGGCTGGCTCTCGGCGGCCCTGCCTGTGCAGAACACAAAGGTTTGCAGGAGGCAGCGAGTCACGTGGCAGTCTGGGGTGGCATGCATGATTGTTCCTACGCCCGTCCATAATCCCCAGCTGACCATAAACTTCACAGAGAGAACGAGCTGAGGGCGCTGTGGATAAAATGATGCAAGCTAAGGCCGACTGTCTTGATCCCATCTTCATAAAAGTGTGCATAAAACATTGTGCTAGTAGACTCTTCGGGGGAAAAATAATGGACAATAATAATAATGATAATAGACATTATTTATATAGCACATAATCACGCTTGCGAAGGAGAATGCGACCATGTTCGGCAAAGGTTTTACATGACATATATATATATAAGACTTTGCCAAACTTGGTCAAACGTTTGTTCAGATAAGAACGGCCTGTTTGCCACTTTCTTTTTTCCATCGAGAAGAGGATGAGTCATGCAGCCTGGCTCTGGACCGGAAGGTGACCGTGACTCCGTGAGTCGATCCGCCAGGTTGGTTATCGACGTAAAGAAAAGGCAGCGACTGAGGCCCGGATGTTTGAGCTGTGGCAGCCATCGTCTACATCCTGTCCGTTGACATTAATCGTCGGTCATGTCACGATCACGACATCACCACATTCACAGGTCACGTGCTGGTGCGCTGTTACACATGCAAACCACAGTCTGCACGCATTTGTGTGTTTGTGTGTGTTACGTCATCACCAGCCTCTTGAGGTTTCTTACGATTGATTAAAACGAGGAATGGCAGTTAATGCACAGACTTGTTTTATCAACACAAACGACAAATCGATGACGAAACATAAGCACATGTGAATATGAACAGTCATGCGCTGCATGGAGACGCTTCGGTCAACGAGGCAGCACGTTGCGGCGGTCGTCTGTTCAGATTATAATGGAGGTGAACGACTCCTGTCCCCTTGTGACGTCAGAGCCCTCGTGATCTCGTAGCATTTGTCTTGTCTTCCTGTAAACACTGATGTTTAAACAACTAGGCTTGTGTGACACTCCATGATGTTTGCAAGACGACGAGATCGACTCACGACATATTACTCAAAAAATACATCAACACGATATTTATATCTTCTTAAAGCTTCTGCCTATAAAGTTGAGAAACCAGTCTTGCGTGAACTATGGGGTTGGGCGGGGGAAAGGTTGCAATCGTGGTCACAGAGCGAAATTCCTACAAACTTGATTAGTCTTCATGACAAAGTCTTTCAGCTCCTCTAACACCACCCTCAGAACCCACAACCCTCCCCGTCATCTGTCCACATAACTCGTCTTTCTCTCTCTCCCTCTTGTTCACTGCAGTGGCCCTGCTCCACTCATGCGCCACCTAGCTTGCGATTGCGGCCCTTTGCCGCTGCCTGTAAGCGTTCGTTCAAGCAGTGCGTGCTGCTCATGAAATTTTCAGACGTTGGGTTGGCGGCATTACTGTTTTAAAAAAACCAAACTGAGAACCGTTTCGATGGAAGATGTAATCTATATTTAATCCTCATTTTATTGTAATCCCTTTTTTTAAAATCCATATTTACTTGCTCTCTTTCTACGTTTCATCTTTCATTGAAAGGCTCCGCCGGGTAAGGTCAAACATGGCAGGACAATCGAAGACTCTGAGAAGCAAAAACAAAACAACAGAGCAACAATACAACTTGAAAATGGCTTGTAGACACTGGTGGACGATGTAACGACGAAGGAACAAACAAAAAAAAAAATAGTCAAACCAATAAAACTTGTAGTGCAGTTAGTGTCCTTTTTTTGTCATCGGCTGACTATTGTTTGACAACTATCGACCATCCTTCCGAGGTCTGCTGCTGGGCTTCTGTCCGACACAAGAGCACTCGCGTACTTGACGGAAGCCAGAACCTGTCCGTGTTTTACCTCCAGCCGCAAATGTCAAAGAGGAGAGAAAGGTCTTCGGCACCGAGGGAGCCGTTACTTGTCATTTCACAAGCGGATGTGTAGTTGACTTTTAGTGCGCGTGTATTTGAACCATCTTTACTCGATTGCATGAGTATTTGACGCTATTGTATGTGTATTTGACACCACTTGACTCAGATGGCTGTGCAGGACATTTGTGTTCCATTTGACTCAGTGTTACGGGTGTTGAAGGCAGTTGTCCTACGTTTTGACTTGAGAGGACGTGTGTAGAAGGTCCTTCTCTCGAGTTGACGAGTGTTTGACACCGGTTTACTTCATTTCTGACGCAATTTGACATGCGGTAGGCATGCGCATTGAGCCGTTTTATTCAAAAGCTAAAACTAAGTCTGCTTTACCTACTTCAAGTGCATGGATGTGTTCTCTATTTGATGTGTATACTACACCATAATGAAGCAAGTTTCCCGAGGGAGAGATATTTTTGACGAGTGCACATTGAAATTTAGAGGTATTCCTCATCTTACTAGTCTGTCCAGTAACGCTTAAACCTGTCTTTGTGGCCAGTAATCCCTGTTTATGTGCAGAAATAACAACTGGAGGGGACGAAATAAGTGACAATGCTTTCCTTCTTAAAAGGATTTTTTAAAATATTTAATTAACATGTTTAACGTTGTTCTGCAAGTCAGGATTAGTTTCACAGGAGCATTAAGCATATGCCTCAAGGGAACCCTATGTCACGTTAAATTAAGGGTACCTCGTTACACGAATGTCTTTAGCATGACAGCATAACAGCCAGACAGAGAATCACATAAAATATGGAATTGGAGCAGAAAAAAACTACACAACTTGTGCGTGTGTGAGACAGACACACAGACAGATGTGGTCAACGTATTTTGTGGGCGTGTCAACAAATATGTTTAAAAATCAACTCAAACTCAATCAAAGTGTGGTGGATATTTTCACGTGTGCAGGTTGACATGTTGTGAACTGACTGCCTATCTCCTTGTCGTGAGGTCATGCTACGTTTGTGGTGTCGTCGGCCTCGTCGCTGCTGGCCGGGCAGGCTGGCTATTGTCGTCTTCACCGGCTTCTTAGTCGTCACTAATGTCTTCTTCTTCACAGGTTTTCATTAACTGTTTTCAAGAGTGGAAGAGAGAGAGATGTTCATTATTTTTTCGTTTTGTTTGATTTTTTATTGTTTGCTTGTTTGCTTGTTTGTTTGTTTGTTTGTTTGTTTGTTTGTTTGTTTGTTGTTTGTTTGTTTGTTTCTGTTAGAATAGGATGTTAGCTGTCTTTTTGATGAAATTGAATCCGTCAAATACTCCAATCTTTCCCCAGACATGGCAGGACACGTGGGGGAAATAAAGTCAGAGACAGACTCCACCTACATGTAAGTATAATGGTAAATTATTGTCATATTGCAGTTCTGAACTTTGAAAACGAAATCCGCTCCCCCACTGATAATACTGAGGAAGTAGAGCTCGGGCGCCATGATGTCCAGCAGTCACTGCCTCCTCTCCAGTTTTTTCGTTGCCTTTCGTTCATATCAACGATTGTTTGTTTGTGTGTTTTGTTTGTTGTTGTTTTTTTGGCTTTTTTTTACTCACTGTACGTCAAAGTTACCACTGGGCACACAAATCAAGAATCTTGCAAAATGTTTACCAGCGTGTGAAAAGATTAATTGCTCATTAAAAGATTTAAAGCGTCTGCTACATAAAAACGCTTTTTAAGGTTCGTTTGCCTCCATTGAAATGTCTGGACACTTTAATGACTTGAAAGAAGATACGAAAGGCCATGAAAACCTAGCTCTAGCCGGTAATGAGAAGGATATTTTAATATATTGGCAAATCTGTGTTTCCAGTCTGCACGCGTTTCTAAAAGCGAGTGCCTGACCATCCCCCGTCCATTACTCTCCCAATTATTCTTGCAGTTGTCACGCCCACGGGGAATTTGTTTGTTTCAGCCAAGACGTACCCATGGACACTCCAACCCTCGATGCACACAAACGGAGGGAACGGTTGAACGCCTATTGCGACATCAGCGGGGGTCGTGGTGAGGTCAGGCCACCTGGCGATGAATTGGACTTTCGGCGAGGTCTTCTGGTCGCCGAGAAACATCGCCTCCTGCTATGTCCGGTCGGTAAAGCTGCCTCCACCTTCCTCACTCGGTTCCTGATCGCCTTGGAGGAGACGAACCTGGCCTTGTCGCCTCTCCAGATCCCGCCGGACAAGGCCATCCGCGTGCGGGAGAAGTACAGCGCCTACAAGACGTTGAAGGAGTTTAACAGCGCCCAAAGGGAGAAGCAATTCCTGGACGGGCTGACCAGGGTGGTGTTCGTCCGGCACCCGCTGTGGCGCCTGTGGTCATTGTACGTGGACAAACTAGTCTTCCCCAACCCTTACTACTGGAGAGTCTGGGGCATGCCGGCGCAGCGACGCTCAGCTGTCTTGTCTGCAGGCCCCGGACTGACAGGAGACAATTTCGTGACGAGGGATGCGAACCGATCCAAACATCTGCAAAACCTGTCGCCAAAAGCTCCCACCGACCTGCAGGCGAGCCGGCCTAAAGAACCCCACCGGAAGCGATCCGACAAAAAAGAGCTAGGATTGAGCACCGACTTCCGCCTCAATGTATCTCAGGGTGATCTTCGTGACTGTGGCCAGAACGTGCGTTTCAGCGAGTTCCTGGACTTCGCGCTGGAGGACCTCCACGAGGCGGACTGGCACGTGAGGCCGGTGTCGGAGCAGTGCGCGCCATGTCTGGTCAATGGGTGGTTTTCACGTGACGTCATCAGTTTTTGCGAGCTGCTTCAGCGGCCATTTTTCTTTCCCTACTAAGCAGTGGTTACGGAAGCTTGCTGGCAACTGATCGGTTATCATGGTCGTCTGCGGTATAAAAGGATGAGGAAACAAGCCCTGCAGTAAGCGAAATGTTCCTCTAGATGTATCTTTTCATAAGATACCCAAAATTATTTTGAACCAAGGCGACGAAACAAGAAAACTTACAGAAGAACGACGTCGTCTGCTTTACCGAGAGGATATTACAACAGAAGAGAAGTGGAACAAAATAGTTATCTGTTCGAAACACTTTGTTGGCGGTAAGAAACCAGACGCTTTCCAAATTGCTAAAGTATTTAACATTGTTCTGCATGTTGTACACATTGTGATAAATATTCTCTTCATTGTAGGTTGGTGACAGTTCACGTGATTTGAGTGAACATCAAAACAAGACTTTCATTATGCATGACACGACTAATAAACTATAGCTATAGAGAGAGAGGATAAAAAATGTTATTTCTACTTCATTATTTTTCTTTTTAGACGTGTATTTGGTTTATTTTGTTTCAGTGCTGATTATATTATTTTTTTGTAGTTAATATCACAAAGATGTAATTCATGGGTTGTTTTATTCTTGTGTCTAGGAAAGCCAGCATATGTGAATTTCCGGAACAGCCCTTCGTGGCTTCCCACTCTACACTTGGGACATGAGCGATCAAGTACTTGCTCAGAAGCTGAGACTTCGAAAAACAGGTATTCAAGGCTTGTGTCTCGCAAAAGAAGTAATGCATCCGTACCTACTCTACATACTGCAAGCAAGAAGCGAAAATCAATCAGCAGTGAGACAAGCCAGGAAGAAAAAATATGTGAAAGTGTTTTTGGTTGCTCAAGTGCTTGCGAAGAAAGTTTACATGGTGACATAGAAGATTCATGTTCAAATGATCAGAACACTCAAACAGATTTTGGTTGCTCAAGTGCTTGCGAAGAAAGTTTATATGGTGGCATAGAAGATTCATGTTCAAATGATCAGAACACTCAAACAGATTTTGGTTGCTCAAGTGCTTGCGAAGAAAGTTTATATGGTGGCATAGAAGATTCATGTTCAAATGATCAGAACACTCAAACAGATTTGACTGGACTAAATATAGATGCTATCATGCAGGACTCTGAGACCAGACTTCTTGATTCCGTTAAAAACAGACAACATTGTTCTATTTATGAAAGACAGGTGTATGTTGAAGATGAAGCTAAAGTTCCATTCTACACGGGACTTCCTTCATTGGCAGTAATGGACCTTATTTTCAGAACGGTAGAGCCATACATGTCTAATCAAACACAGTCACTGTCCAAAGAGCAAGAGTTTTTGCTGTGTTTAATTAAGATCAGACTGAACTACCAATTCCAGGATATAGGGTATCAGCTGAAAGTATCCGTGTCAACTGTGCAAAGGAGTTTTCATAGAACTCTTGATGTACTTGTAGCACGGTTGTCTTTTTTGTTGCACTGGCCTTCAAGAGAAGCTCTGAAACTGTCTATGCCTATGTGCTTTAGAGAAAACTTTAAAGATAAAGTTGCTGTTATTGTTGACTGTTTTGAACTTGAAGCACAGAAACCCTCGGGCCAAACCAATCAGATCCAAGTTTATTCCAACTATAAAAATATCATTCTGCCAAATATCTTATTGGGATCGCACCACAAGGTTCAATCAGCTACATTTCAGATGCATTTGGTGGCAGGGCTTCAGACAAACACATCATTGAAAATACTTCTTTGTTGTCAACTTGTTACCAGGAGATGTAATTATGGCCGACAGAGGTTTCAACATTGAAGATGAAGTTCTTTTTTATCAAGCTAAATTAATAATTCCAGATTTTACCCATGGGAAAAAGCAACTTCACCACTACAAGTTGAAAATTCGAGAAAAATAGCCTCTGTACGAATTCATGTTGAGAGAGTTATAGGCTTTGTTCGCAGAAAGTTTGGAATTTGCAGTCTAAAGTGCCTATTGACCTGATGGCAACAAAGCCTGGTGATGATAATCCAGTCATAGACAAAATAGTTCGGCTTTGTTGCTGCATTGTAAATTTACATAAATCCATAGTGCCTATTGAGTAGCTATAGTGCAATTTTTAGTTTGAAATCAGCATTTATTTTCAGAATGCATGCTTGCAATCTGTATATGTTTACATTACCATAGAAGTTATTCTCAGATATAAAATGCACAATTACCTTACTGTAGTTCTTTTTCTTTCGCACTTTATTTATAATAGCATGACGATATCCAACTGATCAGATAAGTTACTTGGTAAATTGATGTGAAACTGTGAACAATATAGAATTTGTTCTTTGCTGGAGATGTCATGCTTTGTATGATGTTGATCAAAATATTTGCTGTTGACAGAATATTGTTAATAATTTTTGCTTATTAACAGGCTACTCAAACATGTATAATTGAATCAAATGTTATTGTCATTTGAATGCAAATGCCGTTTGCTTGCTCAGAAGCTAATTCAGAGCAATATTGATGCCAGAGCTTCTTTGTGGATTTTAGATTACTTAACCAATAGTAATCTTAGTAATCCATATCAGTGATGTTATTTAGATTGTGATTTTGATATGTTCCTTCTTACCCTGTAATGATTTTTTTAAAGTTATGTTCTGTCAGCAGACACAAAAATTTTCTGAAAAGAATTAATAAATATGCATTTGAATGTGCAAAAGTTCTTGTTTGATGTTTAAGAAGAAAGAAAGAAAAGGTGTGACTGGAGAGGGAGAGATTGGGGTAGCAAGCAATGAGTGAGAGGAGGTGAAACTGGACACTTAATGAAGGGGATGAGGATTGTGTTTCTTATTGAAGGGAGAAGCCACTGCCGGGACAGTGTGTTTTAATAGGGAGAAGAGAAAAGGATTCGGAGAGAGGTGGACGCTTGTTTAAGAGTAGAGAGCCATTTGCTAGACAGTGTGTCTCACTAGTGTGTAAGAGATCGAGTACATTTTAGTTTGGAGGTTGTGTTAGTCGAAGTGTGATTGCCAAGACAGTGAGTTTTAATAGTAGATTCCGTGGATTTTTGTGATTGTGCTAGAAGAGCATTGCCAAGACAGTGTGCTTCATAATGTGTAGAAGATTCAGTGGAGATATGCTTTTAGGCCCTTGGTCACCCAAGGTTTGTTGTTAGGATAAACATACACTGCCTTGATGGACTGGTGCAATCAACACTATTTTACTCCTCACTTTTACTCCTAACTGTTTGTTAAATGTCTGTATGTGTATGTGAGCAAAGACAAATTTCTGTCCTCCTGGGCAGACAATAAAGTCTGTTTTGATTTGATTTTGATTTGATTTGATTGTGTTAGAAGAACCATTGCCAAGACAGTGAGTTTGAATAGTAATAGATACAGGATTTTGTGTGATTGTGTTAGAGGAGACATTGCCAAGACAGTGAGTTTTAATAGTGTGCAAGGAGTTCGGTGGACTTGGTAAATGTGTTTGACGAAAGGAAGAGCCATTGTTATAGTGACGGTGTTTTCATAGGGTTTTTTTATTTATTTATTTTTTTTATTAATAAACATAGGCAGACTCGTATAGGCAAAATCGTTTTGTTTATTTGAGTGAAAGAGCACGCAATTGTCTGACTCCGCTGGTGTGCTCGAGAGACGCTAGCGGTGTCATGACACAAGCCGATATAGAGCCGCTGAAGAAACGCGAAGCGTTAGGGAAGGAAGATGGCGGACAGCGCCTCGTTGCTAACGTGTGTATCACGTGAGTGAAAACGACCCACCGTCGTTGGTCACGTGGGCTCGCTAGAGACCGACCTGCGCGAGGTGATGCGCGAGCTGGAGGTACCAGTGGGCGAGTCGAGCTGGCAGGAGGCGGTGGCGGTGGACGCCATCAAGGAGGGCGTCAGCAGCTTGTTTGACAAGTGGTGGTTCGAAGCCACGCGCTGCGTCAGTGCGGAGCTGGCGGCCAGACGCCTGTGGCGCACCTTCCAGTTGCGCGGGTTCCTCAGTCAGACGGCGCCATTTCCTTTTAGTGGTGAAGGTCGACGGGTCATCGATGCCCGGATGTTAGAGGAAGCGGCCTTGAGGGCGCGCGCCAGCAGTTCGTTCGCTCGGGAACGTCAGAAAGCTCTCGCCTTTCGCCGGGCGGTTCAAGATGTCGACGACAGGGTTCTGAAGAGACTGGCAGACAAGTACAGCGCCGACTTCGCCATGTTTGGCTTCACGCTCACCAACAGTCTGTGAGAGATGGAGTGAGTGTCTGCAACTGTCAGTCGTCTAGTGTGTGCCTAGACTATCTCGTAGTCGCCATCTGTGCCGGTGACGTAGAGTTGATGCAGCTGTGACTGACCAGAAGCGAATTCCCTCTCCCGATACTCTTTATACAACCTACAGTGAATTTAACAAGTGCTGAATTTTTTTAATTAGAGAAATAAATTAAATGACTACGGTGACATGAAATTTCGCAGCAGACGATGGGGTCCTCTAGTTTTTGCGTAGGTATCATCACTAGCTTTCACTTTCAAATATTTTTTTTCTACAAAAATCTTTGTGTATTCTTATTTTATTATTGCATGTTCAGATGACTTTAACTGGATTAGATTGCGTTCTTTTAGTTCAGCTCATCTTTTTGATTGGCTTTACTATGTAACTCTACGGTGAGTCCACTCTCGCGTATACACAACGGTGTCAAACAAATATTTATTATTATTAAATACTTGTACTCGGGCTTGCGCTTGACTCCATTTAATAAGTAAACAGCTCCTTCTCTCTTAACGAAATGTATTCGGAAGTCAGTAAACTTCGTCGATCAGGGGAGGTGTACACTAGTTTGTGTCTA
Source organism: Pomacea canaliculata (assembly GCF_003073045.1). Classification (NCBI taxonomy): domain Eukaryota; kingdom Metazoa; phylum Mollusca; class Gastropoda; order Architaenioglossa; family Ampullariidae; genus Pomacea; species Pomacea canaliculata. The sequence goes on from NC_037593.1 coordinate 17,706,001, forward strand.
CACCATGCCGACAGCAAGAATCACACACGATACACCAATGGCGAGTGGCGGATCGTAATAAAACATCGTTTGTTACTATCAGATCATTGATCAGGATGAGCTTGTCCCTGTAGTAGCGACTAACAATTGTTTACTGTTCGTCACGAGTAAGTGCTCACACACACACACACGCACCTGCACACGAAGGCAGGCACCACAGTGACAGTGGCGCTAGACTGCTTTATTGGAGTAAAACAATGGTAAAAAAATGGCACACAACTTTCTGGGTACAGCGAAAGTACATACGCACTAAATGGGAATCATGCACATAAACAAGAAGTGCAAACCATCGATACTGCAAAACTGCACTGGTCTAAATTCTCTAACGCCTAATCCGGGTAAGAAAGACACAAAAAGACATCCGATGCTGTAGTGACTCCAGCTACTGCACAGTTTTGCAAGTAAAATCAGCTTAAATGATTTTTTTTCAAAACCCAGCTGCAACTGAATATATATATACAAATTCACTTACAACCTCAGCTGACGGTCAATAACCAATGGCTTAAAAAAAGTAAGTTTCCTAACAACAATTTTCCTGAACGCACCGACAAAATAATGGCCGCTCGCATGCATACCCTATCTTCCAGTATTTACACCACAGTTTCCAAAAGCAGCGTTCACACAAGGCGGGAAGGGATGAATTCAGATTTGTCGGATTCAGATCTTGTCTTCAACCAGTCTACCTGGTTGTGACCAATTCAAAAAAAAAAAAAAAAAAAAGTTGAAAGGAGTAGAGTTCGCACCTAGTCACACGCCAGAGACGTCCACCCCTAACTCATACTGGAACACTGGTGGCTGCATCATGTCCACCCAATGCAAGAAGATGAAGTACCACGACACTGCATCTTACTATGAGCCTTCCTTGTGAATTAAAGCACTTTGTTCGTTTTCTTTGAATATGTCCGATATCACTCTTTACAATTGTTTATTACAAAAGATTAAACACCCATTTACAATTCAAACTGAAGCAAACAAGCTACCAGGGCGTGTGCATACACCGATACATACGCACGAGTGTCTTGGCTCTTCGCTCCGTAAGTCAGTTGCTGCTCCACATGCATTTTAGATGGCCAACTGTGAACTGACTGAAGAACGAAAACTTGATAACAAAAATTTTAAAATGTTCACAGCAAGAATCGGCGACACTACCAAAATGTTTCCTCACGCACCTGGACACAAGACGATATTTTCACGGATATTGTTTTTCTTTTCTTCTGCGGTTCCCCGCCCCCATCCCCAACCCTTCAACGACCTCCGCCGCTTTATAACTGGCAAGGGCAAACGTTACCTTCTTCGTGTGCTATCAATTCCTGGCAAAGAAATAATATCAGGTGTACAAAAAAGCACAAAAAACAAATTAAAACTAATGTTTGCAACTCCACTTAAACTTTAGTAATCGGGTCAGCCAAGACTACACACAAAACTAAAGACAGCAAGCTGCAAGGACTGGCACTCAAATTAAAATTAAACGCTTGCGATTATGTAAGCTAAAATATCAAAACGCAAAATACATTTAAAAAGTTGTAAGTTCTTTGTTTCTGGTTGGTAGTTGGGTTTGGGGGTAAGGGTGGAGGAGTCAAGACCATGAGCGCTGCTAAGTGTAGCTGCTAGTTCTACACTGTGCCCAAAATAACGATTGCAAATCAACAGAAATGGCAACAACTGGAATTTGGTGCATGCTTCACTAATATTCCCATGTAGATTGTAAAAAATCAAAACCCTGTAAATATGGACTCATGTTCTAAACATCATACATAGTACCTACCACAACAATGCTGATTTGTCATCTTAAAATACTGATGTCATCTCAATATGTGCCAAACTGCTTGGACTAGTCGCCCATATTTTACATGTCATTAAACTAGCTCACTACCCAGTGCAACAAAAAGGGCCATATGAAAATGAATGTGCAAAATATTTGAAACAATTTTAAATTCCATAATTCTGGCTCAAAGCAGTCAAGTGCATACATAAATCCTAAAGCAGCATAACAATTTAAGATGATGCTACAACAAGCAGCTGGTTAGTTTTTTCTTCAACTGCCATGAGTTAACAAAATGGAAATTTGATTATGTAGCCAGCCTTGCTCCTTTTCATCAACACCCAGGTTGAATCCCCCTTCCCCCCCTTAGTTTCCTCCTCTCTTTCACTCCCTCCCCCTCCCTAAAAAACAGTCTTATGTTGAGTTTCCTGTCTGGTAGCAAATTCCCAACAGTCCAATCCACCCACTTCAAGAAGAAATAAAGGGATGAAGGATAGCTGGTTGGAGCTGTGAAACCATAGAAGTATAAAGAACAAACATTTACAAAAGCCAATTCTTTAAGAACTTAACAGATTTTACTGTATGCACTAGACAAACAACTAAAATTTTGTTAAATTCTTCTCCCAGCCACAGCAATGAACAGCCTTGTGTCTTTTGTGAACACAACTTTCAGCATTGTCTTTTCTGTTTAAGATGGCCTTCAATATGTTTACCTGGCATGGCAGTTTGTTGGGTGACTTCTAGTGCATTTTTAAATATGGTTTTATTTGCACTAAGAGTATTGCAGTGTTTGTCTCTGTTTAAAAAAAAGAAATCAAACATCTAAACTACTTTTTTAACAGAAATAATGATCTGAAAATGATGTCATGAAATGTGCTTATTACCCTTTTTAAGATAATTTCAGTTGAAAGCTTTTCTTCTCTCCTCACCAACCAGCACTTTTTAAAAATACTTTAACAGACTTTTAAGATCTTAGTTCTAGTAGTTTGAGAAACTTATGGGTGACCCCTAACACATGTTACACACCTAGTGACAGTATGCTGCAGGAATGTGACAGTTGAAGACCCAACTTAAAAAAACTCCTGTAACACCATCTAAAGACATGGAGTATAACACATATTCTCATCTATTTTTGAGTGCTGTTAAGCATAATTTAACAAAAAAGTTAAATGCAAAAAATTTGTTCTGTGTACATTCTGAGGCAACCACTGTCTATCAGTTTTGATTGCTAAACACAAAAACCCAGTAGTGAAAAGATGTTGGGTATGATCATGCAAAATGTGTCAGTCCTATGATAGTGAGATCTTCCTGAAAAGACTACCTGGAGAAACTGCTTGCCATTAAAATAACACGCATACATCAGACATACACATACAATCCCATGTGTGGATGCATACACATACTCTCTTTTCGTATATGCATAACTCTTTTAACTAGCGGATGACATAGCTAGAACACTATGTAAGCTAACAGCCTGGATGACGCACATTTCTAATACTGTAGAAACAAAAAAGCAATTTTTGAATCACTGATAAAATATGATAATTAAGAGTAGGGTAGATGGGCTCAGCAAAGTTGCTGACCAGTTCTTCCTCCAAAAAGTAAGCGTATGTCTCCAAAGCTGTTTTCTTAAAACAGAAAAAAATATACACAAGGGGGAAAAAAAAAAAATCTAGAACTGGTCTTTGAATATGCACACTATAGATGAGGACCAAAACTGGCAAAGTGAACCACAGCAGAATAAAAAGAAAAAAGATATATCCCAATAGCAGTCCACACAAGGGAGCCTACAATAAGTTAAACAGGATGGATAAGCTCACACAATTAATGGACTGTGAGGCGCACACATATAGGTGTTACAGCACACAGTGATAACAAGTTCTTCAATGCAAGCATCTGCTCGCCAACATGATTACATGTATTACACAAGAATTATGCCAGTTAAACTTACAGACAACACCATAGGGATTTCCGTTGTAGTTAAAGGCCGAACTTCTTCTGACTTTGTGGAAAGATGTGAGGAATGTAAGCCCTCTACACCAGCAGTCAGGGTTCAAGTCCATCTTAAATGCCATAGATGCTGGACATCATATACCCAACACACCAACATGACACAAGGAATGTCCACAGTTGGTGCAGGACACTTTACATATCAGGTCATGCTTTCATCATGTCATTCATTCTTCCTTTTGCATTCCATTCGTTACGAGAAGCTCGGCCTTTAAGATGCACAGGGTAGACTTCAGCAAATCCAGACAAATGCAAATGTCAGAATTATACGTCTAGCCTTATGCTAATCCTTGGTATTAGTGAATGCTGTCCTTATTTTAACACATACCCCTGCCCCATGCAGACTTGTCTAGCATGTTCACTCCTCATCTGGTGCATGATTTCTAAAAATAACACAACAACATATGTCAACAACAATTCATGCAAGAACTATTAAAAATAGAAACAATGTAAAACAAGCCTGTCCTTTGCAATGGAAGCATCAGGCGAAGTGCAGAGACAAAGAATTCAAAAGTAAAACATGCAGTGGGCACAAATGGAGAGGTCTTTCGTAGCCAGCTACACAACTCACTAATTAAAGAAATAGGGATATGCCACTGGTTTTGTTCCAATTTTTAAAGATGGGAATAATTTTTTTATTTAAATAGGAGATGATGTTCATGTACAATCAGTTGATTCTAATGAACACGATGAAAAGAGGGAGTGAGAGGAGGTTAACAAACACTAATAATTGGTTTACATACCATCACATTGTGAATTATCAACACAAAGAACAACACAAAAAGTCGTCTACATCCAACGCCATTGTCATCACAGCACATAGCAACCAGGGTCCCACCCTAAACAAGTAACAATCAGTGTGGTATGTGCAACAGACACAGAACAGCTTCAACAAAACACCATGGGACCAGGAACCCTGCCAACAGAAAACTTAATAATTGTCTGAGGTGGTCATTTCATCCAAGTCAGCAAGCTCTGCCTCGGCTTGATAAGCTCCCACCTTGTGCTTGGCCAAAATGCGTAGAAGAGGCCGCAGCTTTAACCACCATTGCTCCAAGGGAAGGCGCTTGCTGTAGATGCACAGAAAGACACTTATTGCACAGCATGCCAACAATGAGTTTCTTATTTCTCTTTCTTTAATGCAAGCAAAAACCTATGTCTGGAAGGCATTTAAAATGTAGCGACAACTCTTCCCTGTTCCCTCCTATTAACTTTACATGCAAAGTATATGGGAAAACGCATGGCACTCTTGGTACTCAAAGTATTAGAGATACATGTTTGCTGGAGATGAGCAACACTTCTTTCAACCATTCAGGATCCCCACAGCACCACTTACTTAAAATCAACATTGATGGCAAGCTCTTCGATGGGACTGAAATAAAGGAAACGTTTCTGCATTCCCAGCAGAACAACGGAGTCCGGACGCCTGGCTTCCACACGACCTGTAATAAAAAGTCCCATTTTGTTCATATTCTGGAAAAAACCAAGACCTGGTTCAGATCTGAAGCAGTGCTGAGAAATGCTGCCTTTACTGCTGCTAATCAGCTTTAGGTACAACAGTATTACAGTCTTAAATAAGAGGAGGTTGACAGAACACATTATAATATTGTACAACTTCAAGCTGTTCAAACTTTAGAATCTTCTTCACACACACTCAAAACACACACACACACATATGCAAGCATGCACACATTCTTTTCAAAAGATAGGAACTAGCAGACCAGAGAACCAGAGAATGTAATCTACAGAATTACTCAAACTCAGTTTTGTAACTTCTTAATACCACGACTTGGATAGAAATTCTGTTGTATGGAAGTATATTTTTTCTCTCTCTCTGATGTCTGAAAATCATCAGCAAAGATGCTGAAATTTCAAACTGGATGCTCTCCATGTAGCCTTAGTAGCCAACAGCACAGAAACGCCAACAAGTCAACCTTGTTATTTGTTGATGAACAAGGACATGTCGGTACTTTGGAGAATCGAAGCGATGCATGGCTGCCATAGGCCTTTGTTAAGTGGGAAAACTGCAGCACTTTCAGTCTTTTACATGCTGACAGTGCTTAATATTGTGCAGTAGTTTAAAAAAAGGGAAACAGTAAAGACATATTGATGTCAAGTGCTTACCAGACTGTGTAGTATTTTTGTTGATATGTTCCTTGAACCAGTCCACACACTTAGCTGACATTTTCGTGCCATAGTTGCGGTCAAAAGGGGATGGTACTCCTCCCTGCTGCATGTGCCCAAGAACATTCATTCGCACAGAAAACACTCCCTTTCCCTCCTCGGCAAAAAGTTGGTGGATGAAGCTGGTAGTGTAGTTGGGATTGGCGTTTTCATTCCTAGATATCATTGAGACACTTTTCAGAATATTGTCTCTGACCAAAACCAGTCACATCCAGATTACAAGCCTCATAAGATGTAATATTTTGATCTTCAACTCTTTGCCACCTGAGATACTTTTGCAAACAAAAACAAGCTCTTGCACTCTTGACCAGCCCTCCCACTTTATTGCCTCTCTTTCTCTCCTGCTCTCTCTTACACGCATCTCCACACCATGGAGCATGGAAAGTGACAGGGACCTCTAAAACTTCAGCATGCAAACAACACTCCACATTTTCTAGTGTGAATGCAATATTTAGAACTGGTGTCATTAATGCAGCTCTTTGGCTTCTTGCAGACATATTATGCTGATCGTATTGTTCTTTTTATTTCCACATGCCTACTACATTCATCAGATCAACAGCAAACTGAAATCTGAACACCAGGCAGCCCCCCGAACATTCATAGCATGAAAAAATTCAATATCTAACAAGATTCAAATTCCATCAGCTTAAAACTGCATGAAGATTTGTCTGCATGCTTGCATCTCATATCCACATGCTGTCAGAAGAAATTATTAATTAATTAGTTGTCAATGAGCAGAAAAACTTCAAGGTCTTAAGCCTTACATTCTGACAAACTAAAATGTTTGAATGCCAATACTCCACTCTTTGAAATAACTTTGCTGATAACAATTCAAGCATCAAAATAACCATGCAAACAGTTATTTCAAAACATCAAAAATATTATAATTCACAATTCAACTTACTCATAACGAACCCTCTCTTGAGGTGTGTTTGCCCTATGTAACATGTTTATTGTCATGCAGGGTTGTCAATATTGTACAAAACAGAGTGGGCCGGTCATCCTATAAAAAGCATTGTTCGGATGATAAAACGTTTCTATTTTTGTGATAAATTTCTCGGCGGTAAGTTGGTTAACATTTGAAGATACTAAACAGTTATTTGAAAACATCCAAAATATTATAATTCACAATTCAACTTACTCATAACGAACCCTCTTGAACCTCTCTTGAGGTGTGTTTGCCCTATGTAACATGTTTATTGTCATGCAGGGTTGTCAATATTGTACAAAACAGAGTGGGCTGGTCATCCTATAAAAAGCATTGTTCAGATGATAAAACGTTTCTATTTTTGTGATCAATTTTTCGGAGGTAACCTAGTTGGTTAACATTTGAAGATACTAAAATCTAGGCACTTATGATACACAGTCCCATGAACAGTCTATTATCTTTGAGCTAGGGACTTTTCTTAGGGACCAAAGCTTGTTGGAGCTCTACATTTGTCTGGCCTAATGCCAACGACAAAAAAATTTAGTTGTTATATGTTCTCTCTTTTTCCCTTTTAAGACAACTTCAGACAATTTCTCCATCTAGTACTGCTGTTAGTAATGCCCCCTTACACCTAGTTTGTGACAGATTCAAGGACCTATGTCTTCTTAAGATAGAATGAGAAATTGTACATGAACAAGGTACCTGTATGCTTACAGTAACACACACACATGCACAAAACAATACTCACCTACATGCAATGACTATCGAAAAGTATATTTTTGAACCTTTAGTATTTTTTCTTAAATAAAGGATTGGAAAATAATGAAAGCTTGGTACAAGATGCCACTGAGAAAAGCAAAAAGGTTTTTCTTGGGGGGAAAGGGGAGAAATGGAAGCTTACAGTGAAACAAACAAAAGGTAATGCCTCACCTCAGCACTAGACCACGTTGTACACCAGCATTCAGGATCTTATCTTTCAGATGGTATACGTCATCCTGAATGAAAAATATCAACTGTAGCTTTGCTGCAGGCCTAACTGATAATAAAATCTATGTCAACATATTTATACACTGTTAAATGTTACCTTACCGATACAGCCATGAGTAAACGTATGCCTGCATACATGTAGACCAGTTCCCACCCATCTGTAAAACATAGCTTGCAAGCATACATACCCTCAAGTCTGAGATGGTTGTCTTCTCCTCATAAATGTATGCAGCATCAGCACCAGCTGCCAAGGCACTGAGAGTAGCCAGGTAACCACAGAATCCACCCATGGTTTCCACAACAAACACACGACGCTTGGTGCCTGTTGCTGACTGCTTGATTCGGTCACATATCTGCCAGCAACCACAAACATTGTTCCATCTAAATACAAAGTTAGGACCAAAAGACAAATTTGGAATTAAAAGGAAAAAACCCAAAAACTTTCAGGACAAACAGTAATAGTAATTTTCAGGTACCAGAACATATCTATCAAAGATAACAATCACAAAGCCACAGTGGACCACTCACATCACTAATTTCATTTAAAGCTGTATCAGCACCAAGAGAGAAGTCGGTTCCTGGGACATTGTTGCTGATGGTGCATGGTATCACACATATAGGAATGCAGAAGGCAGGATACTGTGCACGGTTCTGGCCAAGCTCATAAGCACTGTGGAAAGCCTGTCATCATACAAGCACACAGTGGTTCAAACAGTTTCAAGTATATTGCTGTTGAAAGATAATAAATCATAAGATATGTAAATGCCAGACTTATTACGGAATGTAGGCCAAAGATAAAAGCTTTGAAGATCAATGATTTTTACTACCTCATAGTTGCTTCTTAAAAACTTACAAGGAATAAAGATAACCAGGAAATGACCCCTTCATCAGATATATCAATAGATAGACTAAAGACTAAAGGTTTAACTGCTTAGTCAGTGTAGGGGCAGTAAGTTCACCGCTATGTCTAGATCATGGTGTGCAGGTGAAATCCAACCCTTCCCTTTGTCTTTCAAAAAAAACCAAAACAAATATAATAGTGATTTTCGGCTAAGAGGAAATGTGATAATATGAAATGTCATAGTTTCTGTGATAATATTGATACCGGCAAAATATCTAATTTGTTCCCGCTGACAGCTCCTTCCTTATTAGGGAAACGAAATAACATTCCTTATCTTGACACAACTGTCCTTTCTCTGGAGTGTTTAAAATGTTGCTTAAATATTTCAACATTTCAATTATCAATTTCAATGTCTTTGTACTTGAATGTTACAGCCTTGGGAAAAATATTCGGGAAAATTCCGTACCTCAAAGCCACCGACAATCAGTAGACCATCAATCTTAAACTCGCGAAGCTTCTCGGCAATATTACCGAGACCAACCTCATGAGCAAGCTGCCTGCACACACCCATGGTTTAAATTTCTGTAGCAAAGAGTTTGCAAACAACTCTGCACACTCAAACACCAAACACCCATAGTTTAAAAGTCTGTTGCAAAAGATTTGCACACACCTCTGCAAGCTCAAACGTTACAAGAAAATCATTGGTAACAATAAAAAAATACCATGGATATCCTAGTATCTTTGCAGTGGAACATTAAATGTGCTAAAATAAATGGTATGTTTAGAAGTTCAATGAAGATAGAAATCAGAAAACACTGTTAAAATGGCTACATGCATTGCCATGCGTTCATAGATACATATATATGTGTGTTTTCATTTGAGTGTTTGTGCGGATCTTCTGTAAAGATCAAAGTGAAGCTGTGACCAAATAAAAATTTAAAAAAAACAATATCTATACTAATGCTTTACAGAAAAAGAAACTAACTTTTTTGTGCCCAAGAGTGATCCACCACAGGCAGCCCAACCTTGGACCTGCTGCCAAGTAAATGGTTTTACCTAGTAAAACAAAAACAAGGGTTCATCATAAAAAAATTCTCCATACTTAAACAATTATCACACAAAGATACAGAGGCTGCAATATATTTCATAGTAGTAACATGTAAAAAAAGCATTGCATCTATGCACAGCAAGTTCACTATCCTTTTACAATTCTCTCCCTTTAATCATATACCCTGTTGATACTGCTGCTTAGCTACTGAACATGCTTTTCTAGCAATGAAGAATCAGTGATACCTTGATTCTCCATTGTGTTTGATGGTCCACATCAAGCTCTGTTCAAAATACTCTTAACGAAACCCTAAGCCATGGACCAACAAACATCGCCAGCTACTTTGGCATCAGGTATGTCTAGGGATACACTCAGTTATCATATGGTCCTACCCCTCTTCTTTGATGTTACTATCATGACACTGCATCTCCGTGTTCAGTTATCACCCCGGGATCTAGCAATGTGTAATGCAAACAGGAGTTACTCCCTCAGGTGTTAACCACTTTGCTACTTAGGGTCTGCAATGTAGAAAGTATGTATGGGAAAATGACTGAGAATGTCAGTGAGAAATGGGTTAACCATGACACCGTGGAGTACAGCTGCTGCGACCCTGGGAACCCCCTCCCTGACATGGCCATTGTGTACGGCCTTAGAGTGTCATCCGTCACTGCTACACAGAGCGACCAAAGAGTTTCCTACCCCCTCGGGGAAGGAAAACTTGCTTTGAGTGGATTCCAAGTGTGATTTGTGTTATTCGTATCCAAACTGACAGGAGATGCGAAGGGTGACAACCTATGCTAGTTGGGCACCTATCTGTGAGTATAGTTACAGGCAACTGATATTTTGAAGAGGTACTGAGAGGAAGCTTAGTAAGGGTGTGTTGGTGAGTCAGTATACGTGGTTGGGAACTGATACATCGAGGACTAGAACCTTAGGAACTCTTGTAAGCTATGAACTGAGGGATTGATATACATATATAATTAAGAACAGAGGCTACCGCATTACCATACATTTACTTGTCATAGATGGTTTTCACCGTCTTCCCTAAAGAACTGTGCATTAAGACATTTTTGTATAAATATATTTATCTGTGTTCTATGTCGTGAAGTCCTGAGCAACTTGATAACATGATTTGGACAGCCTTAGGCAATCATTTTATTGTGTGTTGAAAGAATGCATATGTGTGTGTTGCTCTTGTGAGAGCCGGTGTCTGTAACAGTGAAAAATAAGATCTTGTGCTTAGCTTAGGTCATCATGTAAAAATCTGCACTTGGGTACACCTGAAAATATTTTCGATCAATGTGCTATACATACACGTCCAGCAACCAGTCCATCAAAGCTTTCCTCAATGGCCAGGATGCGGAAGCCCTGTGTCAGACCGAGACGAACAAAGGATCGTACTGCAGCATTCATTCCACAGGCTGGTGCCCCCACATTCATCACAGCCAGGTTTCGGTGGGTCTGCAGAAATAAGATCATGAGCTGACACACCAGACGAATGAATTCTTCCTACCTGCTTCTGGCTTATTTTTCTCTCCTGTTCAGTTTCTCAGCTAGCATAAGGTCCAGCTTTAAATATTTGCATTTCACTGCAGTCTTTATTGTTTGGCATAGCAATAAATTGTGTGCCTTGTAAATCTTACATCTCTTCGTTCAACCACCATTTCTCAGTCAATGCATCTAGGTTTTGTGCCATTTCTACTCTCCTCATGCAAAATATAAATTCCAATTAACCTAACAAACATTTTTGGTGAACTTTGTTAATTCATCCAGATGTAGGCTAAGATTGAAAGCTGATGTTTGCTGGTACGTGCTGATGCAACTTAACTTTGTAAAAAGCATCCAAATTCAGTCTGCATCTAAAAGCTAAGCATAATTTAAGCCAGCTAGTTTAGTTATAGGCTATCATTCAAATAAAAATTCTGTTACTTCTACCTCAAGCAATGTCTTTTTGACGTTTTTTAAAAGCTAATACTCCATCACCTCAACAGCCCATTCATTCCTCTTTTAACATTCAAAAAGAAAACCCTACATAACTTTCTGCATCCTGTATGCACCACACTATGCACTGCTTCATCTTATTTTAAGAATTTCCAAGAATACACATAACAGAATAGGAAAAAATAAGGAAAGATATCCAACAATACAAACACATGCTCATTCAGAACACTGTAGTCCAAAATACTTTCACTTGTTCCACTTTATACATATTTTCGGGGGAATGGATGTGCATTTGGAACGTGAAAAGGAGATCTTTAGCTGTGTATCTACAGACAGCACAGATAAAGAAAACTGTATGCAGTGCTTGCATGTACACTTTGTACACATTAGTACAGTGCTCCCACTTAAGTTGACCTCCTCAGCTTAGGAAGTACTAAGAATAAACCTTGTGGTTCTGTCTTAGTTGTCTGTTGAGAGAAATATCTTCATATTTTTTTCACTCAGCTAGAACTCCTGCAGGCTGTCTTCCTGCATGTCAACCAACATGCCTCACTGGTAAATCAATAAAATGAAACACAGTGTGTATCAGAACTTTATAAAATAAGTGCAAGCTTTCAATATGAGTAAAATACCACAGTTGGCTCATGCACCCCCCACGTGTTTGCAAGAGTGATGTCTATACCAAGATCAGGTTGTGATAATTTTAATTTTTCTTTTTAATTTACTGGCTATCCTCTATTTAAGGTAGAAAGAAAATACACAGTGTGCTCTACAGCAAAACTGTTCCACAGGAAGCACAGATCAGACTATGACTTTTGTTTAAAGTCTCTGACCCTAGAGCAGGTCAACTTATCTAAGAAGCACTGTATTATATTGCAGTGAACAGTCTGTAATTTATGCACAATCATGGAGAAGATACAGGCATTGTCTCCATCAAATATCAGATAAGGGGACAGTAGGACAAAGATAATGCATGCCAGAAGCAGAACGATGCCTGGTAGCATCACCTAGGTGCTGCACACAAGGGAGACAATAAGACAAAACAGATACTACTAGGACGACACAGCATTAGACCAACAACAGTACATTCACCAGCATGTTACGTCTTTAAACTGCTATAATGACATATGCTGTTAGTCATTCAAGGAATAATGAACACCACAATCAAATTAGTGGGAATAAAAATGTTTTTAAATACTTCAAACCAATGCATGCAGTTAACTCATTTTTTAAAATACCAAAACCAGTTACGTTGTTAGCAAATTAACCAAAACAACAAAAATTACCAAGGAGTCATTTTAATATAGGAAGAAAATTCTTCACTTCATTGGCCTGTAATCCACTTTCCTTTAACTACAAATGGTGTGGGGAATTGAAGATGGCAATTCATATTAAAGTTTCGTTGTTGAATGCAAACACAAATTTGTAATGCCATCACCTGTTGACATCACTGGTTTTCTGGATTATAGATCTAAACCACTGAAACCTGACATCTTAAATTGTGGAAAAAAAAAACTCTTGGCAACTCTAGTACCATCACTCCACACAATTATCATATCTTTATTCTTTCATTTAATGTCTTTTGTGTCCTTCTCTTGTGTGAAGCATGCCAAGCTGGCTACCCTGTCAGGAAATGTGCTATATAGGTGCTTTTTATTATTTCTATTATTACTAATTCCAACTGCAAGAGATCCACACAGTATCTTTTTGCTGCTTTTTTAACATAAACTGACTGGATGTGAAAAAAACACTATAGTTCTTATAATGCTGAAAAAAGATTTCTGCCATTAATTACTAAACTTTACAAATGTAACCAAATTGGATAATAGGTTTTAAAAAATAAATTAAACCTAACAGTTTAGTGCAGCTTTCTAGGTAAAATAGATAGTCGAGTGGTTGAAATGAACACCCCATTGGTCAGGAATGGTGGCAGTGAGAAAAAGAGGAAATATTCACCATCCTTAAAAAAAGCTTGTACTGAGAAAGGTGCAGTCCTTAACACCTCATCCCCTAATGACCTTAAAAAAATGATGACAACATTTACCTTACCTTTTTTATACCTTTATAGGTAAATGCAACATTCATACTAAGCAAAGTTTGAAAAATGTCACTTTACCAAGCTAGATTTTCTGTTTTAATAAAGCAATGAAAAAATCTGTAGGCTTATGTTGTTTTAAAAAGTAGCTACAAGTGTGGTTGATGACTATGCTGCTTTGCATGAAGACAAACTCTTTTTTTAATGCAGCTTATCTCTACAACACCAAATTTTGAGCTCAAAATGCCACAGCAGCTGCCAAACATCCAAAAGCTAAAAATGCTACATCAATATACAGTTAAAAGGCAAAAGAAAACATGAGTTAGATTTCTACCTGTGCAGCTGTTTTGTGATGAATATGGTAACTTCTAATTTAATGTTTTATTAATATTTCGCAAAAATGTTTCAAATATATTTTTAAAATAAGGTCAAAGTAGTTAAAAGAAAGGTAAAAATAAAAGATGGGGTTACTATACAGTCTTTTGCAATCAGTCCAAAGGATAACAGAAAATGACTGGATGGGAGAGGAAAAAGAATTCAACATATAGAAGAAGCAGTGATGGTTATTGCTAGACCCATTTAAAGTACACAGATTACAACAAAAAAAAAATAACAACAGTAATGGATACAGTACTTAAGTGACAGGATACCAAAAATCTGAACAGCTCTGTCCATGAATTCTGATGGGACAGGGAAAAGAAAACTAACAAAAATAAATAAAACTATAAATATTTATTAAAATGGCAGCTGTTTTTGAAACTCTTCTTTCTAGAAAATGCAAAGCACTGCTACCAATGCAGAATCCCCCCAAAAATTTCACTTTTTTAAAAGTGTACCACTAAATGCATCTAAGACAGACCAAAAATTTGAATGTGCGGCCACTCTCGCACAAATAGAAACATGGAAGATTTTCTGTTTTCTTTTTCTTTTTCCAAAGATGAGAAAAAAGTCTCAAGATGAAAGCAAAGCACAGCTGAGGTTTACATTTTATTATATTCAAAAAAACGACTCACGCGGTGATCATTAAAAGGAAACTCCAATGAAACGTCTCTTCCCTGCAAAGTTCTGAAAGTTAATTTTGATTTCAAACCAGAACGGAAATGACTCAAAAATAACAGATGTATGATGGGTCCAAAAATTTTACCAATGACGAAATAGTTTTCTTCAGTTCTCTTTAAAAAAAGGTGACACATAGATAATATGTGCCAAATAAAACATTATATACACAAAGGTTTATTTGTTATATTGTAAAAAGGGCTTGGCCTGGTCAACAGGGTTTTTTGGGGAAATAAAATAATCTTTAAAAATAATCTTTAAAAAGCAAGTATTCCTTTGCACCCAATGCACGTTTGATGATTGAAGAAACAAGGATGATATAGTGGGATGCATGGAAAGATTTGAAACTATATATTATATGTTATATTAATGATCACACCATGAACTGTGTGAGAACGAAAGTAGAAATGATAATAAATACCACTACACAAAGCATAGCGTCACAAAAAACGGAATTTTGTTTTGTTTTATACAAGTATGGCTCTTTGGGATCCAAAAGAACCTTAGTAGATATCCAGTAGCAGCACAAGCTATGTGAAGCTACTTTGTTAACCTGTACACATGTTTATAAACAAGATTTTTTTTAAAACTTTGTTTCACTCTGCTACTACTCTCTACCTTCCATTTTTTTATGGTTTTCTCTTTTTTTTTCTTTCTCTAGTCTTGCACAGATATGTATTTCACTTCAAAATTGTCTACATTAACATATCTTCTGTACAAAAATCTTCACAAATGATACAGAAGTAAAAGACGTCAACTAAAAGCAGCAGATAATATAAAGCTGTAAGTGCCAAACTTTGTGCCACACAGTGACAAGCTACAACTGTAAAACAACTAGTTACTGTTGCAGCCTAACCAGCACTTTAACAACTTTACCAATGGGGGTCAAAGTTTATCTATAGGTACATTCTTTTAAAAATGTCACAAAACTGAAAAAAACACACACAGACACTGCTAAAATTCTCAAACTATTTTCCAAAAAAACCCAGAAGAAATTAACTTTCCATAAAAATAAAGTAGAAAGCTAAATAGATGATAGTGCTATGTGCCTTTCTTTTGTCACTTTACTAATTTAAAAAGTCAACTAAGAACATCAGTTAAAAGCAAACCTAGAATATTCAGTGAATCTAGAAAAAAAAAGCCAAACAAATATGTCTGTTGCTGTGTAATAAGTTACATAGAGCTATTAATCCTTGCACCGCCATAAAACATGCAACTAACACATCTGACTCCTCGCAAGCATATTTACATGGTCAGAGAGTTTGAGAGACAATGTCTGTATGCTGCTATACTTTCTGAATGAAAACAACAGAGAGGTTTAAATAAAAAAGGTTGTTATACCGGGTCTGCTACTTCCTGAAACAAGACAAGGAAGATTTACATGAACGATGGCGACAAGAAGAAAAAAAAATTATTTCGCTGCTACTACACGTCACGGGTGTGAGTTTGAAATTAAACCAAAAACAAACTTCTGTCACTGTCTTCTAAGTGAAATCTGGAAAGAAAATATTGACTGGCATCTATACATCTCTTAATAATACTTCCTATCATCCTTGGAATGTCTGTAAAAGGACATCTAAGACCCAGATGCATATTGCCATAAGAAAATAATCGATAACATTTTTGAAATCCACAAAAAAGTTTACTCTTCAAAAGTGTACTAGTAAAGAAAACAAAATTAGCACAGCATTTAACTCTCAAATGAGATAATGTAACAAATCCTGGATGAATGCCAAGCATGTTCTAAACAATGTTTTCAAACTAATTTCAATGACCAACTATAGAAAAGATATAATATATACAGATAGTAACAAATTTTAAATTAGTTATCAGTTTCATTTTGTCATTGTTTCTGACAGATGAATCATAGATCAAGGATGTGAAGATGGAGGTTCAGAATGTGCTAGTGAATAACAGAAGCTAATTTGATCACCAGAATGGAAATGCTTTCTGTTGCTACATTCAACCTCATTGTGCAAATCTTCAAAATATCCATTCTACACAAACAAGTGTCTGTCCCATCACCAACAAAAGAAACACAATTGACACAGCACTGAAGTCTCATAGTCTCAAGACTATGCAACAAATCTTGGATGTGTACTTACATAGCATGCTCGGAAATAATTTAATCAAGGACCAAACAAAACTAAGGTGAATGTATCTAACATAAAAATATCAGTCTATGCATTTCCAAGTCTTGAGTAGGATATCCCATACCTTCAGCCTAGGCCACAAAAACAGGGAAAGAGAGAATGGTGAAATAATAGGCTCAATTGTCAACCAAAGTCATGTGAACTACAGGCTGTATCAAAAGATCAGACAGCCCTCACTGGCTAAAAACCATCTGCTGCTATTTTAGCCAATCATGTCAATCCCGGACGTGACAAAAAACTGTCTTTTTTAAGACTGGTTGACAAAATCTATTACAAACTGAAGTACTAAATCAGCAGTCAAAAGTACATGACTGATGTTTAAACAAAATCAAACAATACTCCAGCTAGCACGCACAAGCACAGACATTAAGAGCACGTTTCAGTTTTACAGTTTCAAATCAAATACACATACAGTGACTTTCAACTCAGGTTTGAAAACAGCCTTCCCTGCTAAAGAAAAGAAATGTAACCATGTGAAACATGCAAAAGGACTCTGAAGTAAGATTCTCCCTGCTAATTAACGAATACGAAAGTAAACAAGAAAGAAAACAAACCTTGCATGATGAGAAACTGAATGTCAAAAAGAACTAGCAAAAACTAATAAACTTAGCAAAGAAAAAGAGTTCATCCATCCAAAACAAACACAGACCAACTTTTCACTAACTGCATCACCCTTTGAAATCTGCACAGTGACTGTTATATTCATCTCTGGACCTAAAGAAGTTGATGTAGCAGACCCCTTGCAACAAAACCATCACAAACAGTTGCATAGCCTCACGATAAATGGCGCACGTTACCATGTCATCACCCAACTGGTCATTCTCTCATCACCACAGCACTTGTTAGAACTTGTTAAAATGAATGAGAAAAACATATCATAAATGCAGGCACAGACTGGTGAACAAACAGAAAGACTTTTCACACATCTCATGCAAACTCACGAGCAAAACCACAAAGGCAAAATGTGGTTAGATCTGAAATCTCTCTAAATAAAAAAAAAATGTATGCAGCAGCAGCAGTAGAAAATGCACAGTCTTTTGCCAGAGGAACCACTGCATTAAGAACAAGCTGAAGGCATTCACAACCGTTGTCAGCAGCACCTGGGCTCATTGCATTTTCATGCACAATTCATACCGTTACACTTCCATGCAGACACCTTGAGCAAAATCAGCTCTCTGCACTATACTGGAGTTAAAAATAAATGACCACTAACAACCAACCATGCTGCTGCCATGTAAAACCAACATAGTTACAGATCTGCTTAAAGAATCCTGCCATTTGCATCTTCACATCTTGGATGTGCTAAAGTAAGCCCCTTGAAGACCTGCTCTTACACCACAAGATAACATATATGCAGTTTAAACCACATATTGTAATCTTAACTTCTGACAAGCCATTTGAAAAACAATGATGTTTTCTGGCTCTTAATCTACAGAACTACCAATAATCTGTCACAATATGTTGAATTTACCTGCTGGGTGCAAAGACTGGAGGGAGGGCGCAACTTGCTCAATAGACGGTATGTATTCAAATTGTTCTGGAAACTCCTGTAATATAAGCATAAGCATGCATTGTGTAAAAATCCATAGTACTAATGTTTCATAAAGAGTGCTATGCCATTACAAAAAGTCTTAAGGAAGCTTTTTACCATGTCACAACCCTCTAGTCAAGAAGAGAGCCAGTTAAAATCCTGGCAGTTAAAAGATCTTGCCAAGCTGTCTTTTTATCAACTTTTTTTTTTAAGCTTATACATAAAATTTAATGGAACAACCTACTTTCCTCTCAGACGCACTGCCTCCTCAAAATTACGCTCATCCATAGCTGCTTGGACAGCTTTGGTCTGCAAAACAATTCAAGAGAGCATGAAAAGGCTCACCTGATGACCACAGCACAGAACAACAACCAGCATTTAGTAATCAGAAGGATCAAGAGATTCTGACAACTTAGATATAACAAAGATTAAGCGGAAAGTCCTTCAAAGACTGCTGTGAGAAACAGATAAACTCTTGCATCTCTTACGGGTTATATGTTAATATTTTACAACTTTAGGAAACCCTGATGTGTATAATTCATTCTAGACACCAATATACTCAGCTTTTGTTGCAAAATATTGAAATAAATGTTTTAGAAGAAAAAGGAAACATAACCATACTTCTATAAAATACTTTATTCGGGCTCCAATCATAAAACATTTCTTTCATTTATCTGATGGGATAATTAGATGTGCATAATGGAGATGTTTGGATTACAATCTAAATTTAACCTTTGTGTCAGGAACAAATATTAACTCTTTACCCTGGCAACACACTCCATCAGGGGAACACGCACAGTCTGGTTACCCTCCAGTGAGACTACACAAGCTGGTGTGTCGGGTCCTGCATCCATCAGTGCTAACACTGCTTCAGCACCCATCCTCGACCCCTGTCAAAAGATAAGTGCAGCACAATTATACCATTTCCATTTAAGATTTCAATCAAAAGAAAATATGGGCAAAACTTAAATTCCCTGGTATCATTTAAAAACGATGTTGTCCTTAAAGGCTATTTTACAATGTATCCGGTGCACCTAAATTATTTTCATCTAAGATACTTGTTAGCAAAAAAAATAAAAATAAAATTAACACTGATAATGCCTCAAAACTTCCTTACAGTGGATACATATTTATTTAAGGATACTAAAACACAAAAAAGGAGAAAGTAATGGCTGACCAAAACTCTGTCAAAGGCGGATGGACTGCCACCTCTCTGTACATGACCCAGGACAGTGACACGTGTGTCATAATGCAGCCTCTCAACCAGCACCTATGCATCCAAAACATAGATGTCATCATTATTATAGTCTCATGTTTCATAAAATTGTTTTCATTTACTACATGCCAACAACATGTTAAAAGTATACAGTATCTAAGAGTTGGATGATAAAAAAAAAAAAATGTCATAGCTGTCAGCACTATCCAACTGTGCCCTAGATCCAAGCAAAATATTCTTTATCGGTATATTGACATTTATGCAAAAGTCAACAATCAAAATTAATCTTACTTGCTCAATATCACACTGTAAACTATCATGGATGTAAAATTCTCACATTTTTCACATCATCAGCTGAAATAGCATTGCCTTCTCGATCCATTGCACCCTCTGCCACCAGAACAATGTTCAGTCTCTGACCAAGATTACGCTCCTGCAGAACAAATTAGTGGATAAGTCTGTTCTTAGCATCTAGCTGCGCTAAACAATACATATACATCAGTACCAAAATAGACATTCCATCCTATAGCCTTAAGAAACATGAAAAATTAAATGCTTTCTCATACAAAAAATATTGTCATATTTCCTGGATGACTTATTTTTTTACTAATCTAATCTGAAAAGTACACAAAACACTTTAACAACTCTATTCAATCTTCCAGCTATGAAGGTAAATAAGCACAATGTATTCAGGGTAACAGTAACACTTTGCAGCAAAGAAGAAAGGAGAAACGTTAACAATTTTAGTACTGAGGCACATGAACTGCAAGAAGATTTTTTTGTAAATTGTGAAATTAGCATACAGTAGCCAGCTTGTTGCAAAGGGTGGTGCGCCAGTCGCCTTCCGGTGGCCATTCTGGAATGAAAACCCAGTCTGCCTCACTGGCAAGGGCAGCAACCAGTGCCAAGTAACCACAATGCCTTCCCATCACTTCAAGAACAAATGCTCTTTGGTGACTGCATTAGAAATTCCAACTGTACATTAAATGCATATTTACAGGACATAAAATGAGGGGCATAGAGGAAAGGCAATCAAAATATAGTTTAAATGTACTGAGGGAAACACTCACTTACAGCATTACCTATTCCAAAGTTGACAGGAATTTAAAGCTTCATCAATTTTCAAAAACTGAACAGTTATAATTCCCAATTCCTAGCACAGAAAAATGTCTTCTTTCTTAAATATTTGTTTCCCACTGTTACAGTTCATCAAGGATCTGCTTCTCTTTAAAGCTAAAAAATAAAATCTTCATTAAGTCCACCCACCCATCCACAACTTTAGTCTTTGACATACCTAGATGCCGTGGTAGATATGGCATCCACACATTCAATAATACGATGCAAAGCACTGTCGGTTCCAATGGTCATATCAGTGCCACAGAAGTCATTGTCAATTGAACCCACCATGCCAACAATGTTAAGATGCTGACACTGAATGGCCTGCTCCTGAGTCACAGTACCTGTTGTCAAAACACAAAAACTTTAGACACTTTAAAACCACCAAAATAATAGACAGATACACACATTTACACAAAATTTATTTTGGTAAATTAGAATGTCATCACCACATCAAAAGTGTGCAAATAAAAGAGCCTGAAAATGCTTTAAAATGTACAAAGGATATTTTTTACAAACTGTACAGGAATGAAAAGCCAAATAAGGCATGAGGTGCTAATAAAAAAAGGTCTATTCTCAGGCCTACCATTCTGGACAAGCTCCTGCAGAAGACTGGACCACTCCTGGCGAAACAAGTCTGCACCAGTGAGGCTGCCATCTCCACCAATCACCACCAAGTTTGTGATATTGAACTTCAGTAAATTTTCTGCTGCTTTTAGTCGACCTTGACGTTCTCGGAATTCTTTACAACGTGCACTGCCTATAACTGTCCCTCCCTATTAAATTTTTGTAAAAATAGCAATCAAATAATCATGTCCGTCAAGAATTAAAACTTATTAATAACAAATTTGATGAGATTAAAAAGTTTGACATTTAACTTTATATTTAAATGTTCTATGAAAAAACAAATCAAGGAGAAAATACAAAATATACATCTATTTACTCTTGAAAGAAGAAGTAAAATTTATCAACCCTCTTACTAGCTGCAAAATTCCAGAAACACTTGACCAGGTGGCTTCAACAATATTTTCAGTCCCATCAACCATGCCTTGGTAGCCCTGTCCATAATAAAGAAAAATCTATAAATCCTGCAGTTTTTTATGTCTTGGTGTGTAATCCTGCCCATTTTATTGTGTGCGTACATATATATACTCACATTACATTTTTATATGTGGTTGAGTTTGTGAGTTAAAGAAAAATTTCTGTCTTAGACTTCCTCAGACAAAGTTTTTTTTTATTTCAGCTAAATGAATATACACTGAAGAGGCTTGTATTGATATGTCTGTTTAAAATTAAATGATGGTTTCAAAATATTATATAAGCCCTGATAAACAAAAGAATTTGTATGTGTTTATTCTGTATGCTGACTTTAGCATCAGAAAATAAAACAGCTTAAAATACTTTTCTTACCTCCTTCACGAGATATACTTTGCAGCCCAGATAAAACCCCATCCGTACTACTGCCCTTACAGCTGCATTCATGCCTGCATAACAATTACCAATAATAAACTGAAAATATTCACCTGTAATATCTTATGCTCACAATGGTATACATAGACGTTTGGAAGTATCAGAATGTTTGAAAATATTTTCTACATTTCACTGAGTTATTCCATTTACTCTGTAGGAAAATCTCAAAAATATAACATTTTTTATCATAGAATAAATAAAGAAGACTATCAAAAGACATAAGTCTTTTTTCTTTTGTTCTTACTTTAGATATTAACATATATTCCTGAGAACAATGTTTTCAAAAGAAAGGTATAAGCTGTATTTTGTATATGTATCTTAATGACGGAAGGTGACAGAAAATTACCCTGCCATGCTACACATAAAGTTACAAAATATCCTTGCGAAATCTTGCTTTAAACTGTCACTATTAATATTATTAGCATAAAAATTATTCCTGCAACTTCACATGCATTGTATGCATCCACCATGCCTATGACTGTGATTTTATTGAATAAGACATCAATTTCATTTCAAGTGAATATAAACTATATATAGTTTACATGATCATGAAGCATACGTCATCATCAGTAGTAGCAGTAGGGACTGGCTTCTGATTGCCCAGGTCTCATGGCCTTTTAATATCTTCCCCATTATAACTCTCATTAATGTATATTAGTTCTTAGCTTTTTTTCATCAAAGCTATAAAGCAGATCAAAAGAGTTCTTAAAGCTATTTAAATTCTGTGCATAATTAATGTTAGTTGGAAGTGAGTTCTAATTAGGTGCGATTCTTACGTTTATTATTGTTAGAGCTTGTTTTGTTAAAACTGAAAATACGCTGTGCAGCGCTTAATCTGCGACAAAGTCTTAAGTTTATTGTCACTACACAAATTAGTCTCCAACTCTTAAACGAAAGTACATACTACATAAACACGTCCGCGTATGTTTATGCATACAACTCATTTATATATATGTGCGCGCTTCACTCCTCTGGTCACTGATGCCATGGTTATATTCGGTATCATTTGACGAACCTTGAGAGTCTCCTCCGCTTGTGAAGACTGCTATAGAATTGCCAGCCCATGCTCCAAAATCAACCAGCTGACCTTCTTTTCCGGGAGTTGCCAAGACACTGTCTTTTCTGCTGTACCTTCTAGCCGGGGATGCGACCTCAGCCATCTTTGTAAATTAAAGGATGAGTTCTACAAACAACTGCCGATGACCCCACAGTTCTATGACCTTGATGATGAGACCTTGACCTATAGACGTTTCCGGTTTGTTTGCCCTTGTATTCGCTTTTTTTTTTAAAAAAAAAAAAAGATCATCCTGTTATACTTATTTAATATTTTACTTCATTTTTTTCACCACAAAGACACTTTTGTCTAGAACTAGTCAATTCTTAATGTTAAGATTCTTCCTCAACCGCGATCTCCCACAATGCCTTTCTATCCCAGAAAACTCCTCAACTTCCTTTCTAACGTAAAACGTGATAGCAGCAGAAATGAGGTATGAGTACTAGTCAATCATTTTGGTTTCCCCCTCTTTGTTTAAAGGTTACACCTTGAAAATCGTATTTATCAGTAACAGTTGCAAAAGTTGTAACCTTCATCTCTTGAATTTATGCCCTCCAACCTTATTGTTAGTGTTTAGAGAAAATAAAATATTGCACCACATGGGGAAATATGGCCGCCACTCTTTGACGGGACAAGTTCATCGCATGTGACAGTATTATTAACCAACCACTTTTATGACGCATGCTGCACTTTAAAGCGGTAGCGACAAAAAAAAAAGCAATAATTTATACTGTTTTAATCAAAACATAATAAGTGCCTTAAAGATTAAGGTGTTTTTTTACAGTACCCTCCGGCTGCAAAAGAGGTTGTCTGCAGCCGTTCTTAAATGTGGCAAAAACAAGGTGTGGCTTGATCCTAACGAAACTAATGAAATCGCCAACGCCAACTCGCGTAAGTTCTCGTAATGTGTTTCTTTTTCTCTTTGGCCCTTAACCCTCTGACGGCGTTTCGAATTGTTTCGTCTTTCCAAGAAATATGTGCTGTTCTACCACGTAGTATATCAACCAAAGTGGGAGCCATAAAAGGGTTCGAAACGCTCATTTAAAAACAACACATGAAATTTTTTTTGTAATAAGCATCAACAGGTATACATATGTTAAGGTAAATATTTAAGTATTAAGCTTAATGCATTAGATAGTATAGCAAATGCAGACCCCAAAAGTTGCAATGGCTTTCATGATGGTCCATTTTTTTCGCTAAATTTTGCCCAAGCATTCGGTATCTCCAATGGCATGCTGTTTATTTTGTCATTGGTCAAAAGAAATGCAACAAAAATATAACTTGGCATCGTTGGAAGCTGTGTTGTGACAGTTTGCCTGGTTAATGAGTTTTAACATTAAGCAAAAAAGACCTTATTTAGTTGACGCATTCCTCTTACAGTTTCACTCTCCTTGTTTTTATTAAGCATGCTTTTTTGTCACCAGGTCAGAACATCAGAAAACTCATTAAAGATGGCTTGATCATTCGAAAACCTGTCAAGGTTCACTCTCGTGCACGAGTTCGCAAGAATGCCTTGGCACGCAGAAAAGGCCGTCACATGGGACATGGTAAGCGTAAAGGTACTGCAAACGCCCGCATGCCTCAGAAGGTGCTTTGGATTCGTCGCATGCGAGTCCTAAGAAATCTTCTTCGCAAGTACAGAGAGGCTAAAAAGATTGACAAGCACTTGTAAGTTTTATATTGCTTGTTTTCATTTGGTATTTCTGGTGGCTGTTAAAATTATAATGAAATGCAACAAAAGGACATAGCTATATTACTCTTTGATGCACTGTTTTGCTATATTTTTGGTGCCTGATATCATTCTGTGTTTGTTTTTATGTCGTAACATTTTATGGTCAGGTGTGTTGCCATTTTTCAGTCTTTTAGAAATATCTTTATAGAAAGAAATGTTTTATAACAAAGGGCTTGCTAAGAGCATTCAGCTGACATTGCCTATGAAAATTGTTGGTCTCTGGCTCGGCCTGCATTTGGTATCTCCATAGGTGTGCTCTTGACATTGCCAGTTTAAAAAATGCAACTTGCATCGTTGGAGGCTGTCCACTTTGATAATTAATCAACGTAACATTGGTTTTCACATAAAAGAACTTTGAGGATTTCATTTGTTGTTTGCCTGTGGAAATTGTAGACTTTTTGTTTAGCATGCATTTGGTATCTCTGGTGGCATGATTATGATGTCACTGGTCGAAAAAAATGCTACAGAAATAAAACCTGCATCGTTGGAAGCTGTCCATTATGACAGTTAATCTGGTTCATTGGTTTTCACATGTAAGAACTTAAGGATTTCTTCAATTTTATGTGGCTTCTTATCATACCTTTTTCTTATGCTGATTTATGTTACTTTGCAGATACCATGAGCTGTATCTGAAGAGCAAAGGCAATGGCTTCAAGAACAAGCGTATCCTTATGGAGTTCATCCACAAGAGGAAGGCTGAGAAAGCTAGAACCAAGCAGCTTAGGTAATATTTTTGGTCAAAAATATTTCAAAATATGGCAGTGTTTTTTGCATTGAAGATTGGGGGAGGGGTGTTGACCCACTAAACTTTAATGGCTATGGCTTGTGGTTCTAACATTTATTGTTTTAACATTACTTGTGTGTTGCAGTGACCAGGCAGAGGCTCGTAGGTCCAAAGTCAAGGAGGCACGCAAGAGGCGTGAGGAACGCATTGCCCAGAAAAAGCAGGAGCTACTTAAGACATTTGCAAAGGAAG
This sequence comes from Pomacea canaliculata, assembly GCF_003073045.1. Lineage (NCBI taxonomy): Eukaryota > Metazoa > Mollusca > Gastropoda > Architaenioglossa > Ampullariidae > Pomacea > Pomacea canaliculata. The sequence continues at coordinate 17,732,080 of NC_037593.1, forward strand.
ATGAAGCTCCAAAGAAATAGATTGCTAATCATGAACAGTCTTAATAAAGAGGGGAAGAGTTTTATTATAGTCTTCAGCTGTATTGTGTATGCATGAATGTGAAAAAGGCTGTGTGCTCCTATCTTGGAAGTCCTTGCATTTTTACACTTAGCTGGTCACAAAATGTTGGGCTGATTGCAGAGGGAAAAGCCTGTAGCCAAAAATGGAAACCTAAAATTGACCTGTGCTTGTTTGCCTCTTGCTGTACTCGCATAATATTGAAGCCTACAATTCTCATGAACTTGATCTTTTACTGACATTTGATGCCAGTGGAATATGTGCTAATGATTTTATGCAGCACTGAATCAGGAGAGGAACCCTTTGTGACTCTGAAACAAAATCATTCAGCATCTGATTCTTGTACATGCATGTCCATATTTCAATCTTGCCATTCCTTCCATCATTTATTTTTTAACTTGAAGCTGCCTGTGACAAACATTTTCACCCGTCTCCAAATCACTTCACTGTAAAGTCTGCAATGTTTCATGAAAAGCCATAACTGACAATGCTTACTCAAAATCTGTGCCAGCTGTTGATTTAGATAAATGATTCTGAAACAAAATATTTGATAGCTCATACCTTTGTGAATAAAAAAGATCAAGCCAGGAAAACAAGTTAAAAGTGACTGGAGGCATGGCAAATATGCAAAGTAACAGCATTGGTTTCCTTAAAAGTATTAGGGTTTAGTTTTCTTGTGATAATTTGTAAACGTGAGACTAAAATTGAAGGAGTTAATCTTCGTTTTCAATCGCTCTGCTTCCTTAAAGAAGGTTGGTGTTAGGGCAGTCTTGCCATGCGGGGATTCAGAGAATCTAGGTCTGGTATGGCAGCACCGTTAGGACAGACGATCACATTGGAGGACGTCAAAGATGGCTCACTATCTACGTCCAGCGCTAACGATAGATCGTAAGTGATAACATAAGTTTCATAAACTTTCGGTCAAGGGGGAGTGATCTGTTAAAGCCATTACTCATTGGCCGGCTTGGGGAAGCCTATCTCCTTTGCCTTCCCCCAGTCTTGACGAGAGGGGAGATGCTGTACCCATCCCGCGGCTGTGAAGGGGGCCCGACCATGTTCCTCGAATTTTTTTTTTGTTTTAAAGAAAGGTTGACGTTACATTCTTCTCAGTTCTTGTGGCTCGATTCTATGTGTCGTTATCTAGTTGTCATTACTGTTTACCCTTCCGTCCTTTGTATGCTGTCCATACGACCATACCTCGTTCATTTCTCAATGCCATGATCGTGAGTATGCGCTATATGGATCACCCCTTATCAGGAAAGGGAGCCTGGATCGAGGGCTAAGAGCGTCCCCTAACCTTTCCAGGTTGTTGGGGAGTGAGGTGTTAGAGATCTCACTTTTGGTCGAGGACAGTTTTACGTGGGGGCGGTGCCCGTCTCTTCTCCACCACGCCTTACCTTCCAAGGGCCAATGTCGATTCATTAAGGAAGAAACGGCACGGGGTGACAGCAAGAGTGCATACCAAGCATAAAAGACTCCATCACCAAATCAGGTCAATCAAGGACGTGTATAGGATATTAGTTCGTGGGTCAAGACCTTAGTCATAGAAGACAGTTATAATGACCGCCAATCCAAGCACCATATACCTAATACGGACCATGCTTGTATCCAAGCTTAAAGTCCATTTGTTATTTGACTGAAGATGTCAGAGTGTGACACATCACACATGTGAAAGAATTAATGCTATTGTTTCGTGGTGTGATGGGGATAGCCTTCATTGAAGTTTTTGTAGCTTATGCATGTCTTTTGTTGAATAAACTTATCTTCAAAAAAATCTTATTTCAAAGACTGATTTTTTTTCCATCGCGTTCATGCATTTTAGTCACACCGTGCTAGCCAGCCCTGGTTTATGTAATCAGCTTCACAAAATAGATGATAATAAAACCGAAAGCAAAAACACTAGGGGAGATTTAACAGCCAGATGTAGAATCTAATGTCCAAGATATTAAAAAGAACAAAAATTCGTGTGAAGTATATGCATTTATATTTTATAACGTTATATTAATACAATAAATAATGGATCTGTTATCTCCTCCTGCTTCATCTTATGACTGAAGAGTTCGAGAAAGGGGGGCAACCGAGATCTTCCCATTGCACATGGCAGGGTATCCATATTGATAACGTAGACATATCAGTCATTCGCTAGCCAACGTGTTTCTCACCGACTAAAGATCATGGAGTACATTGGTGAGGGGACCGCAAAGTCCACAAATTTCATGTATGTATTTCTTGTATATGTTGTTGATCTTTAATTCGAACATCTTGCTGATAGTGTGTGTGTGTTTACACTTGACGCCAAATGTACAGCATGCTTGCAAAAATTACTGCTAGGCTCATGTAATGTTAATTATTATTGATACCTCGAAAATACTTGAGAAAGGTGTGCTTTATATCAAAAATTAGTAGCAGACATATTATTTTATAGAACTATTGAAACTGCTATTTATAAAATTGCCAGATCTGAGAGAATGCAATTCAAAATCGAACTTTTTATTGAGCTTTTTTTGTATTTATAACATTTTAGAGTTATATATGTGAAAGTACTTTAGATTCAAAGCACGTGAATCTACTTTTATTTTAGCTTGTGTTGTGACTGTGGAACCCCAATCGAGCCAAACCCAAGCAACATGTGTGTTGCATGTTTGCGTACAAAGGAAGACATCACAGAGGGAATTCCAAAACAGGGTGTCTTGTACTTCTGCCAGAGTTGTGAAAGGTGCGTTTTGTTTTACCAAGATGCGCATGCTCATTTTTATGGCACATCTGTATCTTCAATATACTGTAAAGCATTTGATCACTTGTGAATGTGACAACCAGTAGTACTTGTAGTACTATTTTACACATTCATGTAGAGAATTAACATTTCAATTTAAAAGACTTTTAAAATTAAAATAACTACATAAAAGCTATAACTTAACATTATTTTTTCCAAATGACCTTCAAAAGCACTTATCTTACTTTTAGCCTTTTGTTTATGACAGATATTTGCAGCCACCATCTACATGGATTGCTGCACAGCTTGAGTCACGGGAACTGTTATCAGTTTGCCTGAAAAAACTTAAAGGACTTAACAGAGTGAGTTGATCTTGTTGCTTTGCACCATGAAACATTCACTTAAATGGCTGTGAAGTAATATTCTAAATTATTTTGCAAATTTCTGCAGTTTATTTATGAGACCCAAAACACAATCCTGCATTACCCTAGTTAAGTTGTAGAATAGAATGACAGACATACGTTATATAGGCTATATAGCTAAAATCAAATCAATATCAGTTATATTTCTCGATGTATTTCTTCATTTGAAAATGTTTGGGGGTCTTCGTTGTCAGCTTCTTTGCCCTCTTCTTGTTTCCCTTCCACCCTATTCTTTGCTTAAGGAGAGACAAAATAAAACAAGTTAAGTTTTGTTTTTGTTTTTTTTTTTCTTTTTGGCAAACTTCAATGTGCACCATATGTACTAAATATTTTAAAATGGCCCCTTTTCAAAATTTATTACTCAGAAGAAAGATGCATATTGTACCAATTTATGAAAAACAATTTTCTCATTTCTTTCTTGTTGCATCCATTCATTAAGTGTTTAGAGAAATTTGACTGTTAGATTGACATGCCATATGACCTAATGGTGATGAAAATTCTCTCGCAGGTTCGGCTGGTAGATGCTGGTTTCATTTGGACGGAGCCCCATTCTCGTCGCATCAAAGTTAAACTCACAGTTCAGAAGGAGGTAAGTGATGAAAGATCTAGACATTTATTTCACTCTGTGCATGTGTGTGTGTGTGCATAAGATGACAGAGATGACTGGTTTCATGTTGATGTTTGTCGCCTTTGTGGTAGAGGGTTCAAAGAAAAGTGAAGGAAACTTCATGGTGGTGGTTTTGCTTCTGTAGAGTTCATTTGACTGCTGAGTGTGAGTCATAATGGCAGTCATGGTGTTTCTTTAGGTGCAAAGTGGTGCAGTGCTGCAGCAGATCTTTGTAGTGGAATATGTGGTACAGAACAATATGTGTGAGAACTGCCACCGCGTGGAAGCTAAGGACTTCTGGCGTGCAGTGGTACAGGTCAGACAGAAGGTGAGGTGTAAGTTTAAGATTTCATGTAGTTATATCCACAGCAGTTTAGGCAGTCAAAAGCACAAGGTCGACTCATTTTGTTGATTGCTGTCTACTTGTTTTATTTCATACAAACCATCAGAAGAATGTCATGCAGTAGTTGGTGCATTGAAAATGTCCACCAAAGAACGATTTTCGGCTGCCTTATGATCATCTTTATGGAAATTAAAAAGATGTCTTCATCTTATAGTTGCAGCAATGATGATGATGGTGACAAGTAATAGTTCTCAGTCTTAAAAGATTAGATCCACAGATTAATGTGGGGTGCATCATTTTCAGCAAAACTAATCATAGCAGAAAACCTATGCTCATGCATACACATACTTCTTGTGTACACAAACATGTACACACAAGACAATTATTTAAATTTTCTTTAATATGCAGGCAGATCACAAGAAAACCTTCTTCTACCTTGAACAACTTATCCTAAAACATCGTGCCCATTCAAATACGGTCAACATCAAGCCTATGGCAGGTGAGTTTCGCTGTGTCTGTTCCGTTTAAAAAGACAATACTGCCATGCATGCAGGTACACATGCTTTATCATAGTCTGTTGTGCATGTTTTCATTTTCATTGTGGTGTGTTCTCCAGATGGCCTGGACTTTTACTTTGTCAAGCAAGATGATGGCCGTAAACTAGTTGACTTTCTTTCTGCTGTTGTGCCCTGCAAGTAAGCATGTTTATTCTTTCATAATATAACCCAGTGGTGCCCAACCTTTTTTCGCCCAAGGCCCATACTGGACATGATATAAAATCTTGCAGGCCAGAACATGGCCATTGGGGGTTTTGCCAGACTCATGACATTAAAAATGAAATTTTGTTGTCTGATTAAAATGAGTAAGCCGGATGTATGACGCAGGCTATAGGTTGGGCACCCCTGATATAACCAGTCAAGTTGCATAGCATTTTTTATAACTCAGAAGTTTCTCTTTAATATATTGACCTGCGTTTTGTCAAAAGACTGCATGTGGTAAGAAGTAAGTAGAGTATTTGCTTCCGAGGGGTTTTAAGGATGAAGTTACAGAAGAAAACTTTTTTTTTTGTCTTGAACCTTTCAGTACTTGTAACAACTACAAGTTTTCTTTTAATACAGGTACGCAACAGCAAAGGAGCTGGTGTCACATGATGTGCACAACAACACTTACAATTTCAAGCACACCTTCTCAGTAGATATCGTACCAGTATGTAAGGTAAAGTGTCGTAACATTTCCTACATCTTTGCATGAAGATGCTTCTTCACTGATTTTGTGTTGTCAGGGCTTGCTAGTGTGGGAGTGAATATCTGTTTGATAGCCAGATTCTTTGGATAGATTATTTATTTACACCCACCAGAATGTTATCTTGACTTTGACATGGCTAGCCAGGTGCACTCAAAATTTGCTTAATTAAAGAAAAATCATTAGTATATCGAAGGGTAGCAAAATAGAGTTGTGATGAAAGATGCAAAAAATCAATATTTCATATCTGTATCTCTCTTTATACACCACATCAAATGGAAATTAGGTATATCAAATAAACTTTCCAAAACTATTTTTTTCTTCTTAACATCAACTAAAGGACCATACATCATGCACAGTGATGAAATTTAGTGAAGATGGAACATTCTGAAAATTTTTTTTTGCACCTGTTAGTGTTAAAATTGCAGTCTGCAGTGTCAAAAATATTGTATCTTCCTCCACAATTTGCACAGGTTAATTCAAAAAGGTGAAGCTGAAGGTTTCTGGAGAGACATCCTATTATTTATTTATTGACTTAAGTAGGCTTGAAACAGAGGCATTTGAAAATGCATGTCACATAGGTATAAGGACCCACCATGTGGTAATTTTTTATAAGGATCTCTGCACAGATGAATTCTTGCATTCTTAGAGTGTTCTTGGAGGGATTTTTCTGCATTTTCATTTAGAGTGTCACTGTTCACATGAATACATTTCTAGGAAGCAACATGGTTGTAATATTTGCTTATAATGTGGGTCACTTGACTGTGTATTGCAGGACAACATTGTGTGTCTGCCATCCAAGTTAGCACAGCATCTTGGCAGCATCAGCCGTTTGTGTATTTGCTATCGAGTCACTCACTGCATTCATCTTATAGACCCAGCCACTCTGCAGAGTAAGTGGAATTTTTTTTGTTTAGTTTTGTTTTGTAATTGCTTTGGGTCATAGATGTCTGTGTGTGTGTGTGTGGCGGTGGGGGATAGTTTGAAGTACAAACTTTTTGTACCTTCACTTTTCTTACCATGATGTTGCTGACATGGCTTAAAACTAGCATTCAACCTTGAACCAAGAGAATGATGGCCACCTCACTCCTAGGGAAATGGATCAAAAGTCTGCAGCAATGTTAATTTGTTTCAGTTGCCGAGATGAGCAGTCAGATGTTCTGGCGCATGCCCTTTCGACCACTTGTGGGACCACGCAACTTCACCGAGTTTATGGTGATGAATGTGGAGCGGATTGAAGGCAAAGACAAGCCACATCGTGTTCCATCTTCGGCTAAGGTTTGTTGGCGTTTTTTTCATCTTCAATAATGCTTGTGACTGTCCTGTTTGTGTTTCTGTCTTAAACATTTAGTGACAGGCTGTTGAGGAACAGGGAGAACAGAAAAGGTTAAAAGTTAAAAAATAACCTGAAATTGTTGGTGACTTGCATCTGTACATCTTGCAGCTTGGTGTTTCTTCATTAATACATAGTTATGGAAACTGTTAGAGAATCAGTTTGTTCTCATGTTATACAAAATTGTTATTGTCATAGAACGCAGAAAAAGAGAGAATATTAAGGCAAGAGTGGATGCAAGTTAGAGCATGCACCTGTTTCTGCTTGGGCATTTTCATGTATGTTTTGTCAAAGACAGAGTGTAGGATTGCAGTGGTGGATCCTATAATGTAATAGCATTACATATTCAGCGTGTATGTATATATTGGCATGTTCAGCATCTCCTGGTTGATGTGTGGGTGGCAAGAATGAGCGACCTTGGAAGCAATGACCATCAGTTTCACACACGTTCACACCTTGGCCATCTGCTGCATGCAGGTGACACTGTTCTGGGGTAAGTTATCTTGCATTTGAATCTACTTAATATCCTGTCCTTGTATGCACTATTACTAAACCTTGGTAAAGCTAAACTCTTTTTTTTTTTTTTGTATTGTAGTTTTTATTTTCTTTTGTTTTCTTTTTGCTGTTCCTGTTAGTAAGCATACTTTTGTAAAATGTGTTATAAGGTACGACTTCACCTGCTGCAACCTCAACCACCCAGAGTTTGAACAACTGCCTGCGAGTCGAGTACCTGATGTGGTGAGTGATAGCTGCACCTAAATTATGAATAAATAGGCAAATCTTTGAAACATGAGATAATGGGTAGGGATATGTTTCATTTCAGATTGTCCTTGAAGGAGATATTCCCCATTTTATTTTATTGGGAATGAACATATAATGCCTTTATTATGCACCTTATTTATATGTGTTAACAAATTCATGTTATTTCAGCTCTCGTTTGTGTGTTTGTGTGTGTGTGTGTGATTGCATGCATGTGAATGTGATTCATTTGTGTTTGAGTATAGATGCTTGTGAAAAAGGTATTTGACAGAACTAAGCGGAATCGTCGCCGCAAGTGGAAACTCAAGCATATGGCTGATGTTATAGAAACAGAAAGTCAAGAAAAGTAAGTTCCTCACAGAATGTTCGATGCATTATATAATTTATATGTATATAAGTTACTACATAAATGTGCGCTAGAGTAGTCTTTTTATGTATAGTCTGAATTGTGGTTAGCATTGAAATGTAGATCAGTTAGACATGTTTTAGAATTCGATGTCATTATTTTTAACAATGTGCATTTAAAATGACAAGATTCATGTACTGAGAGGTGGTTAAGAAAATATTTTAGAAGGATAGTAATTGGTTTGCTGCATTTCTTTTTTTTTTTTTTTTATTTTGCTTGTAAGCAAACAATGTTACAAGGGGTAAAATATTTCTTGTACTTGTTTTAGTGAGTATGTTGAGTTCCTAGAAGACCTCGAGGAAGATCAAGATTTGCGCCAAGGTGTCAATATTTACAAAGGTACAACATGCAAAAGCATACACATTTAATATAAATGCACTCTCATGTACACACCATCAGTGATCATTCAACATCTATGTCTTGCTGTTCAAATAGAAATATCCACTTGCATAGTCATAATGATGAGTTTATAATTTTCAAAGGTTGTTCTTTTGCTATTGTAAAAGTATTTTATACATCTTTACTACAAAATTATAGTGAAATTTGTTCCACAGTTTCTAAATGTGTGTACTTGCGCAAAGTTCGTTTTATTATGAGATTAATGTGACACAAGTGGTGGAAATGGTAGTGATAAAAGGCAGAAAGGAATGAAAATTGCAGAAAAGAGACACTGGTGTATTGGCTGTAGTTTTACCCTTCTTTAAAGAAATTTGCTAGGTCTTTACAGTAATTGCCAAAGTTGTCTCACAAACCTGCGTTTTTGACAGATGCCGGCAAGCTGAATGCTGAGGAAGAGACAGATGACGAAGAAGTGCCTTTCATCAGTCTAGGGGAGATGTTGGAGGACCTGCACATTGTCGAGGATGCTACTGGTGGGGAAGGAGACCCCATGATGGAGTGAGCAAAGAATCGTCAGTGACGATGTAGATGATGGGAAGGGGACCGTTGATGGAGTAAACCTGACAATTGTTGGAAGCTGGTTTGGCGGAAATGGGAAGAGCTCTTTATAGTTCATTCTGGATTTCATTGTTGGACTCCAGCCATAGGAGATTTCTTACTGTTTATTCAAATGGATTGTTGCAAGTATTTGAAGTTAAGTACAGCAAGTAATAAAGGATTGGATTACATGCCTTTGATTTTAAATTCTCAGAAATAGAGCGCTTGGGATCTTTTTCAAGTGCATTTTGATTTACCTAAGGACACAAAATTGTTACTTGTGTAAAGATGTGACATTCGAATAATGCTAGTTTTCCAAGCATTGTGGAGCTACTGTAGGTGTGATAGATAAGGATTGTGCACAGTACTGATGTGACAACAGGTTTGGTTGAAATGAGCGCTTTTTCATTCACATTTCAGTGTTCCAAAAGGATATCCTAGGGTATAAATTTAGTTGAACATTTTTCTAGTTCAAACATTTTAAAAAGAACAACTAGATATCTGCTGGGGTTAATATAAGTGTATTGCTGTCCAACCATTCTAACATGGAATGATTAGCTGATCATGTTTATCTCATACAAATCCCTTTGTTATTAAAAAAAAAAAAACAGTGGAAGTAAATCTTTGTGATTTTTCCGTGAGTTATTTGTCTATGAGGTAGAGGAAAGGGCCTTACTTCAGTGTTTGTAATCACACGGTGGCTCAGTCAATGTAGAAGCCATGATTAGTCTTTTTCTTCAGTGTGTCAGCCTCCATCTCTACCCCACTTCCCTTTCTCTTCTTACCAAAGGCGGTCCCGGAGGCGCAACGGTTGGCGCCTGTCACTAATACTGTGAGTGTTGGCAGGCCTGGGTTAAGCTCTCGTCTCGGGCATCTTTTCTTTCTCTGCATGTGTGTTTACAGGAGTGGCTGCCGTGCCGTGATATAGCCTTAGTCGTTGGCTCGGCGTAAAACACCAATAGCCCACTCCCCTTACCAACTTGTTTCAATATTGCTTTGGAAGAACTTTCCTTGTATAAACATATGCAAACAGAGAATACACCCTCTTTGTGGTGTGCAAGTATCGGTGTGGGATGCCATGCAGTCGAAATGAAGAAATTACTTTGTTAGGAAGAAAACAAAAGACAGGATGTACCAGAGAGGGCGGGGGGGGGAGCAGTCAAAACTGGTGATGCGTGAAGGTAAGAAGAGCAGGAGGAAGGGGACAAGGGCTGGGGCCGTGACAACGAAACCGAAACTAGACTGGTGTCCTGCGATACGCGTGACAAGACCACGGATGTAACATTCTCAACATAGTAGCATGCCCTAGCTCGTTGTTATTTGCCGTCACGTGACCAAAGGTAGTCTCGGTGACTGCAGCGAAGATGCTTGAAATCAATCGTCTCGTGACGTTACCTCTGCTGTTAAACTTGTACTTTAAAAAAAAAAAAAAAAAGCCCTGTTAAATCAGATTCTGAGTTTTTTCAGCTGCCAAACTTGTAGACAGCATTAATTCCAGAAAACAATATTTTTCGCTAGGGTCTAGCTCAGGGGTGGGCAATTAATTTTCTCAAGGGGCCGCATGAGAAATTGGGATGGTTTTAGAGGGCCGGACTAATATAGTTAACTCAGTTTTACCCAATACTGTATATACAGTATATATACTGGCGGGCGGGCGGGCCTTTGCCCTGGCCTTTTCTAGCTAGAATTTATTCACCACGCGTCTCTCTCATAGAAGCACACACTAGATAGGTTTTTTTTGTTTTGTTGTTTTTAATTTCGTTGAAGAAAGTAAACACATTACACAGGTGGACATGGGAGCCAACAACACCCGGCAAGTCATTCATCTTGAGCTGCTCTACTGGCTCATTAGATCATCTCCTAAGCTCAATAGTTCATTGTATGCCCACTGATCCCTAGGAGAGGTGAACTTTCAGAAGGCGACACACGGGTGGGGGATGAGAAAGCACAGACGCAAATGACGATGACGGGTGCCAACGTCTGCGTGACAGTGTCGCTCACATTCTGACCCTCGCCTTCACCCTGTCGATCCCGAACAGGGTGCGTGATGGCAGCAGTTAAGCATCCCCACGTTTCGTTTCCTGTCTTGACGAGGAGCGACGAGAGAGGGTCGCGGTGATGGCGAGTCCAGAGGCCATCTTAGTGGCCGTGACCTCGGTCTGCAGACATCAGTCACAGCTTCCAATTCCCTTCAGACAGACACCTCTAGCTGCCTGCGCGAAATATTTCTTTGGGTCCTTCGTTAGCACCATGACCAGGTCTGTATCTGCAAAGTTCCCGTCATGAGGCGTTTGTACTGAGGGGAAGGTAAGGTTATCCCAGGGATAACTAGCATAGAAGAACAAACTCTGTGATACGTATGTGCCTCTGCTTATTAACTTCTGCCCCTTGAAAGGCAGCGCAGGCTGTCTTAATAGACACAGTGAACCATTAACACTTACACCTCGCCATCCCTGCAACCACAATGCCTTGCAAGATTTACTGCTTCATCTGGATTCCGCTTGGCCACCCCCAGCACTGCGCCTTTTGTCGGTTGGAGACTAATTTATTGCCTTCTTTTAGGTTGGAGTAAATGTCAAGGTATCGTGTTCTATCACTGATGCTTCTCCTTTCTCCCCGATAAACACACACACGCACGTCAACATTTCATTTTCCTTGTTGATTGTGTTTGTAGCTAGTTGCACAAAGGGATCGTGAGGCCTTCTTGCATACAAAAATAAAATTGAATAGTCCAAGCGTGCATCAATGTTAGGAACATAATCTAAATCTGGCTTGAAAATTGATACATGGATGCGACGGGGTAACAATGCTGTGCACGAAGTGCCCGGATGATCTCTCAGGTGTCAAAGTAGTTTTCTGCATGCTTCAAGCACGCAGAGGACTTGCCCTTAATTGTCATAACAACAAAAAATGAACCCAACAAGGACTTAAAAAAAAAAAAAAAAAAAAAGAGGAAAACAACACGCGAACAACAATCTTCGAAACGAAGAACTGCATGTATCACACCACGTCCACCTTTCTTTAAAATAAAAAAAGGAAAATCCACTGACCAAGGTCGGGCCCCCTTCACAGCCACGGGCATAGGTACACTCCCCAACCACCCACTTCCTCTCGACAGGCCTGGTGAAAATATAAGACGTGGGACTCAACAACGACTTTCTGAAGAATTTACTAATAATAAATACAAAATTTGTAAAGCGCATACTCACACTCAGGGCCGCCGAGAGCCAGCCCGGGCAAAGGGTCAGACGACCTCTCCGGGCCCCTTGTACTTGTAATCGTAAATTATTTTCCCAGTATATAATGTATGTTTACAATTCTACAGACTTCAAACTCAACCTCTGCATGTGTAATGCTTGGGTGTTCTGTCCTTAGACCTTTCTTTAAAAGAAAAAGAAAAGAAGAAGAAAAGAAAATCCACTGACCATGGCCGGGCCCCTTTGACAGCCGCGGACCCGGGTACACCAGACCCTGTCCCCCCCCCCCCCCCCCTCTCGTCAGGCCTGCTCGGCCCCGCATATGAAAGTTCGATAGTTCGGCCTGACAGGCTTTTCCTTTGTGTGGGTTTCCTCCAATTTTGTCTAGTTTAGAGTTAGTGAAGCCGTTAAAGTCTCCTGCAAGAATATATATATAAAATAAAAAAAACAACCTTGGACGAGGCCTGCTCTTCGGGCGGATTGACCCTTGCGATCATCCCAACTGTGGGGGACGAGTGTGTAATTTTATTAGTAAGGGGGACAGCGTTCTCGTTTGTGTCTAGTTAATAAGTACTAAAGCTACTGAGGGCAGGGTTGTTTCCCTTGTTTATGCTCAGAAAAGATAAGTATCGTTTTAATTACGATGTTTCTTCTGTTTTCTTAGTGACAAATAAATGTAAAAATATGGTAAGACAATTAAAAATATGTATAATTAGATTATTAAGAAAAATCTTACAAAACTTGCAATTTTATACACTAAAAGCTACTTACACTGCATGCTATGCTGCTCAACCCGAATATCACGAAAAGCCAGACTATACTGTTGTGAACGTGACTGCCAGGTGGACGTATCGCCGCGTTCAGCGGAACTCCTGTTGTGGGTCCACTTGTGGGGCTTGTGCGACTCAGTTTATGCAGATGTAGACTGATGTCGACCATCTCGTCGTCTCAAGGGCTTGAACCCCCTTCTCTCACGGGTCGGCCTCGTTGAGAGCACGGCTAGGATCGATCCACTCCCCACATGGGGAAATAACAATTCAATGACAAATAATAAAACTTGGAATTGATATACATGATGCACTTTTAACTTGATGACCCTTTGATCATTGTGGTAACGTCTGCTCGATATCGCTCTCTTTTCTCTCTGAGCTGCTAGCACACTTGTACGGTTTCACTTTATACATGAACGTATTCATCTATTGTTATTGTGAAACATGACCACATGTCCATGTACAGTATATAGTCTACACTTGTGGCTCTCTGCCCCGCAGGGCCCCGCGTACTGCCAAGGCTGCCTCTGTATGGTGTAATGACATGTCTCTCTATTTTATTTATTTTTTTTTTTTTGGTGGCAGCATCTCATACCGAAGAAGTGTCTGCATCCTCCAAAAGGCAGAAGATACATTGAAATGAGAAGCAGATGTTTCTAACAGTGCTTTTATAAAACGAAAACTAGTCCCAAGAAAGATATCGTTAGTGCTTCTCTTCCTTTGTTTGTCATTTGCTTCATGTTTTTTTATACAAACAACTCTAAAAAAAATCATGATCATGACACGCTTTTGTGATTTGATATCAATTTTGCTTGTTTTATAAGCCCTTTCTATGACAAGAATAGCACATCACCGGTTCGGACCCCTCGGGGGCAAACAGCCTCACGATTAAAAAGTAAGTATGATAAATTCTAACAAAATAACAAAATCTTACTCTCATTCTCTCTCTCTCTCACGTCATCCAGGGCCGCCGAGCGCAAGCATAGACCCAGGATGGATGACCTCTCTTTGGCTAAGATCAAAGTGTAGTATCTGTTCTTCGATTTTTCAGTCAGTTTTTGCGATATCGTGGCCTTGTAAGGCCGGATACACTTGAGTAGGTGGCAGAGAGGCGACTCCACGACAGCAAGAGGAGTCAGCCACACAGCAGCGTCCCAGTCAGGGCTCTTTGTCTCAGCACTGATATCTTCCAGACATGCCTTCCTTGTACTCGCAGATCGTCACCGGCGGCAACGACACCACCTCAGCAACAAGACCACCAGGCGGCTTCATCCCTCTCTCGGAGGTGGGAGTAGTTTCCTTCACCCTCAACGATGAACATATTGATGATCTCCTGAAAAGATCAACGTTCCAGCTGCACCTGTCAGGCCGACACGCCCTCCTCACTAGAAGGGAGGCCATCATCGCCGTCTTGATAGCGTCCGGCGTACCAAGGTCCGAGATTGTCGGCATATGGAAGGGTGAAAACCCTCGCCTAGTCAATGTCACTCTTTCAAGACCAGAGTTTGTACCGACAGTCCTTGAGGCCAGCCCCATGACACTTCCACAAGGCGTCACGGCACATGTTGAACACGCGGACTGCGCAGTGGTGGAGATAAGGATCCACTGGGTCCCATCGTATATCCAAAACGCTTTCCTCACTATGGGCTTCGAGCAAATAGGGAGAGTCAAAGAAATTCAGACGGAGAGAGAGGAGGACGGCAGCGACAAGGGGACAAGATACCTGAAAGTCGAGATGCAGAGAAAGAACATGGGGAAAATTCCCACCATGATCGAAGCACCAGGACATACTCTCAACATGCTAGTGACAGTTAAAGGCAGAGCGTCAACCTGTCTGGTATGCGGACGGCCGGGACACACCAGGCGAGACTGTCCTGATGTCAGAAAACAATACAGACCAGCGACCGGACCCACTGGCCACAGCAAAACCACCCCCGGGCGAGACGACAAAGGGCCAAGCACCACGCCGACTCTCACGGTCCTCGGCAAAGTCCAAGCTAAGCCTGCCTCGAGGGCTCAAAACCCTTCGATCCAGACAGACGAATCTACTCCAGACCTCCGACCCAGCCAGCCAAGAAGGCCAGCACCCCCACCACCACCCCCACCTCCCCCTCCACCACCTCCACCCTCACCCTTCACCCCTACCACGACAAACCCCCGCCAGGAAGGCTCCACTACAACACCCAAAGAAGCGCCATCAACGCGGCCCCCGAGGGGCTCTGTGCCTAAAAGGACTCCCCCTCCAACCTTGACCCCAAGCAAGACAAGCTATAGCCAGGAGAGCCCCACCGTACGCCCCCAAGAAGCGCCACCAACGCAGCTCCCGAGGGGTTCTGTGTCTAAAAGGACTTACATCGATAACGTAACGATAGACACAGAACCCAGCAAACGCAGCAAGGAGACGTGCCATCGCCCGGACGACGACGCCACAATGATCGACGATGACGACACTATGTGGCAATGACATGTGTTACCTGTTTCAAAAGTGCCCCTCTTTCAACGCTACAACAGCGGAGGAGATTTCAGAGGAAGACTTTCGCACCTGTGTGTTCCTGTGTTTTACCCCCTGTTGGATAACTGTCGCCACCGCACCTACGTGGACAATAACTTTACTTGGTCTAGACGCCAACAACGGCCCCTGCTTTCAATGACTGGCGCGACATCCCCCAACCTCGCAGTGAGTACCTCCCACACAACACAACACAAAACGCCCAGCACTAGAACACCATGCACTTCGCCACACTGTACACCATCATCGCACTACACCTCGTAACACAAACGGCGACCATGCGCATATCGACCCTCAACTGCAGAGGACTCCGACACGACCACAAAATCAACGCACTTCACCAACACATACAGAAACACAACATAGACATCCTCTTACTTCAGGAAACACACATAGATTCCCTGCAGATAGGAAACGAGATCGCCCAGAAACTCGACGGCAAAATAATATGGTCGCTCACCACCCCAAGAGGTAAGGGGGCAGCCCTGTACATAAACAACAAACTAAATGCGGAAATACACCACTTCCAGACCGATTTCCTCGGTAGGTACATAACAGCCACAGTAACGATCAACGCATGCACGATGCAAATCACCAACATTTACGCCCCCAACGACCTGCGCGAGCGTAAAAATTTCTTCAAAGATTTATACCCACTTTTAGCCACATCTCACCCGCAAATCCTCGCTGGAGATTTCAACTGCATCGCTAACTCCGCATTAGACAAAATAGGGGGCAACCCAGAGACAGGCAAGGTCGGACACGCCGAACTATCGGCAGCGGTAAGGGACCATAGACTTGTAGACGTATACAGACTCCTGCACCCCAACACGACGAGCGTTACATGGCATAGCTCCCAGGTAGGCTGTAGACTTGACAAAATCTTCATCTCTCACAGCCTAGCCCAACACGCACTCACGGCCGAACACATAGTGTGCCCTTTCTCTGACCACGACTATGTACAAATAGAACTCTCACACACGACACAAACCAACGTAGGCAAGAGCTTCTGGAAATTCAATACATCACTCTTGCAAGACACAGACTATATCAGTAAAATCAACACCCTCCTACACTTCGCCTCACTAACCAAGTTACAAGGCCCCTCCCTCCTAGACTGGTGGGACCGACTAAAAGAAAGAATCAAAGACATAACAATCCAACACAGCAAACGCAAAGCAAAAGCCAGAAACAAGGAAATTAGAGCCCTCAGTGCACAATACCGAATACTAGAACAACACAAAAACTTAGCTGGAATGAACACCATCAAAAACAGACTGCAACAACTACAAGGGGAGAAAACAACAGGCGCCCAAATCCGGGCTAGAACACCGCTAGGATCCGCACCGGAAACACCAAGTAACTTTTTCTGCCAAAAAGAACTCCAACGAGGTAAACGCAAAACTATAGCCAACATCATAGGCCAAGACGGGCAGCTTCGAACAAACCCGAGCGATATACTCAACTCTTTCAAGGCCTTCTACTCACAACTATACACAGCCGAGACAACAGACCCCGAAACCCAACAACACTTTCTACAAGACCTCCCACAGCTAGACGGCGAGGCGACAGAGAACTTAGGCACACCAATCACTTTATCAGAAATAGAAAATGCCCTCAAGGGCATGAAATCAAACAAAACGCCAGGCTCTGACGGCCTACCAAAAGAATTCTACTCAGCCTTCCTCAAACACCTTGGACCCATACTAATCAAAGTATACACCGCAACATACGAGGCTGGTCACCTGAAAAACGCAAAAAGAATCTTACATCACTCTAATCTGTAAAGACCCCAACAACCCCCAACACATGACAAACTACAGACCCATATCACTCCTCAACACAGACTACAAAATACTCACCAAAACACTCTGCAATCGCATCAAACCACACCTACACCAAGTCATCCACAGCAACCAAACATGCGGAATCCCGGGTAGGTCTATAACAAACAACTGCCACCTAATAAGAGACATAATAGAATACTGCAACAATAGAGGCTACTCTAATCTCATCTTATCAGTAGACCAGGAGAAAGCATTCGACAGAGTCTCACACCAATACCTCCTGCAAACCCTCCAAGCCTTCGGCTTCAACACACACTTCTTACATTGGATATCCACAATATACACAGACATACACAGCAGTGTCATCGTAAACCAACACGTCTCCGACTCTTTCACAATAACCAGGTCTGTCAGACAAGGCTGCAGCCTTTCTCCCTTGCTGTACATTCTATGCCTTGAACCTGTCCTCATCAAAATAAGGCAAGACAAACACATTAAAGGGATCTCCATACCGGGCAAACCGGAGGAGTGCAAAGTGTCTGCATACGCAGACGACAGCAACTTCTTTCTCAATAACCACCAGTCAGTCAGGAGGGTGATAACACACTTCCACCAGTACAGTAAGGCTTCAGGCGCCAAACTAAACATAACAAAAACAAAAGGCATGCTCATAGGAAAATGGAGGAGAGACATCGACAAGCCCCCAGACATTACATGGACGGACAAACTGACAATATACGGGGTGCCTTTCGGTGACGTCACACAAGACGACATTTGGCACCCAGTCCTGACAAAGATAACTGCAACACTGAATCTCTCCAGACTCCGCCGCATCTCACTATATGAAAAAGCCAACATCATAAACACCACAGTCTTGTCAAAACTGTGGTACCTATCCTCAGTATTACCAATACCACCACACTACACCACACAAATAGAAAGGGCCATCTTCGGTTTTCTATGGAATGATGGTCACGAACCAATTAAACGGAAGACCCTCTACCTGCACCCCAAAGAAGGAGGGATAGGCCTGCTGAACATACCCTCCAAGACGGAAAGCCACATCCTGGCCCAGGTGACAGGACTGTTCGGCAATGACGAACAGGACTGGACACACTACGGCCACCTATGGTTGGGGCTAGACCTGAGGAGGAGGTTCAGCAACTACCCCTTCACCAACAAGCATCCACACAGCACCGAAGACATACCCCCTTTCTACCAGGCTTGCCGCACAGCTCTCAACAACCTTCTCGCGGCAGACCCCTACTTCAGTCTGAACTCAGACACGAAAACGAAAACTCTATATCAATCACTTCTAACCAAACGCACTATACCCCCAAGAGTACTCCAGGCCTTCCCACGAATAAACTTCGCAAACACATTCAAACACCTTAGCAACAAACACATAGACCCATGCACCTTAGACACGTCTTTCAAAATTGCACACGACATCCTCCCAGTCGCAGACACCCTACACCGCAGAGGCATAACAAAACAAAAGATGTGCGCCTTCTGCCAGAACAAAAGCGAAACAACAGAACACATCCTCTTCCACTGCACGCACCTACAGCAAGCACACAAGCAACTAGCCACACTGTTGAACAAACTCGCAAACACAGCACCCACACTAGCCTGCATACGCTTCAACACCCTCCCACCCGCCCTATCAACAGCATCCCAAACAGCAGCAACCATCGTTCTCACAGAGTACAAACAAGCAATATGGACACTGAGAAACAAAGCACGCCTCCACAGACTCATTGTATCACCACCCCAGATAGCAGACGCCTTCACCTCGAGGGTCAACGCAAGATTGAAGAAGGACAAAGACACTTTGCCAGAAGAGCACTACCTCGACCTGTGGGGTAAGCTAATGTGAAAGCAACAGAGCGAGAGGGGGAAATCCTCCTCGCCGCACCCCCGACGCAACTTGAAAGAAGATTATGTGAAAGCATCAAATGAACAATAACGTTTCGCAACCCAGACTTCAAATATGTGAAAAGAACTCTTGTTTTTGACACTTGTATATTCTTGTTAATATTTTGTTTACCCTTGTTTTTTAATGTTTGAATAAACAAACATGGAAAAAAAAAAAAGATATTGTTGATGTAGACTGATGTCGACCTTCTCGTAGAGTCAAGGGCTTGAACCCACTTCTCTCACGGGTCGGCCTCGTTGAGAGCACGGCCAGGATCGATCCACTCCCCACATGGGGAAATAACAATTCAATGACAAATAATAAAACTTGGAATTGATATACATGATGCACTGTTAACTTGATGACCCTTTGATCATTGTGGTAACGTCTGCTCGATATCGCTCTCTTTTCTCTCTGAGCTGCTAGCACACTTGTACGGTTTCACTTTATACATGAACTTATTCATCTATTGTTATTTTGAAACATGACCACATGTCCATGTACAGTATATAGTCTACACTTGTGGCTCTCTGCCCCGCAGGGCCCCGCGTACTGCCAAGGCTGCCTCTGTATGGTGTAATGACATGTCTCTCTCTATTTTTTTTGTTGTTTTGTTTGTTTTTTGTTTGTTTGTTTGTTGTTGTTGTTGTTTTGTTTTTTTTTGTGGCAGCATCTCATGCCGAAGAAGTGTCTGCATCCTCCAAAAGGCAGAAGATACATTGAAATGAGAAGCAGATGCTTCTGACAGTGCTTTTATAAAACGAACACCAGCCCCAAGAAAGATATCGTTAGTGCTTCTCTTCTTTTGTTTGTCATTTGCTTCATTTCTTTTTTTTTTTTTTTCTTTCTTTATATACAAACAACTCCAAAAAAAAATCATGATCATGACATGCTTTTGTGATTTGATATCAATTTTGCTTGTTTTATAAGCCCTTTCTATGACAAGAATAGCACATCACCGGTTCGGACCCCTCTGAGGCAAACAGCCTCACGATTAAAAAGTAAGTGTTTAGATTAAAAACTTTTTTCCAACAATAGTTGTTCATGCACCACCATCAATAGTCATCATCATCTTCACATCAGTATGATAAATTCTAGCAAAATAACAAAATCTTACTCTCATTCTC
Source organism: Pomacea canaliculata (assembly GCF_003073045.1). Lineage (NCBI taxonomy): Eukaryota > Metazoa > Mollusca > Gastropoda > Architaenioglossa > Ampullariidae > Pomacea > Pomacea canaliculata. Next base: position 17,752,206 of record NC_037593.1, read on the forward strand.
TCTCTCTCTCTCTCACATCATCCAGGGCCGCCGAGCGCAAGCATAGACCCAGGATGGATGACCTCTCCGGGCCCCTTGTAATTGTAATTGTAAATTATTATTTGATAATATGCTTACATATAGTCCATATCACATTCATCAACAACTGTCTGCGCCGCATCTTTAACATCCGATGGCCTGAGAAGATCTCCAATGCGGACCTGTGGGAGAGAGCCAACCAAAACCCTGCCAGCCTAGACATCAAGAAGCGAAAGTGGGGCTGGATTGGCCACACTCTACGAAAGCCAGCCGACAATATAACGCGACAAGCTCTGGGCTGGAACCCACAGGGGAGGCGTAAGGTTGGGAGACCCAGACAGACGTGGAGGAGATCAGTCCACAGAGAGGCAGAGGCAGCTGGCATGACATGGTGCCAGCTGGAAAGGGACGCCCAGGACCGGGTTCGATGGCGGCGTGTGGTTGCGGCCCTATGCTCCACTGGGGGCGTATAGGAAAGAAGAAGAAGAAGAATAGTCCATATCGGGGGCCCCGCGATAGGAGATTCTTGTATTACGGTATACAGCCTACACTTACGGCTCTCGGCCCCGCATATGATCGTTCGATAGTTCGGCCTGACCGGCTTTTCCTTTGTGTGCTTTTCCTCCAATTTTGTCTAGTTTAGAGTTAGTGATGCAGTTAAAGTCTTCTGCAAGAATATTAAAAAAAAAAAAAAAAACAAACAAAAAAAAAAAAACCAACAAAATCCCTCAAAAGAACAAAATCAAAACCAATAAAAAAAAAACCAAACACAAAATCCCTGAAAAGAACAAAATCAAAACCAATAAAAAAAAACCCCACAAAATCCCTCAAAAGAACAAAACCAAAACCAAAAAAAAAAAAAAACACAAGAAAAAAAAAACCTTGGTCGAGGCCTGCATTTTGGGCGGATTGACCCTTGCGATCATCCCAAATGTAGGTGACGAGTGTGTAATTTATTAGTAAGGGGGACAGCGTTCACGCTATTCCTTGCAAAAGTAACTAAATAAATGTCTTGTACACGTCCTGGCATTCTCTTATCATCGTCTTCGCATACAGGTCGAAACCTAGAATATTTGTTATTCTTATATTCTTGTTTAACGTCACCTGTGCCAGAGACGGACCTGGCAGAGAAAGAATCGAAAGCTCCTTCACCCGCTAATGGCAATAAAACCAAGTGTCAGGCATGTTATTCTCATTACGGCAGAAGGTTAAAATACTATACCTAGCTGAATGCTCCGACTCTTAGTAAATGCAGCCTATGATGTAGAAGTATGATACAGAATGGTAAAAGATTGCCTACAGCACCCGGTGACCCATCCAAGTACTAACCGGGCCCGACGTTGCTTAACTTCGGTGATCGTACGGTGTTCAACGTGGTATGGCCGTAAGCAAATGCTGACTATTTAGCAAACTTTATAAAAGAACCGTACACTCACACTAAAAGTTCAAGGTGTGCCTACAGAACTTCACGAGCACATCTCCTAGACTGGCCTAGAGCAAAGAAACAAATCAGAAGGTGACCGGTAAGTCCAATGCAGACAACAACCGCGCCACCCTGACCCACACGACCACATACGTTCAATGGAGACAACCCGAGCTCCTCTGAACCCTCAAGTCCCACCATCTGCACGACCCACGATCAAGGAGCGCCATGCCAAAGACAACCAGCTTAGTACATCTATAGACTGCGCACTATAGGTGACAGACAGCCTAGATTTCCTAAAAGTTCTCGTTTGTGTCTAGTTAATAAGTACTAAAGCTACTGAGGGCAGGGTTGTTTCCCTTGTTTCTGCTCAGAAAAGATAAGTATCGTTTTAATTACGATGTTTCTTCTGTTTTCTTAGAGACAAATAAATGTAAAAATATGGTAAGACATTAAAAAATATATGTATAATTAGATTATTTAGAAAAATCTTACAAAACTTGCAATTTTATACACTAAAAGCTACTTACACTGCATGCTATGCTGCTCAACCCGAATATCACGAAAAGCCAGACTATACTGTTGTGAACGTGACTGCCAGATGAATGTATCGCCGCATTCGACGTAACTCGATGTTGCGGGCGATGTTGTTTGCGCAGCTTAGACTGATGTAGACCATCTCGTAGTCAAGGGCTTGAACCCACTTCTCTTATGGGTCGGCCTCGTTGTGAGCACGGCCAGGATCGATCCACTCCCCATATGGGGAAATAACAATTCAATGACAAATAATAAAACTTGGAATTGATATACATGATGCACTTTTAACTTGATGACCCTTTGATCATTGTGGTAACGTCTGCTCGATATCGCTCTCTTTTCTCTCTGAGCTGCTAGCACACTTGTACGGTTTCACTTTATACATGAACGTATTCATCTATTGTTATTGTGAAACATGACCACATGTCCATGTACAGTATATAGTCTACACTTGTGGCTCTCTGCCCCGCAGGGCCCCGCGTACTGCCAAGGCTGCCTCTGTATGGTGTAATGACATGTCTCTCTATTTTTTTTTTTTTTTTTTGGTGGCAGCATCTCATACCGAAGAAGTGTCTGCATCCTCCAAAAGGTAGAAGATACATTGAAATGAGAAGCAGATGTTTCTAACAGTGCTTTTATAAAACGAAAACTAGTCCCAAGAAAGATATCGTTAGTGCTTCTCTTCCTTTGTTTGTCATTTGCTTCATGTTTTTTTATACAAACAACTCTAAAAAAAATCATGATCATGACACGCTTTTGTGATTTGATATCAATTTTGCTTGTTTTATAAGCCCTTTCTATGACAAGAATAGCACATCACCGGTTCGGACCCCTCGGGGGCAAACAGCCTCACGATTAAAAAGTAAGTATGATAAATTCTAACAAAATAACAAAATCTTACTCTCATTCTCTCTCTCTCTCACGTCATCCAGGGCCGCCGAGCGCAAGCATAGACCCAGGATGGATGACCTCTCCGGGCCCCTTGTAATTGTAATCGTAAATTATTATTTGATAATATGATTACATATAGTCCATATCACATTCATCAACAACTGTCTGCGCCGCATCTTTAACATCCGATGGCCTGAGAAGATATCCAATGCGGACCTGTGGTAGAGAGCCAACCAAAACCCTGCCAGCCTAGACATCAAGAAGCGAAAGTGGGGCTGGATTGGCCACACTCTACGAAAGCCAGCCGACAATTTAACGTGACAAGCTCTGGGCTGGAACCCACAGGGGAGGCGTAAGGTTGGGAGACCCAGACAGACGTGGAGGAGATCAGTCCACAGAGAGGCAGAGGCAGCTGGCATGACATGGTGCCAGCTGGAAAGGGACGCCCAGGACCGGGTTCGATGGCGGCGTGTGGTTGCGGCCCTATGCTCCACTGGGGGCGAATAGGAAATAATAAGAAGAAGAATAGTCCATATCGGGGGCCCCGCGATAGGAGATTCTTGTATTACGGTATACAGCCTACACTTACGGCTCTCGGCCCCGCATATGATAGTTCGATAGTTCGGCCTGACCGGCTTTTCCTTTGTGTGGTTTTCCTCCAATTTTGTCTAGTTTAGAGTTAGTGATGCAGTTAAAGTCTTCTGCAAGAATATTAAAAAAAACAAAAAAACAAAAAAAAAGCAACAAAATCCCTCAAAAGAACAAAATCAAAACCAATAAAAAAAACACCACAAAATCCCTCAAAAGAACAAAACCAAAACCAAAAAAAAAAAAAACACAAGAAAAAAAAAAACCTTGGTCGAGGCCTGCATTTTGGGCGGATTGACCCTTGCGATCATCCCAAATGTGGGTGACGAGTGTGTAATTTATTAGTAAGGGGGACAGCGTTCACGCTATTCCTTGCAAAAGTAACTAAATAAATGTCTTGTACACGTCCTGGCATTCTCTTATCATCGTCTTCGCGTACAGGTCGAAACCTAGAATATTTGTTATTCTTATATTCTTGTTTAACGTCACCTGTGCCAGAGACGGACCTGGCAGAGAAAGAATCGAAAGCTCCTTCGCCCGCTAATGGCAATAAAACCAAGTGGCAGGCATGTTATTCTCATTACGGCAGAAGGTTAAAATACTATACCTAGCTGAATGCTCCGACTCTTAGTAAATGCAGCCTATGATGTAGAAGTATGATACAGAATGGTAAAAGATTGCCTACAGCACCCGGTGACCCATCCAAGTACTAACCGGGCCCGACGTTGCTTAACTTCGGTGATCGTACGGTGTTCAACGTGGTATGGCCGTAAGCAAATGCTGACTATTTAGCAAACTTTATAAAAGAACCGTACACTCACACTAAAAGTTCAAGGTGTGCCTACAGAACTTCACGAGCACATCTCCTAGACTGGCCTAGAGCAAAGAAACAAATCAGAAGGTGACCGGTAAGTCCAATGCAGACAACAACCGCGCCACCCTGACCCACACGACCACATACGTTCAATGGAGACAACCCGAGCTCCTCTGAACCCTCAAGTCCCACCATCTGCACGACCCACGATCAAGGAGCGCCATGCCAAAGACAACCAGCTTAGTACAGCTATAGACTGCGCACTATAGGTGACAGCCTAGCTTTCCTAAAAGTTCTCGTTTGTGTCTAGTTAATAAGTACTAAAGCTACTGAGGGCAGGGTTGTTTCCCTTGTTTCTGCTCAGAAAAGATAAGTATCGTTTTAATTACGATGTTTCTTCTGTTTTCTTAGAGACAAATAAATGTAAAAATATGGTAAGACATTAAAAAATATATGTATAATTAGATTATTTAGAAAAATCTTACAAAACTTGCAATTTTATACACTAAAAGCTACTTACACTGCATGCTATGCTGCTCAACCCGAATATCACGAAAAGCCAGACTATACTGTTGTGAACGTGACTGCCAGATGAATGTATCGCCGCATTCGACGTAACTCGATGTTGCGGGCGATGTTGTTTGCGCAGCTTAGACTGATGTAGACCATCTCGTAGTCAAGGGCTTGAACCCACTTCTCTTATGGGTCGGCCTCGTTGTGAGCACGGCCAGGATCGATCCACTCCCCATATGGGGAAATAACAATTCAATGACAAATAATAAAACTTGGAATTGATATACATGATGCACTTTTAACTTGATGACCATTGTGGTAACGTCTGCTCGATATCGCTCTCTTTTCTCTGAGCTGCTAGCACACTTGTACGGTTTCACTTTATACATGAACGTATTCATCTATTGTTATTGTGAAACATGACCACATGTCCCTGTACAGTATATAGTCTACACTTGTGGCTCTCTGCCCCGCAGGGCCCCGCGTACTGCCAAGGCTGCCTCTGTATGGTGTAATGACATGTCTCTCTATTTTTTTTTTTTTTTTTTGGTGGCAGCATCTCATACCGAAGAAGTGTCTGCATCCTCCAAAAGGCAGAAGATACATTGAAATGAGAAGCAGATGTTTCTAACAGTGCTTTTATAAAACGAAAACTAGTCCCAAGAAAGATATCGTTAGTGCTTCTCTTCCTTTGTTTGTCATTTGCTTCATGTTTTTTTATACAACTCAAAAAAAATCATGATCATGACACGCTTTTGTGATTTGATATCAATTTTGCTTGTTTTATAAGCCCTTTCTATGACAAGAATAGCACATCACCGGTTCGGACCCCTCGGGGCAAACAGCCTCACGATTAAAAAAGTAAGTATGATAAATTCTAACAAAATAACAAAATCTTACTCTCATTCTCTCTCTCTCTCACGTCATCCAGGGCGCCGAGCGCAAGCATAGACCAGGATGGATGACCTCTCCGGGCCCTTGTAATGTAATCGTAAATTATTATTTGATAATATGATTACATATAGTCCATATCACATTCATCAACAACTGTCTGCGCCGCATCTTTAACATCCGATGGCTGAGAAGATATCCAATGCGGACTGTGGTAGAGAGCCAACCAAACCTGCCAGCCTAGACATCAAGAAGCGAAAGTGGGGCTGGATTGGCCACACTCTACGAAAGCCAGCCGACAATTTAACGTGACAAGCTCTGGGCTGGAACCCACAGGGGAGGCGTAAGGTTGGGAGACCCAGACAGACGTGGAGGAGATCAGTCCACAGAGAGGCAGAGGCAGCTGGCATGACATGGTGCCAGCTGGAAAGGGACGCCCAGGACCGGGTTCGATGGCGGCGTGTGGTTGCGGCCCTATGCTCCACTGGGGGCGAATAGGAAATAAGAAGAAGAAGAATAGTCCATATCGGGGGCCCCGCGATAGGAGATTCTTGTATTACGGGTATACAGCCTACACTTACGGCTCTCGGCCCGCATATGATAGTTCGATAGTTCGGCCTGACGGCTTTTCCTTTGTGTGGTTTTCCTCCAATTTTGTCTAGTTTAGAGTTAGTGATGCAGTTAAAGTCTTCTGCAAGAATATTAAAAAAAACAAAAAAACAAAAAAAAAAGCAACAAAATCCCTCAAAAGAACAAAATCAAAACCAATAAAAAAAACACCACAAAATCCCTCAAAAGAACAAAACCCAAAAAAAAAAAAAAAAAAACACAAGAAAAAAAAAAACCTTGGTCGAGGCCTGCATTTTGGGCGGATTGACCCTTGCGATCATCCCAAATGTGGGTGACGAGTGTGTAATTTATTAGTAAGGGGGACAGCGTTCACGCTATTCCTTGCAAAAGTAACTAAATAAATGTCTTGTACACGTCCTGGCATTCTCTTATCATCGTCTTCGCGTACAGGTCGAAACCTAGAATATTTGTTATTCTTATATTCTTGTTTAACGTCACCTGTGCAGAGAACGGACCTGGCAGAGAAAGAATCGAAAGCTCCTTCGCCCGCTAATGGCAATAAAACCAGTGGCAGGCATGTTATTCTCATTACGGCAGAAGGTTAAAATACTATACTAGCTGAATGCTCCGACTCTTAGTAAATGCAGCCTATGATGTAGAAGTATGATACAGAATGGTAAAAGATTGCCTACAGCCCGGTGACCCATCCAAGTACTAACCGGGCCCGACGTTGCTTAACTTCGGTGATCGTACGGTGTTCAACGTGGTATGGCCGTAAGCAAATGCTGACTATTTAGCAAACTTTATAAAAGAACCGTACACTCACACTAAAGTTCAAGGTGTGTGCCTACAGAACTTCACGAGCACATCTCTAGACTGGCCTAGAGCAAAGAAACAAATCAGAAGGTGACCGGTAGTCAATGCAGACAACAACCGCGCACCCTGACCCACACGACCACATACGTTCAATGGAGACAACCCGAGCTCCTCTGAACCTCAAGTCCACCATCTGCACGACCCACGATCAGGAGCGCCATGCCAAAACAACCAGCTTAGTACATCTATAGACTGCGCACTATAGGTGACAGACAGCCTAGATTTCCTAAAAGTTCTCGTTTGTGTCTAGTTAATAAGTACTAAAGCTACTGAGGGCAGGGTTGTTTCCTTGTTTATGCTCAGAAAGATAAGTATCGTTTTAATTACGATGTTTCTTCTGTTTTCTTAGTGACAAATAAATGTAAAAATATGGTAAGACATTAAAAAATATATTATTATTATTTAGAAAATCTTACAAAACTTGCAATTTTATACACTAAAAGCTACTTACACTGCATGCTATGCTGCTCAACCCGAATATCACGAAAAGCCAGTTTATACTGTTGTGAACGTGACTGCCAGGTGAATGTATCGCCGCATTCGACGTAACTCGATGTTGCGGGCGATGTTGTTTGCGCAGCTTAGACTGCTGTAGACCTTCTCGTCGTCTCAAGGGCTTGAACCCACTCTCTCTACGGTCGGCTCGTATCAGCACGGCAGGATCGATCCACTCCCACACATGGGAAAATACAATTCAATGACAAATAATAAAACTTGGAATTGATATACATGATGCATCTTAACTTGATGACCATTTGGTAACGTCTGGCTCGATCGCTCTCTTTTATCTCTGGAGCTGCTAGCAACTTGTACGGTTTCACTTTATACATGAACGTATTCATCTATTGTTATTTTGAAACATGACACATGTCATGTACAGTATATAGTCCACACTTGTGGTCTGCCCGCAGGTCCCGCGTACTGCATCCGCTGCCTTTGTATGGTGTAATGACATGTCTCTCTATTTTTTTATTTTTTTTTTTTGTGGGCAGCATCTCATACCGAAGAAGTGTCTGCATCCTCCGAAAAGCAGAAGATACATTGAAATGAGAAGCAGATCTTCTGACAGTGCTTTTATAAAACGAACCACCTCAGCCCCAAGAAAGATATCAGTTAGTGCTTCTCTTCTTTTGTTTGTCATTTGCATCATTTCTGTCTTTTTTTTTTTTTCTTTATATAGACAATCCAAAAAATCTGATCATGACACACGCTTTTGTGATTGATATCAATTTTGCTTGTTTTATAAGCCTTTCTATGACAAGAATAGCCATCACCGGTTCGGACCCCTCTGAGGCAAATCAGCCTCACGATTAAAAAGTGTTTAGATTAAAAACTTTTTTCCAACAATAGTTGTTCAGCACCATCAATAGTCATCATCATCTTCACATCAGTAGAAAAATTATAAACAAATAACAATCTACTTCATTTCTTCTCTTCATCCAGGCCGACGAGCGCAAGCATAGACCAGGATGAATGACCTCGTCGGGCCTGTAATTGTAATGTAAATTATTATTTGATAATATGTTACATATAGTCCATATACATTCATAAACTGGCGCGCGCATCTTTAACATCCGATGCCTGAGAAGATCTCCAATGCGGACCTGTGGAGAGAGCCAACCAAAACCTGCCAGCCTAGACATCAAGAAGCGACTAAACTATAATAAAAGTGGGCTGGATTGGCCACACTCTACGAAAGCCAGCGAAATATAACGCGACAACTCTGCTGGAAGCCACGTAAGGTTGGAGACCAGACAGACGTGAGGAGATCAGTCCACAGAGAGGCAGAGGCAGCTGGCATGACATGGTGCCACTGAAAGGGACGCCCAGACGGGTTGATGGGGGTGTGGTTGCGGCCCTATGCTCCACTGGGGGCGTATAGGAAAGAAGAAGAAGAAGAATATCCATATCGGGGCCCCGCGATAGGAGATTCTTGTATTACGGCTCTCGGCCCCGCATATGATAGTTCGATAGTTCGGCCTGACCGCTTTTTCCTTTGTTGGTTTTCCCCTCAATTTTGTTAGTTTAGAGTTAGTTAGTGATGCAGTTAAAGTCTCTGCAAGAATATTAAAAAAAACAAAACAAAAAAAAAAAAACAACCAACAAAATCTAAAAGAACAAAATCAAAACCAATAAAAAAAAAAACAAACACAAAATCCTCAAAAGAACAAATCAAAACAATACAAAAAAACACCACAAATCCCTCAGAGGAACAAAACAAAACAAAAAAAAAAAAAAAAAAAAAAAAAAAAACACACACAGAAAAAAATACTTGGTCGAGCCTGCATTTTGGCAGATTGACCCTTGCGATCATCCCAAATGTAGGTGATGAGTGTGTAATTATTAGTAAGGGGGACAGCGTTCACGCTATTCCTTGCAAAAGTAACTAAATAAATGTCTTGTACATCTGGCATTCTCTTATATCGTCTTCGCATACAGGTCGAAACCTAGAATATTTGTTATTTTATATATTCTTGTTTAACGCTGTGCAGGAGACGGACTGGCAGAGAAAGAAAAAGCTCCTTCACCGCTAATGGCAATAAACCAATGGCAGCATGTTATTCTCATTATGCAGCAAGGTTAAAATACTTATAGCCTAGCTGAATGCTCCGACTCTTAGTAAATGCAGCCTATGATGTAGAAAGTATGATACAGAATGGTAAAAGATTGCCTACAGCACCCGTGACCCATCCAAGTACTAACCGGCCCGACGTTGCTTAACTTCGGTGATCGTACGGGTGTTCAACGTGTATGGCCGTAAGCAAATGCTGACTATTAGCAAACTTTATAAAAGAACCTACACTCACACTAAAGTTCAAGGTGTGCCTACAGAACTTCACGAGCACATCTCCTAACTGGCCTAGAGCAAAGAAGCAAATCAGAAGGTGACCGGTAAGTCAATGCAGACAACGACCGCGCCACCCTGACCCACACGACCACATAACGTTCAATGGAGACAACGACCTCCTCTCAAACCTCAAGTCCACCATCTGCACGACCACGATCAAGGAGCGCATGCCAAAGACAACCAGCCTTAGTACATCTATAGACTGCGCACTATAGGTGACAGACAGCCTAGCTTTCCTAAAAGTTCTCTCGTTGTGTCTAGTTAATAAGTACTAAAGCTACTGAGGCAGGGTTGTTTCCCTTGTTTATGCTCAGGAAAGATAAGTATCGTTTATTACGATGTTTTTTCTGTTTCTTAGTGACAAATAAATGTAAAAATATGGTAAGACTTTAAAAATTATGTATAATTAATTATTAAAAAAAATCTTACAAAACTTCAATTTTATACACTAAAAGCTACTTACAAACTGCATGCTATGCTGCTCAACCGAATATCACGAAAAGCCAGACTATACTGTTGTGAACGTGACTGCCAGTAACATATCGCCGCATTCGACGTAACTCGATGTTGCGGGCGATGTTGTTTTGCGCACTTAGATGCTGTAGACCTTCTCGTCGTCTCAAGGCTTGAACCACTTTCTCACGGGTCGGTCTCGTATTGAGCACGTCAGATCGATCCACTCCCACATGGGGAAATAACAATTCAATGACAAATAATAAAACTTGGAATTGATATACATGATGCATTTTTAACTTGATGACCCTGTTGATCATTGTGGTAACGTCTGCTCGATATCGCTCTCTTTTCTCTCTGAGCTGCTACACACTTGTACGGTTTCACTTTTATACATGAACTTATTCTGCTATTGTTATTTGAAACATTACAACATGTCCATGTACATATGTCTACACTGTGGTCTCTGCCCGCAGGCCCCGCGTACTGCAAGGCGCTCTGTAATGGTGTATGACATGTCTCTCTATTGTTTGTTGTTGTTGTTTTGTGTGTGTGTTTTTTTTGTGTGGCAGCATCTCATACCGAAGAAGTGTTCTGCATCTCCAAAGGCAAGATACTTGAAAATGAGAAGCAGATCTTCTGCAGTGCTTTTATAAAACGAACACCAGCCCAAGAAAAGTATTCGTTATCTTTCTTCTTTTGTTTGTCATTTGCTTCATTTCTTTCCTTTTTTTTCTTTATATACAAACATCCAAAAAATTAATCATGATCAGACACGCTTTTGTGATTTGATATCAATTGCCTTGTTTTATAAGCCCTTTCTGACAAGATAGCACATCACCGGTTCGGACCCCTCTTAGGCAAACAGCTCACGATTAAAAAAGTAAGTGTTTAATTAAAAACTTTTTCCAACATATAGTTGTTCATGCACCACCATCAATATCATCATCGCCTCACATCAGTATGATAAATTCTAGCAAAATAACAAAATCTACTCTCATTTCTCTCTCTCTCTCACATATCCCAGGGCGCCGAGCCGCGCAAAGCATAGACCCAGGATGGATGACCTCTCCGGGCCTGTAATTTTGTAACGTAAATTTATATTTGATAATATGCTTACATATAAGTCAATCGAGCATTCACATCACAATCTGTCTCGCCGCATCTTTTACATGCCCGATGGCTTTCTGAGAAGATTCCAGCGGACCTGTGGGAGAGAGCACCAAAACCCCTGCCAGCCTAGACATCAAGAAGCGAAAGTGGGCTGGATTGGCCACACTCTACGAAATGCCACGACAATATACGCGACAAGCTCTGGCTGGAACCCACAGGGAGCGTAAGTTGGAGAGACCAGGGACGGAGGGAGATCAGTCACTAGAGAGGCAGAGCAGCTGGATGACATGAATGGTGCAGCTGGAAACGGACGCCCAGGACCGTTTCGATGGGCGGTGGTTGCGGCCCTATGCGCCACTGGGCGTATAGAAGAAGAAAAGAAGAGATCCATATCGGGGGCCGCGAGGAGATCTTGTATTACAGTATACAGCCCTAACGGCTCCGGGCCCGCATATCGTGTCGATTTCGGCTAGGCTTTCCTTGTGGCTTTCTCCAACTTACGTAATTAGATTAGTGATTGCAGTTAAAGATCTTTCTGCCAATATACAATAAAAAAAAAAAAAAAAAAACAACAAAAAAAAAAAACCAACAAATCCTGTCAAAAGAAAAATACATAAAAAAACCAACACAAAAAATCCCTGAAAGACAAAATACAGGAAACACAATAAAAAAAACCCAAAATCCCTCAAAGAAAAACAAATCAAAAAAAAAAAAAAACACAAAGAAAAAAAACTTGGTCGAGGCCTGCATTTTGGCGGATTGACGCTGGATCATCAAATGTAGGTGACGATGTGAATTATAGTAAGGGGGACAGCGTTCACGCTATTTCTTGCAAAGTACTAAATAAATGTTTGTACACGTCCTGGCATTCTCTTATCGTCGTCGCATACAGGTCAGAAACCTAGAATATTGTTATTCTTATTATTCTTGTTTACCGTCACCTGTTGCCAGAGACGGACTGGCAGAGAAAGAATCGAAAGCTCCTTCACCCGCTAATGGCAATAAATCCAAGTGGCAGGAGTTATTCATTACGGCAGAAGGTAAAATACTATACCTGAACTGCTCCGACTCTTTAGTAATGCAGCTAGATGTAGAGTATGATACAGAATGGTAAAAGATTGCCTACAGCACCGGTGAGCCATCCAAGATAACCGGCCCGACGTTGCTTAACTTCGGTGACGTACGGTGTTCAACGTGGTATGGCCGTAAGCAAATGCTTGACTATTAGCAAACTTTATAAAAGAAGTACACTCACACTAAAAGTTCAAGGTGTGACAGTAACACTTCACGAGCACATCTCCTGAGACTGGCCTAGAAAAGAAACAAATCAGAAGGTGACAGGTAATCCAATGCAGCAACAAACCGGCACCTGACCCAGACCAATACGTTCAATGGATGACAACGAGACTCCCCTCAAGTCCCACATCTCACGACCACGATCAAGGAGCGCATGCAAGCCAGTTGTAATCTAACTGCGCACTATAGGGTGTACAGCCTAGCTTTTCCTAAAACTCGTTTGTGTCTAGTGGTTAAAGGAGTAACTAAAGCTACAGGAGGGCAGGGTTTTCCTTGTTTCTGCTCAGAAAAGATAAGTATCGGTTTTAATTTAGATGTTCTCTGTTTTCTTAGAGACAAATAAATGTAAAATATGTAAGACATTTAAAAATATATGTAACTAATTAGATTATTTAGAAAAATCTTACAAACTTGCCAATTTATACCAAAAGCTAGCTTACACTGCATGCTATGCGCTGCTCAACCCGAATATCACGAAAAGCCAGACTATACTGTGTGAACGTGACTGCAGGTGAATGTAATCGCGGATTCGACGTAACTCGATGTTGCGGGCGATGTTGTTTGCGGCAGCTAGACTGATGTAGACCATCTCGTAGTCAAGGGCTTGAAACCACTTTCTATGGGTCGGCCCTCGTTGTGAGCACGGCCAGGATGATCCACTCCCATATGGGGAAATAACAATTCAATGACAAATAATAAAACTTGGAATTGATATATCGATGCATCTTTGACTTGATGACCCTTTGATCATTGTGTAACGTCTGCTCGATATCGCTCTGCTTTTCTCTGAGCTGCTAGCACACTTGTACGGTTTCACTTTATAATGAACGTATTCATCTATTGTTATTGTGAAACATGACCACTATGTCCATTGAACTATAAGTCACACTTGTGGCTCTCTGCCCCGCAGGGCCCGACGTACTGCCAGGCTGCTCTGTATGGTGATATGACATGGTCTCTCTATTTTTTTTTTTTTTTTTGGGTGGCAGCTCTCATACGAAGTGTCTGCATCTCCAAAGGTAGAAGATACATTGAAATGAGAAGCAGATGTTTCTAACAGTGCTTTATAAAACGAAAACTATGTCCAAGTAAAGATATCGTTAGTGCTTCTCTTCCTTTGTTTGTCATTTGCTTCATGTTTTTTTATACAAACAACTCTAAAAAAAATCATGATCATGACACGCTTTTGTGATTTGATATAATTTTGCTTGTTTTATAAGCCCTTCTATGACAAGAATAGCACATCACGGTTCGGACCCCTCGGGGCAAACAGCTCACGATTAAAAAGTAAAGTATGATAAATTCTAACAAAATAACAAAATCTTACTCTCATTTCTCTCTCTCTCTCACGTCATCCAGGGCCGCCGAGCGCAAGCAAGACCCAGGATGGATGACCTCTCCGGCCCTTGTAATTGTAATCGTAAATTATTATTTGATAATATGATTACATATAGTCCAATCACATTCATCAACAACTGTCTGCGCGCATCTTTAACATCCGATGGCCTGAGAAGATATCCAATGCGACCTGTGGTAGAGAGCCAACCAAACCCTGCCAGCCTAGACATCAAGAAGCGAAAGTGGGGCTGGATTGGCCACACTCTACGAAAGCCAGCCGACAATTTAACGTGACAGCTCTGGCTGGAACCCACAGGGGAGGCGTAAGGTTGGAGACCAGACAGACGTGGAGGAGATCAGTCCACAGAGAGGCAGAGGCAGCTGGCATGACATGGTGCCAGCTGGAAAGGACGCCCAGGACCGGGTTCGATGGCGGCGTGTGGATTTTTTTGCGGCCCTATGCTCCACTGGGGGCGAATAGGAAATAAGAAGAAGAAGAATAGTCCATATCGGGGGCCCCGCGATAGGAGATTCTTGTATTACGGTAATACAGCCTACACTTTACGGCTCTCGGCCCCGCAATATGATAGTTCGATAGTTCGGCACTGACCGGCTTTTCCTTTGTGTGGTTTTCCTCCAATTTGTCTAGTTTAGAGTTAGTGATGCAGTTAAAGTCCTCTGCAAGAATATTAAAAAAAAAACAAAACAAAAAAAAAGCAACAAAATCTCAAAAGAAAAATCAAACAATAAAAAAAACACCACAAAATCCTCAAAAGAACAAAACCAAAACCAAAAAAAAAAAAAAAACAAGCAAAAAAAAACCTTGGTCGAGGCCTGCATTTGGGCGATTGACCCTTGCGATCATCCCAAATGTGGGTGACGAGTGTGTAATTTATTAGTAAGGGGGCAGCGTTCACGCTATTCTTGCAAAAGTAACTAAATAAATGTCTTGTATACGTCCTGGCATTCTCTTATCATCGTCTTCGCGTACAGGTCGAAACCTAGAATATTTGTTATTCTTAATATTTCTTGTTTAACGTCACCTGTGCCAGAGACGGACTGGCAGAGAAAGAATCGAAAGCTCCTTCGCCCGCTAATGGCAATAAAACCAAGTGGCAGGCATGTTATTCTCATTACGGCAGAAGGTTAAAATACTATACCTAGCTGAATGCTCCGATCTTTAGTAAATGCGCCTATGATGTAGAAGTATGATACAGAATGGTAAAAGATTGCCTACAGCACCGGTGACCCATCCAAGTACTAACCGGGCCCGACGTTGCTTAACTTCGGTGATCGTACGGTGTTCAACGTGGTATGGCCGTAAGCAAATGCTGACTATTTAGCACTTTATATAAAAGAACCGTACACTCACACTAAAAGTTCAAGGTGTGCCTACAGAACTTTCACGAGCACATCTCCTAGACTGGCCTAGAGCAAAGAAACAAATCAGAAGGTGACCGGTAAGTCCAATGCAGACAACAACCGCGCCACCCTGACCCACACGACCACATACGTTCAATGGAGACAACCCGAGCTCCTCTGAACCCTCAAGTCCCACCATCTGCACGACCCACGATCAAGGAGCGCCATGCCAAAGACACAGGCCCGGTTCTACCTATTAGGCGAACTAGGCAATCGCCTAGGGCGCAGCGACCGAGGGGGCGGAAAATATGGCCTGCTTTTTTTTTTTTTTTTTTTAATGAATAATTTTAGGGGAAAATGTCAATTTTCACAAAAATGATATTTAGCAGGAACACTTTTCCTCTGCTTGTAGACTGACCACCACGCTAGTTTCTCAGTACCATGTATGACAGGAAAACCAGTATCGGCATTATCCCAGGGCGCACCTGCAGTGACCACAGCTAACCGGCAGGCAGAGGGGCGGGGAAGGGAGTTGAGACGGGCGGCGTTGGTGGAAGGCACCTTTTCCTCAGCTTGTGGGTTGACTTCACCACCGAGTGTCTCAGTTCATGTAGTTGATGTAGTACAGGAAAACCCATTATTACAGGGCGCAACTTGAAGTGACAGCTAAGCCAGCGGGGAAGAAGGGGGCGGAGAATAGACAGCGGAGGGGCGGTTGGTGGATGGGGCCTGGTAGTGCGGACCCCTACGATGGAGTGGACCGCATTCCACTAATACCAAGCGCACCTTTCTTTCCTCTATCTTACTATTGAAGAGGTTCCACACTTATGCATTGAAAACACTGCAACTGAGATCAGGGACAACAACACTGACTTGAGTTTGCTACGCGAGTTTCTCTGTGGTTATGACAACAGTTTTATGCTCAATATTGTTTACACTTACGAACTTTCAACCCGAAGGAACTTAGCTAATGTCACGAACGCGTTCTTAGTTAATAAGAGTATTAAAGTCTTTAGCAGACAAACATCAAGGTAGAGCCATTTGAAGTTTATAGCATATCTATTTACTGACACTGATGGCCTGTAGTCTTGTACTTACTGTTGTGACTCATGGTCATGAATATTTAACTTTCTTATTAATTATTAAATTTCTGTTCGATTGGTGTTTTACGCTTAATTTAGTTGTCAACTTGTAATGTTTATTTTTATTATCTAAGAGTGCATCTGTTTGTCTACAGTTTGAACGGATAGCTTGTTGTTATGCTCCATTGACAGAATATTTGAAATTGGTTATTAAGAGATAATGCGTACTAAGACCTACAGTCTATATACTTCTCTTGTTTTCAACAAACCCTGTGCTGGACACCACGCAGTAAAGATCACTGGCTTGTGTTTGGGGAGCTGACACCATGATTTACAACTTTGCATTGTTAGTGTCCAGAAGACTCTCTCTTGACAGACTCTCTCATTGCCCGCCCACCTGTGACTCGCTGTGAGGTGTGACTTTGGATGGGAACAAAGTAGCTGCTATCAGGGTGGTCTAGAGGCTGGAAGCTGTGATAGCTTGAGTTTTAGACCACACAGCAAAATAAGACCAGAGCAAGGTGCTACACATTTCTTGTCTCCATCAGTGTGCACTCCATAAAACCTTTTACACGAGTGTTTGAAATGCCCTACTCATAAGTGTAGGTGTGATTTGGGAGGCATGCAAGCATCCATGCACGCCTGCAATTGAAAAACAGACGTACTTTTTCTTGACAAAAAGTAGTTCTTACTTATAAGTTATTAATCAAATCTGCAGCAAATTCTCGAAAAAGATTTAATTTTAATAAGCCATTCTTTGACACTTCTGGGTTCTAACTTCTCTGGTCGTAATGAGTTCTTGTAGAAAACCACTTTTCTACTATTTTTAAGCAGCAAACATGTAGTCAGTTCGGTTTTACTTGTTAGTTCATCTGTAAGATGAGAAAAAAGAGAACCATTGAAAGCACTTGCCGATGGAGGTGCTATAGGTGGACAGGCCCACAGGTAGCGATAAATCTGTCAGTTAATGACCAGTCGGATCAGACTAGCAGACTGGACAAAGGTGGTGCGATGTTACTTGATAGTTGTCCGTGAGACGAGAAAGAGAGAAGAGAGAAAGATTGAAAGGACCTCAGTGGGGTGGCTTAGTGGAGAAGGGTAGAGATAAATCTCTACCACTTTAAAGAAAGTCAGATCACATTACCAGGGCTGGACAGCCAGAGTGGGGAAGAGGTAGTTTGAACTTAAAACCCACAGGACGATGTCAAAACCTCCCTTTTCTGAGCGGCTGCAGACATCTCATGCTGCTGTTTGAATTGACTTTGTAATCGTCTGTTTGGGTGCTTGGAGCTATCATCCTTCCACAGCTGAATCAGTAAAGGTTGTGAACTGCATTTAGCCGAGCCAGACTGAACAGTGCTACTGTCTACAGCCACTTCATGAGTTTGTAAAGATAAGTTCGCATGAATTTTATACACTGTGACATAGCTGTATATATTTCATTAACACGATTTATGTCTTTCTTTACATTCATTTCATTTCCTTATTTCTTATAGTGCTTATTTTGATTGTGTGGATGCAACGGGTTGCGATAGCGGTGGTGTCACTTTTTGCAAAACTTTTCATTGCACAAACGGGTCCGTGACAGTCTGGTGGTCTTTAGCACATCACAAGCGAGTTGAGTTCTGAGACAGACCACCGCAGTCATTACTGGTGATATTTAAGCCTAGCTTTCTTGTTTGAACTGCGTCCATTGAAGACAGATTTAAACAGATTCAGGAGCACAGTGCATTATTTGGATTTCTTTATGATATCCAAAGCATTTCTGAAAAACCAACGAAGGACATTCTACTATCTTGCGAGGTCTTGGCAAAGGCACTAATGCACAGAGACAGCAAACACATTGACGCGGAGGAACTCTGTTCTGAATTTCAGGTTGTGGCTAGAAGACTTCCCAAACCTAAAATGAACCCTAAAGAAGTCTTAACATTCATTATCCAACATAAGCTATTTGATATTGTGCCGAATGTTGTAGTGTCTCTCAGAATTTTATTGATCCTTCCAATTTCTGTTGCCAGTGCAGAACGGAGTTTCTCAAAATTAAAATGAATTAAAAACCATATGAGATCAACAATGTTGCAAGAGAGACTGACTGGACTGGCCACCATATCTATTGAGCATGACTTGGCAAATGCACTCAATCTGAAGGAACTGATAACTCGTTTTGCACAGCAAAAAGCAAGAAAAGTGAGGTTTTAAGCATCAATTTCATGACCAGGACTAAATAAATTGCAAAATAAATGATATAACATGGTTCACTTTTTGTGAGGGGGGGGGGGGGGGCGCAGAATTTTTCTTTCGCCTAGGGCGCAACACAGCCTAGCGCCGGCCCTGCAAAGACAACCAGCTTAGTACAGCTATAGACTGCGCACTATAGGTGACAGCCTAGCTTTCCTAAAAGTTCTCGTTTGTGTCTAGTTAATAAGTACTAAAGCTACTGAGGGCAGGTTGTTTCCCTTGTTTCTGCTCAGAAAAGATAAGTATCGTTTTTATTACGATGTTTCTTCTGTTTTTCTAGAGACAAATAAATGTAAAAATATGGTAAGACATTAAAAAATATATGTATAATTAGATTATTTAGAAAAATCTTACAAAACTTGCAACTTTTATACACTAAAAGCTACTTACACTGCATGCTATGCTGCTCAACCCGAATATCACGAAAAGCCAGACTTATACTGTTGTGAACGTGACTGCCAGATGAATGTATCGCCGCATTCGACGTAACTCGATGTTGCGGGCGATGTTGTTTGCGCAGCTTAGACTGATGTAGACATCTCGTAGTCAAGGGCTTGAACCCACTTCTCTTATGGGTCGGCCTCGTTGTGAGCACGGCCAGGATCGATCCACTCCCCATATGGGGAAATAACAATTCAATGACAAATAATAAAACTTGGAATTGATATACATGATGCACTTTTAACTTGATGACCCTTTGATCATTGTGGTAACGTCTGCTCGATATCGCTCTCTTTTCTCTCTGAGCTGCTAGCACACTTGTACGGTTTCACTTTATACATGAACGTATTCATCTATTGTTATTGTGAAACATTACCACATGTCCATGTACAGTATATAGTCTACACTTGTGGCTCTCTGCCTTGCAGGGCCCCGCGTACTGCCAAGGCTGCCTCTGTATGGTGTAATGACATGTCTCTCTATTTTTTTGTTTGTTTGTTTGTTTTTTGTTTGTTTGTCGTTGTTGTTGTTTTTTTTTTTTGTGTGGCAGCATCTCATACCGAAGAAGTGTCTGCATCCTCCAAAAGGCAGAAGAAACATTGAAATGAGAAGCAGATGCTTCTGACAGTGCTTTTATAAAACGAACACCAGCCCCAAGAAAGATATCGTTAGTGCTTCTCTTCCTTTGTTTGTCATTTGCTTCATTTCTTTCTTTTTTTTTCTATACAAACAACTCCCAAAAAATCATGATCATGACACGCTTTTGTGATTTGATATCAATTTTGCTTGTTTTATAAGCCCTTTCTATGACAAGAATAGCACGTCACCGGTTCGGACCCCTCGGAGGCAAACACCCTCACGATTAAAAAAGTAAGTATTTAGAGTATTATTTCAGTATCATACTTTCCATCAGCAAAATAAAGTCTCATTTCCTCTCTTTTTTAATAGAAATATACATCACTTTTTTCATCTTTGTAAAAAACTTTTTTCCAACAATAGTTGTTCATGCACCACCATCAATAGTCATCATCATCTTCACATCAGTATGATAACTTCTAACAAAATAACAAAATCTTACTCTCATTCTGTCTCTCACTCTCACGTCATTCAGGGCTGCCAAGCGCCAGTACAGGCCCAGGATGGACGACCTCTCCGGGCCGCTGATTTTTTTTTCCTAAACGTCCCAGTGAAGGGCCCCTTGTAATTGTAATCGTAAATTATTATATGATAATATGCGGGACAGACGACCTCTCCGGGCCCCTTGTACTTGTAATCGTAAATTATTTTCCCAGTAAATAATGTATGTTTACAATTCTACAGACTTGAAACTCAACTTCTGCACGTGTAATGCTTGGGTGTTCTGTCCTTAGACCTTTCTTTAAAAGAAAAAGAAAAGAAGAAGAAAAGAAAATCCACTGACCAAGGCCGGGTCCCCTTGACAGCCGCGGGCCCGGGTACACCAGACCCCCTGTCCCCCCCTCTCGTCAGGCCTGCTCACACTCCTAAAGAGCATGCTCTTAGCTGCCTAAGAAAAAGAACGAAACATGGACAGCGCAGGAGAGACAGGAAAATAAACAAAGAACATACAAACTATAAAAGAATGAACAATAGTACTGACGAAGGAAAAAAAAAAACAAATACAGAAAATGCAAATATGAACAGAATAACAAAAACAATTTAAAAAACATATTGACCGTGCAGCACAAACAACACTTTTTCAAGAAACTACTATTCATGGCTATATATATATCTCTCGAGGGAAAAAAAACCATCACCCGCTCAAAAGTAATTAAAACACAAGTTCGCAGCAAATAACGCAGGTTAATAAAGCACCATTACATTATTATTATTATTATTATTCAAGCTACAATTAACAGCAGTTAAGTCAACATTAACTTGAGCATCTCTTGCTGTTTGTTGCACCGTAAACCTCAGTTTTTAATTGTACTATGAGTGCGTCAAATCTTTTCCACCTGTAGACCACTACATTCTTAATTCTTCACTTTTTAATTCTTTATCTATGTAAGGAGGGGCTAAAAATGAGACTCAGGAGGCAAAGAATGTGTTCCATAGTATAAACAAAATTTGGAAATAACAAACACACAAAACTCGAATCGCATCAGAACTACATTCTAACAGCTTTTTCTGTGGTTCAGAGTGGGAGAAAGTAATATAAACAAATTAATTAGTGTTTTTCATAATGCTAGCATAGAAAGAATCCTGTAAATATACTGTTCCCCTAAAAAAATATAATAGTAATTAACCAACGAAGAACTTGCCTACTTCAATCGAAGAGACAAGATTACAATTGTAATGGTGGATGGGTGTTGTGCTCATACGAGAAAACAGCTACAGAGAAAAAAAAAAAAAAAAAAAACCAAAACAATGCTCTTCTGGAGGAATCTCAAAGACAACTTGTCGAATGCCGAGCAGCTGAATCAAAATTTTTAAAGATGGAATTCAAGCCTTTAATAAGACATGAGGCGGCTTAGAATTAAGATGGCCACAGACAGACAAAAGTGAGACAGCTTTGTTGCAGCCCCACACGCCAAGGAATGAATAAGTTTGAGACACAGTATTGTGATTTGTCAATACATGATGCAAATGTGAGGCTTGACATTCTGCTCTCTTGTCAGTCTGACGAGAAACGTGATCGCCACGCTCCAGTGGCGCTCCACCTGATACCCGAACATCCTACAGCGACACGTAGTGACAATAGACGGGTGCTCGCATCTGCAGAGGTTGTTTACCTTAATATGGCGGAGGCCGTGCACGTGACAGGTGCTGTGAATATTCACCTGCAGTCTACTCGGGATGGATGTCAGACATAACACGATGGTGGACTTTGTCTGCGCGTGAGGTGCGTGCAGCAGTGAGAAAACAAACGAGGGGAGCCAACAACAGAACCTTGAGTCCTGACGAGTCGCCTTCTAACCAGAGGTCAGTGTTTAATTTTTGCAGGTCACGTACTCGTATAATGCACTATCGAGAGAAGGAATATAACAGTTATAAACTTCACGAGTCAACGACAGAGACGCATTCTAAAAAAAAATTAATAAATAAACAAATGCGCTGTTGACGAGTTTGTCGTGCGAATATCATAGAGTGTATTATGTTTATTGTCATTACCAAATATTATATTACAGAAGTGTTTATATATTTTTATACCACTGGCATCGCAGTGAGTTTGTTTACACCAGCATCATCACAAACACTTGAGAATGTGTTGCACTATGTTCATTATAATCTGTGACCAGTCATGCATACGGTCCGTCATTATGTGGAGCATAGCTGTATGTCACTGTGGCTATTTCGTGTGATTGTATGATTTCGCTATTGAAGGTGCTATTTTTCTAGTATTAAATGTCCTTAAAAATAAAACTACACAAGATTTTACAAGTAGCTTTATTGGTGGTGTAGAAGAACAATGCATGATAAAAACCCTTTAAGTTTCTATAGCATTTTTGAGCAGTATATTGAATCCTCCCACGGTCAAGAAATGCTCAACAGCAGAAAGAGTTTCTTCTCTAGTCATACTCCACATTGTCTACAGCGGGCATGCCACATTTTTCTTCTTCTTTTTTTTTTTTAACCATGTGTCTATAAATGTGTGTCGCAAGGTCAGACGTTCCAAACCAGATTTTTAAACAATTTTCGAATGTTGTGTTGAGTTTGTAAATATTTTAGAATGTAATTTAGGGTACGGCACGTCGGGGGTCCAGCTACCAATCAAAGTGTAAAATGTAAGAAAGGAATTCAGACAAACAAATCAAAAAGAAAGAAGAGTATTGAGTTGTGATGCTGGAAGAATCTTTGATGAAGGTGCATTCAAGAGTGGGCAGGGAACTTTTGGATGCAACTCGAGATGAGTAACCAAGAGAGAAACAAATCTGTGGGCTGCGAGATCCAGCTTCGATCCAGTGACAATCGGAAAGAAGTTCAGTCTTTGAGGACAACTGTCTTTCCGATCGACCTCGACAAAGGAACAAATGCAGACGAACTGCTACAGTTTTTTTAAAAAAATAGTTTCATAACAGGATGTCATTTTCTCACTGTCTCAAAGACGCTGGGTAAGGGGGTTGTTTGGTGGGAGGGAGGGACTAACGCGCACGTGACAAAAAAGTCGATCATCGTTAACGGCTGCAAGAAACTATAATGGGTTGAGGAAGGAGGTCAAGTATGGGGGGAAGGAAAGAGGAAAGCTTTAAAACAGGGTCCATCAGGAGACAGCGCATTGTCAGGCAGACTGAGCGGCAGTGCACCTGCCAGGAAGCTCTGCGCGTCGGTAGATGACGACTCGTCGATGACACTTCAGTCATGGTCACCCATTGGTAGCTTGCACAAAGACTCAGACAGATGCTCGAGGGCTTTTGTTTACTCACCTGTTGCTTGAGGATCTTCAGCTTGTGCTCGGCACCCGGTAACGGACTGGCGTCAGACTACTAGCTGTCTACACAACAGGTAGGCGAGCTCACAGGTGTTGCTAAGAACGGAGGTGCGATGCAGGTGTTAAAAATAGAATCAGTAGATGTCGTCCTGCAACAGAGACTGGCAGGAGGGTGTGTGTGGGTGAGGCTGTTGTCCCATGTTTCGTGGGGTGATATTCCGGGTATTACTGTCCGGGCGCGAGAACATCGCCACAGATCGGTTGAGGTTGGTGGCTGCAACCTGTTATCTAGACACGGAATCTATGGTCACGATACCTGACTCGACGGGGAAAAAACAAAACTGTTAACATTGAGATTATGCCACTGATTGTTTATTTATTTATGTCAGTCCTTCGGATGGGGGGATGGCGTGTGCGGAGGAGGAAGGAAACTTGAACCTGTTGCTGCAACTCAGTGCATAAGCAACAGGTGACGGAGACTGATAAAACTCCAGAGGAGAGTCGCTGAGCCGTAACGGTAACACTGCAGATTTTGACTACCATTTCGCCCCAAAAAATAAACAACTTGATGACAACAGTACTTTCGTCGTGGCTGTAAAATAAAGAGATATGAGTATATCAATTTATCTTTAATTGCACCGTTTTGTTAGTTTCGATTGCTTAATGAAGGAACAGCGAGGACAAAAAACTGAATATAAGTTTAAAGTATGATGTCTGAAAACTATTCCCTTTATGACCCCATAGTATGCCGACCTCAGCATGAGTGTATGACTAACCATATGAATTTTTGTGTCCTTGTGTGTATGAATGCGTGCTGGGCCGTGATCGTGGATGTGTGACTTCCAGGACAGTGCACGTGTAGTGAGAAATAACGGACTGAACTCACCCATCCGACATCAATCTGCTCACCTGCCCACGTCTGGCGACTACCTGCTCACCTGTCCAGAGTCAGACACCTGTCCACACCAGACATTGAGCTGTACACCTGCTCACAATGTCTGACAAACGCAAGCAGCTTGCCATCTTCCTCTTCGTGTGGCTCCACGCGACAGCGACTGCAAACATAGAGGCGTTCTTTCCGGCGGGTAAGAACTTTTCTGCCGACCGCATTCACGGATAAAAGGAGGTAAAGATTTATAAATGGCCGAGAAAAGATGGAGGACCCAACAGCAGATGTGTCCTGACGACCGTATCACTCGACGACTATTAACGACGATAACGATGACGATGACACGAGTAATGAGTGTATGGCGATACACGTCGAGGACTAGACAGCGAGACGCGAACGACGATGATTGTTGAGAGCGACAAAGACACCAGTAGACACCAAATAATAATATTTGATAGATTTTAATGGAAAAAGTCCTAGTTTGTACAACACAGAATGGTACCCTCATATTCACCTACCCACCCCCATTTCTCTAATTGTAGTCACACCACAACAAGTACTTTGACTTTCTCACAATTGTCTTATCTTTAGAAATGAGCTCGGCAGATGGCAGAAAACCGCTTGTGTTTGAAGTGGGCTCCCAAATAATCCTGAAGTGTCGCATGAAGAATCACCAGACCAGGCCCACCTCTCTCAAAAAAATTTCGTCAGGCAACCTAGTAAGTACCCGACACAGACCTATTGAAGTGTACCAAGAAAAGAAAGAAGAAGAAAGGAAAAAAAATCCCACCCCAAATGAACGAACAAGGAAGTTTCTGCCAATATGATTGTCATTCCAAGTAACGAGGCACGTGTAAACATCCTGAAATTACAGCGCACGACCTCACGTGACCTGTACGATAGTGTTTATTATTATCTGCTCACTTTATAGACATATAAACATTCATATAAACCCACCCGATGAAAGGTATACAGAGTGCACACCTGTTTGACTGTAGTCTCGACGATGTAAGTAGACAATTTGACCTTTGCGTTGTCTGTAGGTGGAAGAAGGGAGGGACAGTGAAGGTAGATCAGACTTTGGGACATACACCACTCATTTCAGGGGGAAAAAAACCAGTCTCAAAGGCAAAGTGCAAGGTACCATGGTGTTGTGCATTCACATGATGTCGTTTCAATGCAGACTGAGACACAAACCCATTCTGTCACAACAGGAAACGACGCTGGACGTCGACGTGGTGGAAGATGGCGTGCAGTACGTTGTGCACAACGCCACCCTGCAAGACTCGGGAAATTACTACTGTCTCCACAACAACAAGAGCGTCGCAATGAAGTCCGTCACTGTGGGATGTCAGTATTGAATGGATTTTACACCTGTCTGCCAGTTTCTGTCTGTCATACCTGCGTGCTTTCATCTGTCGCCTACATTTCTCCTTTCTAGCTCGGTGTTAAATTTAATCTCTCGTAGCCAAAAAACTGTCGTCTCGGTCAAATTAAGGACATGGCTGTCATGGCGACATCAAAGTGTCTTTCATGTCAAACCTTTTGTCTTCGTTGAAAATCACACGTTCATAATAATAATGGGCTAAAAGTCCTGTTGATCGAGTCGAAGCTATTACATTTTCTTTCTGGTAATTATATCCGTGACAGTAACAGTAACTCTGGAAACTTTTGCCCAGATGTCCCCACAAACGACTTCAGCGTGTCGTGCCTGCTCCATGGCGACGAATTAGAGTGTTGTGTTGAGATGGACGAGGGCAGCGACCACGATTTGCTCACGAACTCACTGCCCACACACTGGAGCATGAGTTTGCACAGGTAAGATCGAACACCACGCACCTGCGAAGCAACATGTTTAACGGACACCGATGACATCAGCACACACTGGGCACATATGCGGTCCTCGTCACTGATGACGTCAGTACACTGGCATAGGGCGCGTTGTCGGGGGCGTTAGGCGCCATTGATTTCAAGAAAGGGGAGGCATGTGAAGTGAATCATGCTCACGTTATTTTGTGTGAGCTATAGCAACGAAGACAACAGCGAGTTTATATCTCGACAATGATCGAGCTGACAGACCCGACAAACATGTCAGGGAAGACATTGCTTAAGACACAGATGAGCCCAAAATGCACTGACTTGTTGGGCAAGAGAGTAATCGAACATGGTGAACCTGCATGTCTAGGACGGATAGGATGTACCGACACTTACGGACATAAAATGAGACATTGTACACAAAGAACCCCAGTCTACAGACTTTGTATATGCAATAAAATGGCATTTACATTTAGATACACCTGCAGACATTATAATTTATCTTTGTGTGGAATGATATTAAATATATTAATATATTGAAAGCATGTTTAAAATGTATTTTTAATGATGTTCTTTTCTCTCACTTTCTCAGTGCAAGCGTAGTATACTATTGTTTCCTTGTTCTCATTGTGAAGGCCCTATGAAAGTAATTGGGACACCAAGAACTTGGGAGAAAATGAAGAGCTGTGCATTAACTGGACAGTACAGAACATAATGTGCGAAACTAACTACATAGTGGTTGCTAATGCTTCCAACAATCTGGGCTTTGCCTTGTCCAATGTGACCTTCTGTCCGTTAGATGTAGGTATGTACCTTTCACTATTAAGACTTGTCAGTAAACATGCATGATACTGTGATGCCTGTTGCATAATACTTTGGTTTGAAATTCAAATTGTCCAAATTGTCAAATTATCTTGTCACGAAGCCTGCATGAGATCTTATCTGCTTTCAGTAAAACCAGGCCCGGTGATGAACCTGAGTGTGACACCTGATACAGAGCAGCCACACAGACTCATGGTTTGGTGGGACCGCCCTAAAGACCTGAGTCTCAGTAGGCGCCTTGGAATGGGTGGAGTCAACTACACTGTTGACGTTTATCCACTTCATCATGGCCAACCTATTTTTCATTTGGTTTCAACTGACTTGCCTGACAAAGAGAAAGTGCGTGAAAGAGTGCTTTAACCTTGAGATAACATTGTGTTTCTTTTCAGAAAGTAGTAAAACACATAGGAAAATGCACATTGGATGAGTATGTTGCTAAATAAGGAGCAGGTAGCCGAGTGATTAGAGCACTATAGCATCCAAACTGAGAGGCACACCAGTTCGATACCCGTGTAGCACAGCTCACTTTCCCTAGTTGACCCAGCTGGGAGGAATGGGTACCTGACTCCTAAGAGAGTTGGGGAAGGTAAGGCAGCAAGGGAGAGGGGCACCAGCCTCACATAAAGATGGCCCTGAGAAAAGTGAGGTCTTTAACATCTCACTCCCTTATGACATGAAAAAGGCCATGGGACTACATTTACCTTTACCTTGCTAAATAGATTTTTATCACTTTTAAATTTGATGAATCAGATTGCAAATCAGAGAGTTTGTGTAAGGACTTGTCTGTAGAAATTATAATAGTGAAAACAGGATATATCCTCTACAACACTTAGGTGTATTTATGTATGCACACACACTCACACTCACTCTCGCTTGCTCAAATTAACAAAAAACACACACCCTTTATATCTACAAATGTTTCGGTAATGTTAGTGTGTGTACTCATGCAATGCTTTTTTGTATGTGCTCACTAGATGTCTAAATTAATTAAGACAGAAGAGACTGTGATTCACTTTGTGGAGGGCTTGTGGCCATTCACCTCCTATAATGTCACGGTTACCCCACACAGCCGCTGTTGTGCTGGGTCACCAACCACAGTCACAACCAAAACTACTGAATCAGGTTGGTGTTAAGAAATTCAGCACATTGAGTTCAGTTAGTAACTTTACATTATCCTCTTAGTTTGGTATCTATGTTCTTGTATTAATCAAGAATAGTATGCACACCAAAATTGTACAAAACAAAGTTATTTTTGAATCAACTCTTCCTTATAAACTTGTTGCAGTCCTATGCCAGTCAAGGAGTAACATGGGCTAAACTAAACTTCCTTATAAACAGTCTAGACAGATACAACATCTTCAAATATTGAAAATTGATACAAGAGTTTAAAAATGCAGTTTCGAGAACAGGATTAAAGAAAGACTTAATTTGATTTGTTTAACACTGTATGTTTATGTGTTATTTTGCATGCATATGCCTCACATGTGCACAAACTGTTTTTTTAAGCAGTTAGTGAAAAAAAGTATAAATAAGAATATAAATTAGAATATATGTAACTCAAAAACTATTTGTACTTTTGTTTCAGTACCACTCATTGCACCAGAAATTATTGCTTGGGTGCAGACTGGCACAGGAGTTGTCATTCACTGGAATGTTGGTTTTATTTTTTATTTTTTTCCTTTTTTCCTTTTTAAAAAGCATGTCTGCATAAGCACTAATTAATGTTTACTTACATCTCTCGTTCTCTCTCACACACCTGTGAACAATCTCATTTGTATTTCCGGCAGGTGTATGCACCAGAGGACCAGGGAGGAGAGATCATTGCATACTCTGTATGCACACAAAAGACTTGTCAAAATGTGACATTTGCTAACAGTGAACATAGGCTGCCACAGGTAACCAGTGGTCTGGTGCCAGAAAGATGCATATTGGGCTGCAATGTCACAGTTCAAGCATTTACAAGAAAAGGGCCATCAAACAAAAGTTCTACACTTAAGATTACTCCATATTTAGAAAGTATATCCACATTTTTTTTCTTTAGTGTGTTTGTATTAAAACTCTCTATCTTATTTTTATTTTTTACCTCTCTAACCCTGTGTTCTTAGCTCATAGACAGGATTACCCCCATTAGATGTTAACAGTCAAATCTGATCAAATTATCATAACTCAACATTTTTGCTTTTAGTCATTTCAACTGTTTACACTCATTTCAGGATTTCTAAGCATCTTCATCCGTTAAGGATTTTAATTTCTTCCTCCATTCATACTATGTTATAGCTGCAAAAAAGCGTGTCGATGTTGAAAGAAAAGCTGATGGCTCATACACTGTGCTTTGGGAAAATTCCATCAACAATGTTGTTTCCATTCTCTGGTGTTTTGGGAATCAGTTTAGGAAGGATGCTTCCCATATTCGTTGTCAGGTGAGAGTTCCACTCTTTTTTTGTTTCCACATTTACTTCTTTCTTGTTAAAAATGTTAATTAAGCAATTACACTTGAGGCATACCTGATACTCTGGCAGCCTTTTAAATTTAGACTATAGTTTGCACAGATTGTCTCCCTTACCACCAGAACTTTATTTGAAAAAGTTTAGAGCCACCATGCCCCTTATGGCCTTATGTACAATGACTTGATTCCTCATTATCTATCTATTATCAGGCATGCCAGACAAATACAGATTAGTTACAGTGAAGATAATGAGAACAGGATTAGGGTATGTCTTGGGGAGAAAGCCATAGTTAAGATTTTTTGTTAATTACAGACAGCACTGAGAAAAGCAGCTGCGAACTTCAGCTGTTGCAGTCAGACTGTGAACATCTCTCAGGATGACAGAAAGAAATACAGAGAAACAATGGAAAGCCGCTGGTACTTTGGTATAGGTATTGTTTCTGAAAATCAGAACACTAACAGCAGCATTACCACTGGTAACCCTGTCCAGCTTCACTGGCAGATCTGTGTTTTTGATGAAGAGGGAGGTAGGTTTATAGAAATTAAAAATTACATTTGACCAGTCATCCTATGTTTTGACTGCTATGATGGTCTTTTGTTTAGATTTTAAAGACTGTCCTTTAACTTGCATAAATAAACATAAATCAAGTTAGCGAACTGACACCCAATCCCATTAAAATTGATTTCTTTGCATGTTTTTAGCAACCAGATTCTAATATGTAAGTGTTTGTGCTGTTCTTTTGAAAAAAAAAGGTGTAAGAGAAATTCTGTTCTGGATGCAGATCCTCCGCTACCTATGTTTCAAGTCTTGTCCTGGGAAAATGGGACAGGACTGACAATTGATGCTAACCCCATCTGTAGCAACACTTTGCCAGCACCAGGAAGACCCATTAATGCTACTGTCTTCATTGCAGAGAAACCATTGAACTGCTTATCTGGTATATCCATGACTTTTTAAAAAAATTGTTCTTTATATTCCACTAGCAGTATTTATTGGGTTGTTGAAAAGGTCACATCGACATATTTTTGCTTGTTTTTCAATGGTCATTTCTTTATATAAATAATTGTACCTGGGTTCCCATCGGCACTTGCATCAATTAGGCCACATTTTAAAACTAGATGACCCCCTCTCTTAACAAAATATTTTTCATTAACTTCTGTAGGAGGTGTGTGCTTTTATAAGCCTTACCTGTGCTGACAAAACGTGCTGCATCACTTAGCCATCAAATCCTTGGAAATCTTGGAAACTAGCCACTTGGCTGTGTGCTTCCCTCTCTTGTGTATTAACAGTTTGCTCATACTTTCTAGTTTAACTATGTTTTATTGCTAGAAGGTGGGGTGAATGCAAATCAGCTGCTGCAAGGCAAGAGGCAGATGGACAGAGGGGGCTTGATTCCCAGTAGCAGCTATACAGTGTGTGTCACATACTACGGACAACAAAACAAGAAGGCAACAACCAAGACCACAGTGCTGATGGCCAGTCCCAGTGAGTTGAGTTTTATGCCATGTCAACAACTTGCACACAGCAAGAACAATTAACAGGATAATTCGAAATTTGACATGATGATGCTAATAAAGGATAAAGATTAAAGTGGTCTTTGGTCAGTTATGTCCAAAACAATCATGGATATAAGGGGCCATAGCAGTAGAAATACCCACAAGGCCAGTGGGAGGGAACTAAATACTTTCATATCCCTGTTATTTCACATGAAACATCTGAACAGATTTTAAATATGCCAGGATTGATTTTAAGGAAGACCTTACAAAAAGGTCAGTGAGAGTCTAAGCAGTGAAATACTTTTGTCAAACCATGGAGAGTCTTGAACAGCAGAGGAGTAAATGTTTTACTGGGGGCCTAAAGAAGGCTGCAGAGAGATAACAATGAAAAACATAAAGAAGGCTGCAGAGAAATAACAATGAAAAACATTAAAAGGAAGAATTGTGTGGGAAACATTGAAAAAGGAAAGGACCAAAAGGCAGAGGACAGAACCCCAAACAAAAAAATTGCAATGAATGAAATAAGAGTTTTAACAAGAAAAAAAACGGTGAAAAAACCTGTAAGACAGAAACAGTGTGGAGGAAAGAGGTAGGCCACTCTGCCACCCATCCATGAGGTTGGGCGTCCACCCCTGGCACTAGGAGCCAGGCACAAGGGGTGAGAATGAGGCCATGCCTGGTAAGCAGTGCTTGTTACAGTATACCATTGACCTAGACTAGGACTTCAGTCTACAGCCTGACATTCTCCTAGTGCCAGTAGCAGATTCCTTGTGTCTTTCTCAGACAGACTGGACAAATTTTGTCCTTGCTTGAGGCCAGCACAGATCTCATTGTAAATTGCTACATTTATATTTGGACTAAGACCTGTCAAGCATTGGAAAACAATGTGTGGGTGTGGAGGCAGGCCGGGGATGAGAACTGTGAGAACAGTCAAGCAGAAAAAAACCTCAAAAACAGAAACCAGTTATCAGTCATGAAGAGTTTGGGATCTGTGCTTCACATCATCAGCATTATCAACACTCACCCTTAAGTTCGTTTGCATTAGATGATTTTATTAAGCTTTAATAGCTTGACTTATACTATATGTACAAGCAGCATAGTTTATTTCTAGTTGCTCCTTTGAGGAGCATAGGGCCGCAAATGTACGAGCAGGATAAAAGATTATTATTAAAATTCATCACAAGGTAACCATGTAGGGAGATGACTACATTTATAGTTCTTTAAAAAGTAGAGTTCAGCCCAGTGACTAAAAAGAATTCTAACTTATTATGTCATTTATAGGTCCTGGCATCTCTGTGACCATACTGGTGGCTATTTTTGCTGTGTTAGGCCTGTTCATCCTTAGTCTTCTCATTGGGTAAGACACACAGTTATGTGATGTGGCCTATGTTGTATGGCATAATAGGAAAGCAAGAATGGATTGGTCTGGAAATCATATCAACAATATTATATTTTGTTATTCATTATTTGCAACGTAGCTTTAAAAGCATTTATGTATATCTGAAGGACAGGTTTCACTGAATTTTACTTGCTATAGATGAGCTGTTTTCTCTCAACAGAGCATTGTGTGTCCAATACAAGAAGAAATCCAAGCGTTTTAACAGTATTAGATGGCCTAAAGTGAAAGATGTGCAGCTGAAGGAATCTTGTACCAGCAAACCAAGAATACTAACAAATGTAAGGCAACAAAGGTACTCGTGTTAGTGCTGGCATAGTTTCTCTCCAAGTCTGATTGTTAGGCATGCACAATAAAAGTCATGGGAAGGATAATAACCAACCAGTACAAACAACCTTGTGGATGTCTCAGGGATTTTCACAATTTTTAAGGAAAAGGTTCCAAGATTAGGATGCTCTGACCACAAGGCTAAGCAGCTTTCAGTTTTTGTACTTTCTGAAGTATTATATTTTTAAGACTTACATCAACTGTCAAAGTGTAGCCTTGTCTGCAAATATAATTTATATATCAAATATCTTTGAATTAGTTTTCTGTAGTATTCCTGATTTTTAGTATGCTTTGTCTCATTGTTGCAGATGGCTATGGATCCCCGTACTATGACCTTTACAGATGGAATAAACAAAAAAGACAGTAACATAAAGACTGGGCTACCCAAAAGCTCTCTTCAGACCTCCAGTCCTAAGCATCTCATACTCCACAGCACTGCACAAAGTAGCAGTTTGACCAATGGCACAACCAAAGTTGCTGTCAGCAATATGGAAAGAGGTTTGGGGACATATATTCATCATTCAGACAAGACTAAACACAAGACTTCTGGTCACAGGACACCAGAAATGGTTCCTCTAATTTCAAAATGTCAATCCACCATGAATAAAGTCCATGACGACCATCAGGTTAACAATATTGAGGTAAGGAAGGAAGGCACAGCTCCACAAGAAGCTGCAGTTCTGTCTGATGTCCAGAGCCAGTCTCTGCCCTTGAAACAATGTGACAGTTATGTGACAAATCCTCAGCAACATGCTTTGCTACATTCTATGGCTGGCTGTTTTTGTGTCCCCAGTCTTGAAGAACCAATGACTGACAACCAAGCAACACAAGGTTCTCCACGTTTGTGTGAAGACATCCACAGGTTCGCTACTCAAGATCTGCCTGCATACCCCCAACACACACATGGAAAAAGTGTTCTTCAAGATGAGATCTCACAGCCAGTTAATGATGAAGACTGTATGGAGGAAATAACGCTGACAAAAAAAAGTTGCATGTCAGTCACTTCATCCAAGAGCTATGTAAAATGTATACCTAACCACTATCCAGAGGTTCAAGGAGCCCTAAGTGTGACCTGGAAAGACAACACAATGCCCTCAGAAAGCAATCCAACAGATGTATTACTCAATATAAAGGCACATAGCAACTTTCATGAGCAGGACTCCTCAGACTTAATGCTGCCAGCTACCACAAAGACGCAGGTAGATACAAGAACAAAATCATCTTTACTTACTTTAGGTACAAACCACACAATAAACAATGAAAGTTACATTCACGGTCAAGGAGACTCTTCTCAAATGGCTATTGGGTATCTAGACTGGAAAAGAATTTGTAAGTAGCTGAATATTAGAAAGTCTTCAGTGACGATGAATGATATCTAGGAAGATGTCTCAATAAGTTCTGCAATACATTTAATAATGTTAAAATATTAATAAAGCTGCAATATATATTTACTGACACAAAGGCACAAGAACAAGCCCATTATCATAACTGAGAACATAAGCGAGCAACTAGAGAGCTATAGAGAAAGACATATCAACAATAAACCAGAAAACTCTCCGTTTGCAAATTTGCCTGCTGCCATGACCAGCTTGATGAATTTTATGCAGAAAGAAGTGGTCCAGTCCTTTAATGCTCTCAAATTGTACCATAACACTGAAGTTTAGCTGTCTTCTTTTCACACAAATGCTTCAGCAAAACCAAATGTTTTTTCTCTTAAAGGTTACACTTTGATGCATTGATGTGCCATAAATCATTTTATGGCAACTGAATAATAGATGTTGATCTCTGTCATAGGGTATAAATATAATTTTTGCAAATTTTGAACTTGTATATTTTGATTCTTTTAAATTTATGGTTTTATAAAAAGGCGAATTTCACACATCTCTTTTATAGTGTGAAGGTCATATTCTGAAGGAGTTGAGCAAAATGGTAATTTTTGAGAATTATCAGTGTTGAAATAAAAGGTATGATACACTTCAGTGAGCTGTGCAGTCCGTTTATACACATTAAAGATAAATGACCTTTATCACATTCTTTTTAGTGGCTTCAGCTTTGCATACATGAACATACTTCAAGTTTTCTTGTGTGTTAAGTCAGGACATGCAAGTATACTATACTTGTTGTGCTTGTTCTGGTTTAATTACCTTAATTTATTTCAATAAACATCATATTTGTATTAAACAGAGCAACTTAAAGTGCTTTGTTATGCACCTTTAACTCAAAGCAATCCTTTTCAGCAACAGGTCCACTGCCATTTTATAGGTTGCTTTTAAAAAAAAATCCATGAAAATTATGTCCCCAAAATATAATTTTAAATGCATTTTAACAATCAGATTACGAAGACATTGACCACTCTTAACTTTAGGCAAAGGATGTTTTGTTATCTTTTTTAAAAAATCCACCCTTGTCAGCTTAACTCAAGTTGCTTTCTACAACTGCATTTTTCTGGTTGGATTACAGCAAAAGCGTTGTGTTTATTTCAAACAGTAAATGTAATTTGAAATCATCCACAAGTGAATGAAGTTTATCCAGAATGAGGTAAATCATAAGTTAACATACCATATAATTCTTGTAACTCTGCTGCACAAAACGCTTTAGGAAATATTTAGAGCACTTGCTTCATCAAAAAAAAAAAAAGATTGACAAAGGAAATCTTGTTGCTAAATTTAAGTAAGGAAAGTAAATTGCACATGTTCAGCTTTACAATCAAGTTACTTCCTGTGTAGAAGTTATCAAGATTAAAGCACTAATAATAAAGAAAAAAATTTGAACACCGGACAAATTGTCCAGAGTACCAGCATACCTAGAGCTGCAGCAAACCAAAACACTACTAGTAGCATCCTTAAGGGACAACACAATGAAAAGCACAAACACAATGAAAAGGCTTAATTTTGTTTAATTTGCAAACATTACTTTAGATGTACTATTTATTCCTCATGCATTATGAAACAAACTGTTGAAGCAATTACAAGAAACCCAAGGGACTAGCAAAATATGTAAGATGGGTGTGAGCTATGCAATATCTGGATCAGGATGATCAATGTCTGCAACTGTCACTCTCCCCTGCACCAGCAAACAAGAGCTTACTCAACCAGACCTAGCTGACACGTTTGTATGATGCATTGATAGGAAGCTCTTTAAGTGTCTGCAAACGTTAGAATCACACCAGGCTTTTTTTTTATAATTTACAATTACACAACTAAGCTGTCCTTTCCCACCATGTTCTCTAGCCCATTACAACACTTTCCATTTGGCAAGAACCTTTGTTCTTAGCATGCAATATTGCTGTAAAATGTGTCACACCAGTTTCTGGATTACGGCAAATGTGTAGAAAACTTCTTGTAACAGCCATTGGTTGTTCTCTGAAAGGCAGCATGCTGAATTTTACAAACACATTAGAATGCTAAATCTTTTGACTAGCATCAATACATCATGAAGGAGTCTGCTTGAACATGACAAAGACATGTACAGACATAAAATGACTACTAAATACTAATTTTGTCCTACCCAAGTAATGTTGTTTGTTCCCACTCCAGTTAAGGAATATAATGGGCAGAAGCAGAAGTTAGCCCCCTCTGCCCTATAGCCCACAGATGCCAACTTTGAGCATGGAATGCTACTATGATCACCATCTCTAACACTTGTAATTAAAGTATGAACTAATTTGTTCTCTCCCATCATGTCTAATTCTTGGGGTTTTTTTGTATATCAAATGGTAGGCTGCCTACTCTTGGTCTTCTACTTGATGATAGAACAGATATGACTGAATTTTAGATATTTGTTCTAAACCTGCTTTTATGAAATATTAGCTCATTTTGATCAAATAGGCTTTTGATTACTTTCTTTTCTAAATTGTTAAAATGTAACAATCTCTACACCATTGAAACTTTCCTTTCTACCCTGTAGCCTTGTTCTTCTCATTTGATTCTTTCTGTTCCCTCTTGGATAAAGCCAAGAAAATCCTATTTAAAATTTCAAAACGTCTGGATCCAGTAATTCCACATCTGGGGTTGCATGAAAGATGGATGGTCATGTTTGTTACCAAGGATGGTAAGGGTCTGAGACATTTAGGTCTTAATTTTCTGTGAATTTTGAGAACTTCCCTAAAAGATTTACTATAATGGATTCACAAATTTCAGAAAACAGAGGTACTTCATTTGAGTACTCGTGGTCTATGAGCTCCATCTGTCAACATTTCAATGACTGGAGTCTCGCTTTTCTGTTTTTGCTTTATTTATGCGACCAAGTACTGAATCTTAAAGATGCTCAGACTTCCCAGACATTTTCATTTCCTTGTTGCACTGCTATACTTTCTCATCCCTCCTCCCTTGTAGTCTTAAATGCACATACCTGACAGTACTAAGCATATGTTAGATGTAAATGGACCACAACATGTGACCACAACATTAAATAAATCATAACATTAATAACAGCAAAACTACAAACATAATGTACAGGGGTGGGATAAGCGTTGGCATGAGGAAAGTTAAAGTGTAGGTTACAATAATAATAATAAAAAAAAACACAACAAAAATTTTTTTTGCTAAAGTTAGGAAATTAGAAGGCAGCCTTTTTTTCTTTTTCTTATGAGTTTTTTTTTTAGGGTTTTTCATTTGTTTGTTTTACAGGAACAAGGGTCATATGCATTAAGGCCCTTATTTTTTGTTTTTTAAAAAAATCTATTGCATCACAAAATGTCGGCACTGATTTGTACCAATAGGACTTCAATGGCTCACCATGCAACATGGAAAATGATGTCAAAGATTACCAATAACATACTGAACATGATTTGTCATCATTGCCAAATTCTATGATATCTGAGATAAATATACATATCCCCTCTGTACCAATACCAATACAAGTTGTGTATAAAAATATGCATTTACTTAATGGGTAAAATCACACATGCATTTCTGTAACATAACCTCCATCTACCTGCTGAACTGTCCACAGATGTGCCCTTGCTCACTCACATGCAGCACAGTGAGTTTGTGATCATATGGTCAATTTTCTGCATGAAATGATAAGCAATGTGGAAACTGGGAAGGTAATGCCAGTTGGAATTTCAAGATATGAATGTTCTGATACAAAATGGATATCATCACCAAACTAGCACAAAAATTCTGTGGGAATGGTTGTTTTCACACCTGTGGTTATCAGACTGTGCACCAATAAACATGGCTTTAAAATGTACTGCATTATTAGGTGATGTTTGAACAGATCTACGGGGTGTTAAATAGGAAGAGAAGAATTGCATGTAATGGTCAGGAAGTAGTATATGTTGAGGAAAACAAAAATAGAAAAAGAACTAATGGTTTACTCTTCTGACATCCTGGATATGGCTAGAAGTAGAGAAGATGGCAGAAAATAGAAAGAAATGCACTTTCTGACCCTGCATGCTACTATCATGCAGCTGACTTCTCTGATTCAATTTTGGTAGTGCTTTAAAAAGGCCTGAGCATCACACAGCAGATCTGTGCCCAACACACATAAATAAACTTTGAACCAGAAGTAACATAGCAACAAGCATAAATCCAGTTCGCCCATAAAAATCATATAGATTAGTATTATCCCCACTGCACAATTTTTTAAGTTGAAATCAGCTGGCTCTTTTATAATGAGGTTCTGCAAAGTTAATTTCTATCACACTGCCAATGGACTACGCTCCAAGGCCTCTTCCATCAAATAAATAAAAAAGGGGAGCAATACACGCTAGCCTTGAAGATAAATGCAAAAAAAAAGAAGCATTTCCAATGGTCAAAATCACACTAACCACTTGAATATACACAATCCCTATAGATTATAGAACCATTTAAATGGACTGCTTCATCTATAAAATCCTAACACCAAGCCCATAAGCATCCATCTCAAAGAGGTCAGACATGATATAAGTGATATTAAGAATTTTACATGCACAATAGGATTAAAGTCTGCAAATAGAAAAAGAATTCTCGCAAATGTATGAAAAACTTACATCAGTGTATGTCTGCCCACTTCTCAATAAACAAATCTAATGTGGCTTGCAGGTGCATAACAGTCCCACACATATCTGCATGTCCAACAGTTTTTAAATGTCAGATAACTTACACATGACTCTACATTTCAGATAGTCATACTTTTTCCATTCCTAACCCACTAGCAAAACACATTGGCACAATCTCTCATAGATAATGTTATCAACCCTATCCCAATCTGTTTACCTCTGCATGTTCACTAGCAGGGAATAGACTAGAGAAGTTGCTACAATCATACTATTGATAGAGTATACCACTCCCAGCACTACACAATGAATGATTCAATATCACAGAGGAGATGGAAACGTGATTTAGGATGAAACTAGAAGTCAAGACTCATCTACATAGTCTGTACCATTAAAAAAAAAAAAAGAAAAAGCCAAGAAACTAAGTTGTAACACAAAATGTCCCAAAATTATTACAGTAAAAATCCATTATTTGAAAACAACCTGTCATTGTGAAATTGAACAGCTTTCTTAACAAGACATTGTTATGCTGCCGCAAACTGAACAATTGTTCTGTGGGAGTTGCATGTCTCTTTTGGCCATTGTCTGCAAGATACTCCATTAATTCAACTGTTAACAGCATTTTGTCCAGTGATGAGCACACATCTTCAATTTCTTCCTCTGCACTATTTTGTCCTGACCTAAATCTAGCACCAGGACTTTTGCTCTTCAGGTCTGCTCAACTCCTGTGAGGTAGCAGTGAAGAGATCTTGGTCTTAGCTGAACCATGTCAGTACAGCATAGTCACACATACTCTCCCTTTTTTTTTTTCTGTGTTCATCTCCATGACTTGGCCTAACAAAGCAAAAACCTAGACAGGCTGCTGCTGGCCAAGAGGCCTTTCAGCCATGTTCTTTTTTTCTTGAGGAGAAAAAAAAAAGCCATAAAAGGGTTACACGCAAATGCTCTTTCCCTTTTTTACTAAAAAAAAAACCCCCAACAAATTAGAAAAGGTATGAGCCCCCGGCTTCCACACACACACAAAAAGTATGGCACTCGAATATAAAAATGACAAAACACTGGAGTCTATGTGCTTAACTCTTCAGAACTACTAAGTCTTTGATGATAAACACCTGATAGTGACATTAATCTGTGCTAAGTCTATATAGTTTCTCTGTTGTGTTAAACAGTTAATACAGTCTTCCAGCGAAATCATACTTCTTTTTTTTGTGCCACCCATATTATTTCCCCTAGTTGATATAGACACCTGGCAAAGCATAGCCTTAAAAAAAGGAAGTCATGTCTGTACTACCTCAAAATTTTAAACAAAATTCATACGCTAAACTAATATTCTTGGTTAAGCCCTTTCCTGCCTTCAGAACTGTGAGGAAAAAAAATCAAGCAGCTTTATGTTGCCCCCAAAATATATATAACTGAGCCAGTCACATCAGGCAATTATCGTAAAAAAGGGCCTAAACCTCCCTGTTCCTCTCTTCCTGCAAACAATTAACTTTACTAGGATGACACTGCCCCATCACACTCGCTACTGTGTCCAGCAACCCATTCCATGCACAGCAGCCAAACTAGGCTAGGGATGAGTGATACCTCCGAGTCTGCTAGTAGCACCTCTCAAGACTACACACGAGTCACCTAAAGGATTATACAGGAGAGCTGGAAATATGGAAGAATCAAGGAAAGATAATCACCTCAATGTAAAAGTACACTCTGCCCCTTGAACTTTTGTTGTTTATGGGCAGAAAAATACCTTTTGGCTTGCAAGCTGTTTTTCACAGACTATTCACACAAAAGTTGACAAGATTAAAGGCGCAAGAAAACACACATGCTTCACATGTGTAGGTGCCAAAGAGGAAGCATTGACATCCAGTTATGCAGCTGCCTGAGTGTGGCAGTGGATGTGCTTGGTCCTAGGTTGTGGTGGCCCACAGAACAGCTGCAAGACTTGAGATTGCAGAAGAATGTGCTGCTCCAAAACAATTAGTCTGTCTGTAAGGGGAGGCCACATTCTCCCCAAGCTCAGGCAAAATACATGACTTTGATGGTGTCTGGGTGTGCCGTCACTGCTCGTGCCATGACAGCTGGATTACGGTCTTCACTGTTGTCCGAGTGTCTGCTGCCCTCTCCACTGCAAGAACAGGTAGAGCCCTAGGTTATTCGATTGTTTTTATTTTTATTTTTTTTTACTTCATGCAAATCTATATAGAATCCATTAAAAATGCAAGTAAAAAGAAACAAATAGAGGAAGAGGGTGCAAAGCAAATGGACTGATGCTGCCCAACAAATGACTGACCTGTCATGCTCTTTTTCCACCAAATGGTATCGAGCACGGAAGGCAACCAGGTGGGCATAATAGGCTGGTGCTGGGATAGATACAGAACGAGTACATCGCACGTAAGTGTGGCATAGCTGGTAGGTCAGAATTTGAAGTTCATCAGCACTGAAACGATTGTCGTCCCACAGCACATGGTAATGAGAAGGCCTACTAGTGCCCTGTGAAGGAAAGAAGGAACACAGCTGAAAAGCATGTTGTATTTGGTCCATCTCAATGCCATAGATTATTACCATGTCATGTTAAAAAGTGAATTTAAAATAATAAATAGTGAGGAAATAGGTGGAACCCAAAGTCATAATTATGCTCACTCCTTTTGATGCGTCATTTTATATATAAAAATTTCCTTTCACAAAACTTTCCATTAAATCTGAAGGAGAACTTTGCATGCAAGTATACAAACTTACATATACATGTAAATTAATGTACATTTTTTTCTCTTTCTTCCTCTCTTTACAGCCACATAACTAGATGTTGTTCTGCACATGAGAACAGGAAAACATGGTAAGCATGCAGAAGGTATCTTCAAGGATTAAATTACTCTCTTCCCTACCTGGATACCAGCATGACTGCAGAGGTAGAAATCAAACTCAGTTGGATGTGTTATTCCCATGTCCACTGTTGTTCCAGCAGGAATGTTACCACTGCGCCCTGTCTGGTCTTTGCGATCAGCACAGAAAAGACGTGTATGATGGCGCTTTTGAACTACAATGAATGTGATTCCTGGACGATAATCCAGCTCCAGTTTTGTGCAAGCTTCACGGATTGCCCGTAGCTCATGACTTAGCACCTGCAAAATATTAGATTCCTGTTTTTCGGCAGAAAAATAACTTACTTCTCGTGAGCAGAAATGATGCATATATGCCAAATTAAAAATTCTAACAAATATACCATTTTTAGTGGTAAAATTTCTTTCTTCGACTACTTACCAGATGACATGACTATGTGGAGATATCACCCTCTAGTTACCTCAAATTCAGCTGTCCAAATCTGTTCTGGTCAAACGACCATAGAACAGTAGGACATGAAATCGGTTCAGCCTCCCTTCCATTCCTACGTGTCACGCTAGTCAGCAATCAACTCTAAGTGTCTGGAACCTACTGCGGGGATGGAGGTAGCTGTCATGTCATCTGGTAAGTACTTCAGGAAAAAAATTTTACCACTAAAAATGGTATTTCTTCTTTGGACTGAACCAGATGACGTGACTATGTGGAGACTAACAAGTGGAGGGAGTGGTAACCCACCCTGGCAGAAAACCTAGTGATACACTAGGTGAAACAGATCCAGAGGGGCTGTAGGGTGTCAAGCCGCCTAAGCTGTTAAAAAAAAGCTGCCTCTGGGCTAGCGAAATAGGCTGTCACACCTACCCCATGCTGTGCTGCTGAGCCACTGACAATCCTTCTACCAGCATCAGAAAGGGTGCCAGGTCCTACAGGTAGAACCTGGGGAACGTCATAACATGCCTTTCTTTAACCTGAATGGTACTTTCAGGCCTTCCCTTCTAGCCGGTTAAAGTAGTGGTACACGCACTACTTCATGTGCTTTAGCAGCACGTGAGGTCACTGTAAACAGCGTTACATAAACAGATCCTAGAGACAGCTGATCCCCCATTGTCTGTGCTTTTTATAGTACTGCAGCTAACAAAACAAACTGTGTGAGCAAATCTCACTGAAACCTATTAGTGATGATTCATAAATACGGGCATACTTAACAAAGATGCCAGTAACTTGTCTCTGTTTATGCTAATGCTGTTTACTTATCTGACAAGGACAGAGACCGCTTTACCATAACAATTAACCA
Source organism: Pomacea canaliculata (assembly GCF_003073045.1). Taxonomy (NCBI): domain Eukaryota; kingdom Metazoa; phylum Mollusca; class Gastropoda; order Architaenioglossa; family Ampullariidae; genus Pomacea; species Pomacea canaliculata. Next base: position 17,795,183 of record NC_037593.1, read on the forward strand.
TAGCCTCCGTAAGCAGTGAAACAAAATGACAGAACTTTCCCAACATATCTGTCAGTAAAGCCATTGGTGTCTGTGTACCAAAATGCTTAAACACAGTCATAGAGGTGAAACAACGAGCGAGCATCTATTCCGAACTTTACTGCTGAAGTATATGCAGGATCCAAGCTTGCATAACTGTGCTTAGATAAACAAGGTGAAAGTCCTCAAGCACGTGATGGCAGAGCGGCCAGCTTCTCAATTATAGGCTGCGTGATGTTGACAATTCCGCTGTTCACTAGCAGCAAGGTGGCGGGAAACAGATGGATAACTCTGTGAACTACCTGCTACTGCTTAACCAAAGTATATGCCATCATTCACTGATGGAATACTTGTATCTCTCTGCCAGCAAGACACTTCCAGACCTGCCGCACTCACAAACATAGACCCGAGTGCTTCCTCCTTTTATCATGATCATCTTCACTTCCGCCTCTTACTGACCCATGCATGCACACGTGCATATATGCAGTCAACATGCTGGTGGGTATAATATGTGGCAACAAACTATCACAGAATAAAAACAAAATGATAATCTTATATCAACCTCAGCAAAAGCCGAGACGTCGATAGCCCCGGCAAGGGCAGGACGTAGTTGTCAACACCCACTAACTCAAAAAGCATTCATCGACCAGGAGTATTAACAGGAGCGGACACAGAAGGACCTAGAATGGGCTTCTACATACAACTTGAGTTTAGTCAAACTGCATAACATGTCTCAACATGCTGAAGTGTTATCGGAGGCTACACAAGTTCAGCAACCCCCTGCATGAGTCACGAAGCCCAACGGCACACATTGGTGTGGGGGCTGGGTGGAGGTGCTAAGTCGCTGCCATCGACAGCTCCCCCATGAACAGAATACTGTGCACAGAAGGAAACAGCATGCTTGTGGTCTTTTCTTTCTTTTAGCAACACGTGTGATCACTTCAATACATACCTCCCTTTCAATACACATTTTAGACACTAAAATAAAGTGCATAGACATCACTTGGCCTGATAGGACGCCGACAGAGAGGGGACAGGAGACACATGGCCACTTCCATCTGGTCTATCTCTCTTGTACTAAAAGAATAAGGCATCAGTCTCATGTAAATGGATTGTCATTCGGTGTCCTGAGGGAGATGAAGTAGATATCTAGCCTTACTAAAGAGCATCAGACAGGCCAATAAGCATACTTTCCCTTTTGAGATAGCTAGAGGGTGATCTCCACATAGTCATGTCATCTGGTACAGTACGATAAAGAAATAGACAACAAGTGCAGCAATGTCATGACCATCTATTGCAGTCTGTGCACAATCTTTTTCACAAATGCCTAAGATTACTTATCTCATACAAATAGCTTAACTCTTCACCATGTGCTATTGTGAGCCAGCAAATAACTGGTGGAAATTGTATAGGTCAAAAATAATACAAAACTTACTGCATGGAATTGTCCTTCGCTGACTCCATCACGGTAAAAGATAATGCGAGTGGGCTTGAACCGCGTGGAGCGGTAGAACTGTATCAGAAGTTCCCGAACCATGGTGGCCAGCTCGTATATAATTTCTTGTCGGTGTTCTTGCACCCGTACTGCTGCTGCATAGCGACTAGGATGGGCGTCCATGCTACCCACCACCTACCATACAAAGAGCCAATGGTTAAAAAAAAAACAACAAAAAAACTTGTCTGCACATGCACGTGCATATGCTATGTATGCATGAAATGCACGCATGTGTGCAAATAAACATAATTTTATAATGAAGATATTTAGTTACATAAAAGAATAAATGAAATTATTTATTGAAAGCAAACTATGGATGCACATTAAAGGTAAAGGGATAACTGTTAACCAGCATTCTTAATGTTACCCATCAGGTAAAAAAATCAGGGCAAGCAAATGGCTGGTGGTTAAAAGCACATCCTTTTATATTTGCACAGGCACAACCTCAACATTTATTGACGATGGTTTGGGATTTTGTGGGACAAATTTATAATAAACAATTTTTGTGGACAGAAACAAGTTTTCAACAAATAAAAACATCTTGATCTTAGGCAGATCCATCCTCGCACATGGAAACAAGAAAATAGATAATGTGCCTTGTATCTCTTGCCATTCACTCAGCTATACCAGGAGACAGCAGAATGAATCCTTTTTGTGTTTGTGCAGCACATGCATATGTGGAATCAGGAGTAGTAATTGATCTTATAAAAGGATATGTTTGTTTTAATATTATTAAGAAATTGAATTATGAAGAAGAGACCATAGCGATGAAACTGATAGCAGCAAGGAAATAAAACCTTAGCATTTACTAAGTCAGAATTCTCCTGGGATGGGTGTGCACACACGCATACAAAAAAAACCAGGCTGTGTAAAAATCCTCCAGTTAACAATGCAGTACTAGTGACCTTGATACAATATGGACAGAGAAGGCTCTCTCTCTCACACACTCAAAGTCTGAACAGCAGAGTCATTAACAAGTGTCTCTAGAATTCAACTACTGAGCTATAGATTTCCCCTTTAGCTTACTTTAATTTTTATTTTCAAATTTTAAATTTTTTTGGTTGTAAAAAAACATGCATCTACACTTTTTTTTTTTTTACCGATCTGATTAATCTAATCTATAGAGGGGAAAGAGACCCAAGAATTAACACTTTTTTTGCTTTGAACAAAATACATATAATTTCTCAACAAAGTCTGAAGCAATCAAATACCAATGCAGCTATCTTGTTAGTGTTATATTTAGCTTCAAGCCATGGCTTGTAGAAAACAGTTAATATCCTAACATACTACTTGCACCAAGACCAGCTCAATCAATCACATTTTATAAATCCAGTTAAAAAGTTCTGCACACCACAGGCTGCCTTAAACTCACACCAGTGGCTGGTTGACTGGTCTATGTGATTAAATGACATCCTCATTATAAATATGAACAAACTTAAGGGGGGGAAAAAATCACATGGAAACAGCCCTGCCACCCCTCATTGCCAGTGCGACATAATTTTGTCACCTTGCTCCGACATGGCAGAGTTGTTCAAGTAAAACTAATCTGAAACTATTAGGAAGATGCAAGATAATAAATACATAATAACTAATATAAACAAAGTGCTGATAAACAGCAGAAAACAACCAGTGGACAGTGAGGTACATATAGGCACACTGAACAACATAAAGATGAGGTACGAGATTAGAACGTCAGGCAATGGATGAAGGTATGAAGCGATGTAGATAATATAAACAGTGTAAGATGGAGTCATTACATTATGCTTAGAATGACAGCAGGCCAGGAAGTTAGGAATAGTAATTCAGGGATAGTATTTTGTAAACATATGTTTTCAGAGAGCGTTTGAATGTAGCCTTGGAGTCCAAGTGGCGAATGTGATGTGGATGAGAGTTCCACTGATTAGCAGCACAGAGGGAGAACATCCACTGTCCGCATGTGACCGTCTATGTGGGAGGGAGCATAGAATGCAAGAGTGTAGTCAGACAAGATTTCAGTAAAGTAGTGGGGAGAGGAGCCTTCAAAGAATCCATAGCATAGAGTTGAGAGCTTGTAGTCTATTCTAGCTTTAACTGGTAGCCAATGAAGAGAGTGAAGAAGTGGTCTGACATATTCAGATTTGTGAGTCCAGAAAACAAGACCAGCAGCTGAGTTCTGGACTTTCTGGAGCTTATCAATGAGGTATTGTGGACAGCCACCAAGAAGAGAGTTGCAGTAGTCTAGTTTAGATAGAACAAATGAGCAGATGAGAAATTTGGTGGATGAGATGGACAGAGTATGGCAAATGGAGCTGATCTTCTGGAGCTCACAGTAAGCAGCATGACCAATGTGAGAAACATGCTTATCAAGAAACATGTCAGCAGACATTATGCAACCTAAATTACATGCTAAAGTAACAAAAGGTACATCAACATTGCCTACACGAACAAAGACAGGCAGCGAAGGGTAAACTCTGGCTCTCCTCTTTGAAAAAAATTAAAGCTTCTGTTTTTTTCATCATTTTATTTTAACTTTTTGTGAACCATCCATTGAGCTGAGTGTCATCAGCAAAGGATCGATCTGATATAGTGTGAGACTGAATTAAAGTAGTGACTTTATGTAAATGATGAAGAGGATGGGACCAAGTCAAAACCTTGGGGGACTCTTGAGCGTATAGAGACTGGGGGAGACACACAGCCATCCACTATAACTGAGTCCTATCTGAGAATGGGAAACTGAGAAACCAGTCGAATGGGGAGCCTGAGATGCCATAGAGAGTAGTGAGTCTTTGAATGAGAGTAGTGTGGTCTATAGTATCAATGGCAGCAGACAGGTCTAACATGGTGAGTAATGAGATGTCACCTCTATCCAGTGCAGACAAAATGTTGTTTGTCACCTTAAGCGGGTAAGTCTCAGTGCTTTGAAAAGGGCGATAAGCAGACTGATGGAGAAAGACAATTTTCAGAGTTAGGATAGGACAGAAGTTTCTTGAGAACTACTTTCTCAATGATTTTGGAAAGAAATGGCAAGTTTGAGACTGGTTGTTAATTTGTCTAATATGTTGATGCCAAGGGTAGGCTTTTTAACAGTGATTTCACTAAGGCTGTTTTAAAGGTAGTTGGGAAGATGCCAGAGGACAAGCTATAATTTACTATTTCTGTGAGGGCAGGGAGTAGGATGTCAAGAAAGTCTACCAGTAATGGGGTGGGAACTGGGTCCAGTGGACAAGTTGTGGGTTTTGACTGGAGCCTGATAGTCCTAAACTCACTTTCCAAGATCGGATGAAAGGAAACAAAGGAGCATTTTGGCCCTGCCAGATCATCGACATGGTTAGCAAGAGCTGAAGGGTGCACAGGCAGTTGAGCAAGTTTAGCTTGGAAATCAAGAATCTTGTGAACAAAAAACTCAGCCTGTTTGTGAGGCCCAACATGTGTTGCAAGCCCTAAATAGGCTCCTACTTGACAGACAAGAATTGATGTGAGCACAGAGGAATTCAGTTTTGGCCGCATAAACAACATGACTGCATGTTTGGCAGCATTCAGCATCTATTTATGACAGTCAACCCAGACCCACAAAACCTTTCAGCTCGTTGATGCTTCGCCTTCGCTCTCTGCAGCTCAATGCGAATGCTGGGATACTATGGCGTGTTTGTTGGGGTGAACTTGGGCATGCACAGCAGGATCATGGGCTTCCAGCATGGAGTGCAGAACACCCACAAGCCTATCAGCAGAAGCTGAGGGGCAAAGGGATAGTTCGGTTCCCACGTCATTACGAAACATAGACATGTCCATGTCACGGAGATGGCATAGAGTGTGAAATGCTGGTGTCAGTGCTGGGCAACTGGCTGACAGATTAATCAGCACACAATAATGATCTGAAGAGAGCACATTTGAGACAGAAATCCTTCATATGACATGATCTACAGGTCTGTGCACCACCCAATATACATTTAAGGATACATTTCGTTAACAAAAAGATCACTGTCAGATGCGAAAAATGTTCACTTGCAATTGAATGAGTGCTTCAGTAAAGTCACTGTTAGTGTTATTTATTCATGAGAGGAAATTAACAAATATATACACATATGAAATCTTACATAAGCAGACATCTGTAAACAATTATATATATGTGCATGCATGCCTGCGCAATCAATACTCCCACTTTTACTTCCATCCAGACACCTTTCTTTCACATAAATAAAACAAAAATAACAAAATTTTGATTCTAAGAAAGAAAATGGAACTAAAACTATAAATCTATACTCTGCCACTGTAGCAAGGTGTTCAGAGCAATCAACAGGAAAAGCTTTCAACACACAGCAAACCAAACAAGGAAACCAATTTCCATGGAAGGTCATCTTTATACAACTGGGCAACTTTTCTCCAGTTACCATTCCTGCTAGAGAATCAGTCTGCTCTTTTAATTGTTGTCAGCTATGCTCTGCTTAGTGAATGTTTAAGGTATTACTACTAAGAAATTTATCCAAAAAATTTGTATCCTAAAAGAGTATGCCAAAGGCTGAAGAAAATAAAGACAACAACAAAAAAAAGCAATGGAAGATTTGCAACAGAAACTTATGCATTCAAGAACTTGTTTCCTTCCTCTGAGATAGTGCCATACAGCACAACAAGCACATGGCCAGTGTCATTGGCTCTTGCAACATTACAGGGGCATTTACTATATCATATATAAATACCTGCTTAGGGGAATGCTAGTAATTACTGAAATTCATTCAATTTCTTATGTAAATCAAAGATCAGAAACATATTTTACAAGTATTTCCTACCCTGTATATATAACATACTAGTTATAAATCTGATGCTTAATTCAGTAATTCCACTCATCTTTAACAGATAACGAACAACTTTCACTAAAAGTTTAAAGCACTATGAAGAATGCTTTTCTTTTCCACTTTTTCCCTTAGCTTTGGATAATTCTTTGTTTTTAAACACACAGATCTCTGTGTTGCTTTTTCAGTAAGACAGAAGAATCTTTCAAAAATATGTTACGTGTTTTTGAAAAACAATTCACAAAGTAATAAATAATTACACTTAATAAATACTTCACTGCCCCCAAAATATTACCCATGGTTTTTATGATTTTTAGGAAAGTGAAAAATATGAGAGTTCAATACTAACACTTTTTCTTTTCACAAAACAAGTTGCACTATACTTTTCAATAAGAAACTAGAGCTGAGAGCTGCAATAAACAGAGCACAGCAGACAGCAGACTATTTCTCAGCATGTGGGAGAGGACTTACTGCTGCTATGGAAGGTTTACTGGAGTCGCCGGCAGGAGGGTGTGTGACATCAGCACCAAGAAATATGATCGGCTCCCGGAACACCGCCGGGCTGCAAGCAGAGAGAAGTAGTACCTTTGGATAGGTCTTCATAAGACAAAAAAGTACCAGTAGTGTATACCAGCCACCAGGCCATGAATTTACACACTGGTGAGTCCAGAGGTGCCAGAGGCAGGCAGCCTTGGTTGTGAGTGCTCCATATTTATCTATGTTTCGCCTGGCAAATTCAATTAACCACCCTGACAATGTCCTAAAGCACGAAGCTGGGTGGTGTTGGATGGTGCAGCAAGCTGTACAATACACTTGTAAAGCAAACTGTCACACCTGTTGAATCCACAGGAAACACAACAGCATCTTCCTAACGGCTTTATCCTTTCACATGCACACATATAATGCATGTGAGCACATATGCTTATACAAGCACCCCCACTCTCTCAATCACTCCCATCCCAGCTAAAACAATGAAGAGCCACTCAAGCATAATGTCCGTCTCTTAATAGTAGGAACCCTCACAAAGATTACACAATTCACACTTTTCCCAACAGGCAGGGATGCCATAACTGGTGCTTCAAATCACCTTTGCTGCTTTCACTAAAAACAGTAAACACCAGACTGCCTACTGTTCTTTATGTTTATCAATAGTTTTCGTGCACTATACTGGTTTTCAGAAATGTTTTGCGCAAATCTCAATAGCAGAACAAGAAATTCATAAATGGTGGCTTGCTGCTCCAAAAAACATGTCTCCACACAAACATTATTGTCATGGTGAAAGCATACTCTACATTCTCTTGATGTTTCACAAAGTGGACAGCACAGTCTTTTTTTAAACTGTTCTTCTCTTGACTGTAATTAAAGTTGTTTTTGGCTGTACTGTTATTTTTTTAATACAGCATTTAAGTTTCTTAGTGGAAAAAGTTTTTAGGTCGGAGTTTCGTGAAGCTTTCTCATTCACAGAAAGATCACTGGATCAAAAGCTACAAAACCAAAAGAAAAATATAAAATTTTAATGTTTACAAAAAAAAAAAAAAATCACTGAGCCAAGAGGCTTTTCCTCCTTTTGGGTATATCACTTGTACTGTCCTAGGCTTCCACGATAAAAAATACCACTCATCTCTTCTTGGGGTGGGTGGGGGAGAAAACGTTCATACCCACTATTAGAAGGAAATCGCTGTCTTATTTACTATGATCCAGCTCAAACTACTTTGGAGAATAACTTGGGTCTCTTCCTCCTACATTATGTGACTATAAGGAAAACATCTGAGTCTCAATACACAAAATAAGATGGTTTGCAGGGTTTGTCTCTTGGCTGGCTTGTTTCCGAGGCGAGGCCAGGTGCCAGAGGTCCAGCACTATTATAACAGGGCAAGTCAGGAGAATGATCAGAGCAAGCATCTAGGTTTCAGGGCTGCACAGTGGAACTTACAGCACCGATGGTGGGTTTGCATTTGTCTCCCACGGGTGGGTGAGTGATGCTGGCACCAAAGAAGATGACTGGCTCATGGAAGACAGCAGGGCTGCACCCAAATATCAGATGACCGTGTACTTGCTTCCATGAGCATGATTATTATGGGATACTTACTCTGCTATATGCATATGTGAGAAAACAGTGTACTCTTGTACATGCACCCATCAAATACAATTTGATTAGCTTTTGCTAACAAAAAGAAAAAGAATTAAACTTCAGCAAGGTCTAGCAGGTGAAAGATATGTAAAACAATATTTCAGACTCTTGAATTCTAAACTTTCAGCTTAGGATGCTGTTTTTGAAAGGTGTTGGGTTTCTTAGGCAGCATACTCAATAAGAGAAGCTCAATAAAATTAAAAGTTTTCCCAGCTGAAAATCACTGCTATCATTTGGAAAAAAACAGTGGATTCTCTGAAAGGGTGGGGGGGAAAGAAAAGAAATTCCCAACAGTAGAAAAAACAATTTCAAAACTGTCTTTCTTCTAGACTTATCAGATGACATGACCATTTAACACCGCCAGCTTTGGAATCGCACCCCCTAAAGTTTAATAGTGGAAGTTAAACTACAGAGAACAGTTCCCCTCACTAAACACTACCCCTGAATTACCCGAAGTAGTTGGAAAGTGGGAAGATTTTATGTCATATTATCTGGTAAGCCACGAAGACAAACAATTTACTTTTAAAGGTGGAACTTCTTGTGGGCATTTTTTAAAATGGTTTCGCTCTTGTGAGGAAAGGTAGGAGTACACAGTGCTGACTTTTACAAGCAGTTTTCTCTAATTGCTACCCTAACCTTGAGGCAGGGTGATCAGAGGCGGTGCTGACTACCCTAGCAATAAAACGTCTTTCTCAGCTGAGTACTTGCTGTTGGCATTTAGAAAGCCAAGGTGAAACAGTTTGCAACTGAGGGAAGATAAAGATGTGCACCTGCTAATCTCATCCCCTTCTTGTCCACCATTATGAGTCTAGACATCATTCATGACTTAACTCTCTCCATGCATTACCATGTCTCCTCTTTGGTGGTAACATTATTTTCCAGCAGTTACCATCAAGTCCATAAAGGCTGCCTTTCACATGAAAGGACATGCGATATAGGGCGTAGGGCATAAATTATAAACATGAACACTTGCCCTTGGTTGAGGTAGTACTCGTGTTTGACATCCTTAACCAATGGCTTAGTGACCAGAAGGCACAGGTTTTACAGCTGACAGTGTAAAAGGCTGGGAATCATATGGTCATGTCTTCCAGTAAAGTGAAAGAAGCAATTCATAATCACAGGTGACTGATGGTGAAACATTGACTATGGAGTGCCAAGAGAACACTGGTCTGTGAAGTGGTGGTAGTTGCCAAAGCAAACTTCACTGACTATCCCAACTGATAAAGAAGAATTCACGAGTCTGAGTTGGATTCAAACAAAAAATACTGATAAAGATTGAGGTACGTCTTCTCCAAACATGACAGAAAATTTACGTCTTAAAACATAGTATTTAGATTGTCAATTACAAAACTGTTGATGCTAAAAGCAACATCTGATCCCTAAAAAAAAAGCAGAACATTAATGTTGAGCCTGCTAGTCAAGTAATCACGGAATACTCTTAAGCGAAAACACTCTTTTGACAGACTGCAAGAGTTAACATATTAAGATTATGCTTACCGTATGCTAGGCAGCAGGATGCTGTTAACACCACCCAGTTTGACATTAATCTTGAGACACAGGTTGGACAATGTCTGGGGGGTAGTTTTGTTTACATTTTTTGACTGCACACACTGGGTAGCTAATCCAAACAAGATGTCACCCACTCGCTTAACTTCAGCTGCACACAAAATGGTGGCAAGTCTTTAGTTTCGTGAAATGCAACAATTTGGTCCAGTCTACGGGTACTTTGCCAAAACTTTTACAAAGCATTTTACAGAGAAACATGTAAAGTATATGTTTCTATATGTCTTTCTGTTACTTTGATACAAATTCAGACTACATAAGAGAAAATCTAGACCTGAAATAACAGAATAACCAATGAGCTGTTCAAAGTTTATTAGTTGAACAGTAAAGCTGACAGAGCAGAACAAGTCCAAATAACTCACCATATACAGGTGTCTTGCCAGGGAGAACAACAACAATCAGCTGCAGACCCTGGTAAGTGTTCTTCAGATACCGAAACATGGGTTCCACCTGGTCAGGGCCAGTGGCATACTTGCAGAAGCAAGGCTGCCCCATGATAGGCATGCCTGCATCATTAGAAATGCGTTGAAGATTCTGTGTGAAGTTCCTGTGAGTAGATAAGAGCAGGAAAAGAATACTGATCAAAATTCAAAGTGGCATAAGCAAGACTTAAAGTTTTATTCATGAACTGTTCCTCTCCAACTCCCCCCCCACCCCATGTTTTCCTTGAAGAATTTATGCATACAGCTGAATGCTTTTCTATGTATAAATACAAATACATACATGTGTACTTACACTATTTCCCCCTAAATTTTTTTTCCATGTTCCTACTCTGAACTGGTTCACAAGGTTTGTTGTCAAGAAACTGACAATCATCCTGTCTTATTTTCAATTTTTACTCAACTTTAATATTTTTCCACATATTATTATACATAACCTGGAATATGCTTCACAATTTCAATTTCTGGCTCTTTCAAATGTTCTCATGCATGCATATACATGCAATGGTAAAATAACATCCTCTTAAATAACACAAACACATGTGTCCTTGTGTGCATACCTCCCCTTTTAAATACACAAATAAATGGCAATCTAGAATTCCAAACCTTAAAGCATCCTCGCGGACATTGCGCTGAGGAGCAAAGCAGGCAATGGCCCACACTCGTATCTCTATGCCATAGTAGAACTGTTTGCCACGCATATCCCACACACCCTGATTGGGTACAGCCTGCGCTTTGGTCTAGATACCACAAAAATTACAATAGCTCAAGAAAAAGTGCATACTTCAAGGATAACAACTATCGTTTTCTGATCTAATTTTTTTAACTAGACTTTGTGCTGAATTCTTCATTTAGCAGGTACAAATATCTACATGTGTCAGGCATACACCTATTCATCCAAACAACTAAACCAAAGAAAGAAATGCACTAAAATGATCACACGAATCAAACATAAAAACCATTCAAACTCCAATAACTTCAAACTTCAATTGAAATATAGTTATGAGACCAAATATAACAGCTATAAGGCACATCATAAATAAAAAAAAAAAAAAACAAAACAAAAAAAAACTCATAACCAGATGAGTAACAGGATTGCCGTTTTCTACCTTACCTCTCTTTTGTTTCAAAGCTTTCTTTACAGCATATCTCCTCACACCTGTATCTCCTTACCCACATTTCACAATCCCTGCTCCTTGCAAATTATATAAAATGTTCATGTCTCCACTGACCACTTCACTGTTATAATCATTCTGCGTAATATTTACTATTTGAAGTTCTTTATAGCTCAACATTTAAAATCAAGTGTTACATCACTCAGTTAAAACAAAAAGCATAAACTGAAATTAATCTGATTTTAAAATTTACAATCCACTCTTTTGGTGTAGCTACAAGATCCTGTGACATTTGTGTATTGATCGCTTATTCATATCAATTGGAGTTTTTTCCCCCTTAAGACTTAAACAAACAAAAAAAAACAAAACCAAACTACATTTTCAATGATCTTGTAATGTGAAGGATTACTGGCAACTGCTGGCCATTCCTTCATCACTCTTTTTACAAATCACTCCCAGATTTCTTAGGTACAGTTGCTGTGATGGGCAATAGCAAAACCATGGTGCAAAACTCCACAGCCCAGTGGTCCACACGTCACAGCACCCAAAAAAGCAATTAAGCCAAATGACCAGATAAACAGGCATCCACAAGTGCACACCACCACTCTTAAACAATTAACTCACAGCATGGGTCTGCAGCTAGGACTAAAGAAGTATGTTAAAAAAAAATGGGGACTGGGGAAGATAAAGATGTGCACCTGACAAAAAATGTTTGCCTTCGTGTGGGTTCCTTCTAGAATGCGTATCGCCAGCAAACTTGCTATGACTATCCCATGATTCATTATTTCAGATCTATGCCTGTTTTGCCCTCACTAATAACAATGCTAATTACAACCACCTTCATTCTCTCATGCAATGGTTTCCCTCTTCCCTCCCCTTCCCTTGCACCACCCACCACACCCCCTTTCTTTTATTCCAAAAGCTACAGGCAAGTAGCATATCTCTGTATTTGTGCTCTGTACTGCCTCCCTTAATGGTATGCAACAGACCACAAAATTGTACACAAACACTGCACATTAAGCAGCATGCCAAGGGGGAAAGGCTCATTGACCAGGACAAGAGAAATGCATTCTGACGGGGTCCTTTTCCAATGGCTAAGTATGTACTGAATGCTCACTTAGCTAGAAGGAACCCATTTTAAGCTGTGGATGCATGGACCATAACCATAGAGAAAGAGAACTAAGGCTGGGACAGTCAGAAATTGTCTTACCCTCCCTCCATACTGCAATTTAGGGGCCGTAAGAACTCGCCCCTCCACTTCCATCATTTGAGTGCTTATGCTGATTCCAAATGTTTGCAGGTATGGGTCCGCATTGAAATTTGCCTTGCGCACCTACAGTTGAGAGAAGAGTGTGCCGGGGATGGCAAAAATAAATTGAAAAAAAAAACAAATCTCAGTGAAAGTTTACACTTTCAGTTTTTTTTTTTCCAAAAGAGTTGCAATGGTGATGGCTGCTGAAGATCTGCTGTCACCTGGCTGGTATAAAGCTTTACTTAAAGCAAAGCTCCCTGTTCAGTTTTGTGCAAGTGCTGTCACTGCCCCCTCTGAGGTCATATTAAGAGGGCTCTGAAAAAGCTTTCTGCCTGTGCCTAAGATAAAAAATCATCAGCTCAATTCTTCTCAGAAATTTGAAGCATGTCGCAACACTTGGAAAATTGTTTTGGTGATACAATGTGCTACAGAGGTGGCAAAAGCAGTAAGGTTTTCCAGAGCCCAAATATAAAGAAAAACCAATCAGTTGGAGACAGGCACCACTGCAGAGATTTGGAAGGAAAAAAAAAACCAAAACAAAACAAAGCAGACAAAGAGAGGACAAAACAAAACAACAGGTCCAGGAGCTGGCATCAGATATAAAATGGAAAACGTGTATGCCTACCCGTCCTCCATATTGCAACCTGGGCACAGGGAGGACGCGGCCTTTGACCTCGGTCATTTGGGTATCAACACTGATGTCAAAGGTGCGCAGGTAGGGGTCATTGTTGAAGTCAGCTTTTGACACCTGGCAGGCCGAGCATGACAGGAGAGACCAAGCCACCAAGTGAGACAATCATCATGGGCACACAATGAATCAGCAACAATATCTCATGAACAGACACATCAGAACCTCACAGCCAGCAAAACAGGTTGCAAATGCTGGGCTGTGAGGTTCACAAAACTCAGTCAGAATGTTTAGGTATGCCAGTGGAACCTGCACAATGTCATTTTCTCCATCACCTAATCTACCTTAACAGCACCTGCAATTCACTCTCTACCTGTTACAAAATATTCAAGGCCAGCTAAGTCAATGGGCACTATGCGCTGCTATTGGAGGATTCCTCTAATCTGAGCTACTTTGCTTTTTGAACTTGCTCAGTAATAACTGAAAATTGCTTGTTGTCATGTTGGACTGTCATTTCTAAATACAACGCTCACACCCCCATAAATTGAATCAAATGATGACATTTATGTTAACCTTAAAATTTACTTAAAAAAGGAGGGAAATAAAATCACCAAGTCTTTTTTTATTACCAGAAACAAATAGAAGCAGAGAGGGACAAAAGAGAAAGCAATGTCTATGAAGATCAAATTATTTCAGAAGCTGAATGTGGGTTTGTGGATGAATTATGTGTAACAAGAATAAGAAACAAAAATAATTCAGTGCCCATGACTTCAAATGACCTATACAAAGCCTCTTGGAATTTACCTACATTTATTCAACCTTTCGATTCAAGTAACTAGCTGTCATCAGCAAAAAAAGTTTTGTACATAACTGTCAAAAATATAATTTGCTAATGTTACTTTGAAACATGAAAAAATATTGGATTTCAAACTTACTGAGTAAAAAGGAATGGATATATTTTTCAAAAAACGTAAAATATTTGATAGTCTGGTTTACTTTTTTCCCCCCCTGCACGACCTATAAACTCACCACATATATGCACATGCATACATACAGTCACGCATGCTTACACATGTGCTCAAAACTGACATGCGTGCATACACAAACCTGTGCATCTTTTCCTTTTTTTTTTTTTTTTTTAATAAAGAGACAGACGAGCATCTGATATATTGTCTGCAAATAGCAACAAGGTCTTTAACAGAAGACATGGCAGACTTCACTGAGCACACCTCTGACTTGAGAACACAACTTTTTAGCAGTGCTGATAGGAATGAAAGCCACAGCTGCAGACTGGTGGTCACCAGTTCAATACCTCTTATTAAACAATTCTAAACAGTTCTTTTTCAACAAGCAGCAAAATAAAAAATAAGTTTATAATGTCCAGTATTATCCTTATATTTGACTTACAAAATAAAGGTTAGTTTACTTTCTTCATATTAGGGGGTGGGAAAGCAGAATAAAAGGAACTGATGAAGGGGTGGCTATAAACTTTTCCCTTGAAATAAAGATAGCATTACTGGTACATTACAGTGTACACAAGTCAGCTTTGTTATTCTTTGTAAATACTGATTTTTGAGAACTTGAAGCAATTACAGTATGGTTTTCATTAGCAGCGTACAAAAGATGTGCAGCACAAAAAAGATGGCATGTTATCAACTATCCACCAACTACAAGACACAAATGCAGCTGCTTCAGAGATGAAAACAATGACCCCCAGATACACCTAAAAATGGAAACAGACCAAGACATGGTGGGTGTGCAACAGATAATTTTGTGTATGTGTGTGTGTGCAGGTATAAGTGTGCATGCACACGCACACGTGTGGACATGCCCACAAAAGCATGCATATAATGTGTAGATGCATACATGACTGTGTGCACACCCACCCACACACACACACCCTACAATATTAATGTTTATGTCAGTTATGAGAAAATTATTTGTATTATAGAATTCTGACAAAAAATTTAATATGCTAATGCAGTAAATAGTTCTTGATTATATGAGCACCACAACCGTGAGTTTCATATCACTAGAAACTGTCCCCCATAACTGTGATACTGGTGGCTTGATCTCTCATGCCTTTTATGGCACAAGTCTGGGTACTATATCTGAGTCATAGCCCATATTCTAGGCCTGAAAGTGCAGACTATTGAGGAGAAATGTTAAATTAAAAATATGCATATATTTTCAGCAATGCTCAGTTGCTTACATCTGAAAAAGAACATTTTTGTTTGAAAGGAAATGAGCATGCTGTCAGAAGGTATGAGCATGAGATGATTTACATATATCAAAAAGATCAGCAAGACTAGTCTGCTTCTGGATGGATTTTCTTCAATAACAAATTTCCTCCTGTTTCAAGAATCAGTGTTTGAAGTGATGTTGATAAGCAGCATACTGAACAAAACAGGTAACACAGAAGTACTAACAGATATAACAGTACACTTTGTCTTCTGGAGTCGAGGTTTTTTTCCCCCTTTCCTTCCTTTCTGCAATATACACATGCCTAGTGTGCTGTTCTCAAGTGGTATGTGTTGTTTTCATAAAAGGAAAGCAGCATATTATGCTTCAAGAAAGCCTCAAGTGCCATTAGCACAACTTCTACCTAGAAGAATATATACTTTTCTTTTTAAAATTACTAAAAGCTCACCTATCCCTGAAAAAAGAATGTAATATTCTTCAGTCTGAAAGCTAAATGAATGTTCAAGCCAGCAGTTTCTTGCCTGCTTACAAGCCCAGTGCAAATTTTGTGTGTCATAGCCACAGTTTTCTACTAGAAACATTTCCAGCTGGTCAACGTTGTAGTTTATTACAGCAATTTCCCAACCTCCCAAAGCAAACTCTAGCAAATTCTCTCCATTACAAATTAATGAAAATTTTTTAAAAAGAGAGACAATTAGCTGTTGTCCCAAAATATGCACTGACTGAGGCAGGCAGCCATCTTGGGGTACATTACAGGGGACTATTTGTATGCAAGTATAAACAGCAAAATTGTTAGTGATGCAAATCCACCTTATTTGTTCATTTATAAATTTACTTCAGAAATGGAAGATGTGGTTTGTCCTATACATTTGCACACTCATGCATGCACAGACACACTTTTTACATTATGAACTGCAACAACAGTGGGATAGTGGAATAACAATACTGAATAGTCAGACAAATATTGGTGTATTTGCATCCTAAACAGCTACATCATTCTCCCCTGAAAATGTATGACTAGCTGACAATGCTCCATAACCTGCTCTCACTTCAGCTGAAGGAGGCTGTCATCACTTGCAACAGTACGAAGAAAATTTGCAATTTCCTTTACTTTTCATGAAAATTTGCTCACTTCACACAGCCACTTTGCCGAGAGTGAGATTTAGTTTGCAGAGCACTGTCACTCTTGGGGGAAGATTCCTGTATTTGGCGGCTCAAGCCAAGAGTGAGTTGCCAGACCCAAGCTCTCAGACAAAAACAAACACAGCTGAGCACCAGCAAGCTCAGCATCAGAGACTACTTCTCGCAAATAGGCTGCAAATGCACTTTGAAAATGCTATACACAAGTCAGAAGAAAATAAGCAACAGGATATAAAATTATGTTAAATGGTCAGCTTCAGTCACATATCCTAATTTAACATGTAAATAAACACATAAGCATCCCCTGACAACACTTATGGAAAACATTTGCACAAAACTATCAACTTGTTTCAAATGTGATTTCCCAACAGGCAACATATACATTTTGTGAATATTGTCTGATTTTAAATTCTTGCTATGAAAATAAATTAACATTATTAATACCAATTTGTAAATTGTATGATAAAGACAGACTTCTGTATTATTTTTATCAATGATGAATGAATGACAGTAAGATAAACTGTGTTTATCAACAGAGATTATAATTTTACATGAAGACTGCTTTTAAGCAGTTTTGTTGAAGTATATATTAACATTTCAAATGTCCTATAAGCTCATATGTCACACACCATAAAAAATGCTTACCAAGTTGTTGATCTCTTTTTCACGGTCCGGAGCTGACCTTGCTGTCGCCTGAATGAATAAGAAATATTTGTGAGTTTTTTATTTTTCCCTCACCATTCCATTGACCCCAAAGAATGCCCATGCAAAAATACATCAACAAAATAATACAAATTCCTCCTCATATGAATATAATTATACATCTAAAGCATATTTATCAATGTCTGAACTGACTAAGCTCTCAATTCAACCACTGCAAATATTGATAATGTTCTCTATCACTAATTACGGACAACACGTCCAAATATGTCTGCAAGACACTTTAAAAAAAACCAACTGTATTAATATTTAAGTAATATTTTTTTCTCGGTCTTTTCATGCACACAGACAGAATTTGCATGTGACAAGGTTACCGTTAAGTTTAAGATAAGAAATAATAAAAACATTTTTTAACATGGACAATGCACATTAAAAACATCAAGAAAGTAGCCAACAAGATATAAACAAGATCTGCAAGCCTTTATAAAGTTTGGAGAACAGAAGCAGGAGCAGGAGGTGTCACATTAACTTACTTAGTATAGGAGCCTACAGCTCAGTGAACCCCGTTTACATTTATCTATATCTTCAGTAAAGAAAACCATACAACGCTAAGGTCATAGAACTGCACTCAAAATTCAGCATTAGTGGAAAGGATGCTGTCGTTCACAAAATACACTTATGTCTATTTTATCGACTTTAGAAAGAATTTGCGACATGGAGTTTTTCCTTTTTATTTCTCTCTCTCGTATATTCTGAGAGTCACAATGCTGTAAATTTACATAGGGCTCAAAAACAGCCAATCTGCAAAAGGGTCATGATAATGACCATCTACTTAGAATCTCCTTGAGAATAAACTAAAATATGTTCAATGTTTAATAATAAGATGCATCAAAAGTGATATGGTGTCTTTGCTATCACTAATAAATTTTAAACAATGACTGATCTCATCTACCTCAAAAATGTGGTACTAGGTTGTTGCAAATGCTACATCAATGCCATGCAGACTCACAAGCATTAGGTCTACAACTATCAGTATCAAAGCTTTTGTGGTTGAAAATTTAATGAATTGTGACTACAAGAGACAATAGTTGATAGTAAACACTGAATCTATGGCCAATCATTATAATGAATTTAACAAAAAAGCGCAAAATCACATGAACACTACTCCCAAAGAAATAAAAAAGACAAATGATGATAATAAAAAAATCAGAAAGCACTTTTATAATTCCCATCCTACACAAGCTGCTTACTAATGAAAAGCCTGGCACTTCATTGCACACTCTTGAATATGTCCTAGCCAAACATTCACACACAAAATCATACCTGGATGTGCACCTAACAAGACCATCAAGTCACTTCAATAGTGACTCTCTAGAAGGGGAAGGGAAGGGGGTGTGGGTGCAGAGAAAAAGGGGAAAACATCAAAGTTCATGCTCAAAGAGCATGCTCAAGTAAGAATGCAGCTATGTGCAGCACACCTGTGGCAGCAGTGGGTTGTATTATTTATTGGAATTATTCAATAAAGCTCAAGTGTTAGCCAAGTGATTAAGTGAAAGTGTTGAAAAGGTATTCAAATATTCTTTAAATAAATATGCATTATGATCATCCTTTCTATGATCAGGTATTATTACTACCTCTCTCTGCACACCTGTATCTTCTGGATTTAGATACCTCAAAAAGATGTTTTTCCCCTACTCAAAACCTCTACCTGAATGATAAAACTTGGCAGAGCAAAAAGGATCTACATAAAAACAAGCCTACATAAGTGTATGTAACAATCATAACTGTAATGTTTCTCATGTGCAGGTGTACTCGCTTATAAAGGTACATGTTAGGCCACCCAATAAAATCACTCTTGAGGAAATAGGCTAATGACAAATGGCTGGATAAATAAATATGTGCATATTTAATGTAACAATATGCAACAGTAGATAGTGTGGGTCAACAGTGACCAGGCAATGACAATAGGAACATTTTTTTAAAATTTAGGTATGGTTCATACTACCTTTCTAATTTAACTTGCTGACAGCAACACACATCCCACCCCCTACTCTGCAAGACTACCTGATCAATCCTACTATGAGGTGAGCTTGTATGCAAACTGTGATCTCCTGTTCTATTGATTCTTCCCATTTCCCCTGGCCCCTCCCCCAAATAAACAAAAAGAACACACAAAAGGTGATCATACTAGAGTTTCACATAAACTGAACAAGGCTAAGCTACTATGCATATGAAATATGAGGACATGACCTTATCTGCAACATTCATTTGTAAAAACTGCTGATATCTTTCTTGCATGAGTGTAATTAGTATTAGCTACATTTTTAAATTAATTCTTATAAAACATAATTTCAAGGGCCTAAAGTTATACAATGTATTTTCCATATTTATACTTGGAAATTAAGGAATTAAAATCTATGGTTCTGAATCCTTCTCATCTCCATGTCATGGTTGAATGATTTTTTCATGACGTGTAAATGTGATAAATATCTTGTCTCTAAGCAAATGTGAAATACATAACTGTGATGGACGTATAACGACTTTTGAAAACAAAAAGGTACTCCTGTTTATTTAGCATTAAAATCTCATTAAAGAATATCAAGTTTCATGTTGTATGTACTTGTGGTATATGACTTTTATACATTGTCTTACAATCTTGCTATATATAAAACTGCCCAAGGTAAGACCCTGTGTTGTACTGATATCCTGTCCACTGATTTCAGATCAAGACCTATGTGTAGCTTGACTTGTCTCTAAACATACATCTAAGATACATGACACCTGCCTATTATCTCAAAACAGATGCAACCAGTCCAAGATAAACATTGTAACACCTGCCTACCTAAGCAAAGACCTATTTAGTCTTTTTAAACAAAAAAGGTCAGGGAAGCCTGTTATCAGCATGTTTAAGCTTATTCTGTGGGATCTATTCACATCTTGGGAGCGGAGGGGAGGTGCATGGCATAGCAGGTTGCTGCATATAGCGGCAACTTATTTGAGAGACCTTGATCATGGTTGATGTCTGCATATCTGTCAACTTCTTGATGCATCGCTGTCCTCCAACAACATTGCAAACCTGAAACATCCACAAAAAGAGATTTAACCACTATAAATTTCATATCAATTTATGTGTGTGTAGGTCTGCATAGGGTGGGGAGTAGGATAGGATACTGGCACACACACATATCTGCACACAATTGAATAAATGTTTCCTTCACACTATGGAAGATAATTTTACAAAAGCTACATTTGACTGCTGTATTATAAGAGACACTACAATAAGGAAAGCAAAAGCACACATGCCAATCATTCCTACGCTAGCCTCACCTCTAGAGGAAGATATGTATGCTTCTGCTCCTGTCCTACTTGCAAGCAGGGGAGATGTGGAAACCTGCAAAACAAACTCCCTTATTAGAACAACTGAGAAAGCCCTTCAACTGCATTTAAGATTATCTTAGAAACAAGTGAAACTTGGCATTGCTGCAACAATCAAACAATGACACGTCTGCAAAGCCAGTTTCATTTCTACTTTGCTGTCATTACAAGATTATTAGTCTTAAAATAATCTTCAACCATGCATAAAATTTAAAAAGGAGAATCAAAACTAATTTGTTAATGAACCCAAGCACTATAACATCAGATAGACATTTCAGACACTACATATTACAGTAAGTGTACTCACTGCAAGCGCATTTTATATCTCTCGTAAAAGTAGCGGGCAACAGTGCAATCAATGGTCTGACCAGAGTCCAGCTGGAGTGGGAAGCTAAGACAGACCAGAACAATGACTTTTAAAAAATCCTTACAAAAAAATCCAAAACAAACAAAAACCACTACATCATATTCTTTTCACTTGTCTGTAAGTTCTTAATAAGGAATTAATGAAGCATAGCCATGTACCATCCAAGATGACCAAAGCAGACATGAAAGAGTTATCTCTTTAAGTATTTTTTTTAATTGAAAACTTACTTCTCTCTAACTATTGAACTTTTTTTTTTGTTTGTGTTTAACGCCGTGCCAGCAACTAGGGCTATATCACGGCAACAAAAAGTAATCTTAACTTTAAAAGTTTAGGGACAAGACCTCCCCAGTCATATACTCATGACATTCTTTAAAAAAGTAAACGCAAGAAGTAAACAAAATGTAAAAGAGTGGGTAAAGTGTGAAGAGGAGTGGTGAAGCCCAAAAAGGCCACCAACAAACCAAAAAAACCAAAAGACAACAGTTATCAGGATATAAAATTTCTTAAATCTGATGGTAAAGTTCTATCCTCCTTAAAAATGTAAAGACTGCTGCCAATGGGACAGACCTGAACAAAGAAAACAACGAATTTTCTGTAAAAAACTGCCAATGGATACTCTAGAGGTCAGGACAAACAATCATAACATGTATCACACTAAAACTTCCTTTACACCACGGACAAACTGGTGGTGGCTCACTTCATGAGAGGTGTCCTTGTGTGGCATAGGTGTGTCCTAACTTTTTTCTAGCAAGGACCACCTCCTGCCGCCTCACAGGATGGCACGAAGGTAAGCGGTCAGAAAGACAAGGGTGGCATGTAATTTATTTTGGCCCAGAGTGTCCCAATGGCGTTGCCATAGGGACTGAATGTAGGCCGAGAAGATAAGTTTACAGTCTGATGATACCAACGAGTGTAATTTGTCAGGAGACTGACATGCAACCTTGGCAGCCTGATCTGTTCAAACATTGCCTGAGATACCAGCATGGCCAGAAGCCCAAATAAAAACAATGTCCTTGTTACAATGTATGAGTGCTGCATGAATTGTATGAAACTAGACCATGAGAGGGTGGTTAAAATCATTGAAAAGAAGAGCTTGGAAGGCAGAAAGAGAGTCTGAAATGACCAAAAAGTTGTGCTCCGAAGACCGGTGAACATGCTGCAAAGCTAGAAAGATGGCGTGAAATTCCGCAGTGAAAATAGAGCAGTCATCTGCCAGTTGAACTGAAGCAGACCATTTTGGTTGGCAGGATGGAGCTGCTGCCGCAGTGACAGGGTCACCACTTGGGAATCTGGAGCTATCTGTAAAGAGAGAACAGAATCCAGGATAGTCAGAAAGGAGTTCCTGAAAGCGTTGGAGAAAAATGAGGTCACTAGTGTCCCCTTTTTTTAAAGGATATAAGATCTGTACCAATCTCTGGAACAGGAAGGTTCCAAGGAGAAGATGGTAGTAGAGAAGCTCTGCCTGTTAAATATCTACTCCAGCAGCTTGTAAGTGAGGTGCAACACTGACTGATAATGGCTTTTGCTCCATGGTATAAATGGCATACACGGCAGCATGCTGAGGTCCAAAAACAGACAACTAGTAAGAGCAATAGGATGGTAAGAGTTGGGATCAGAAAGATCCTTGCCAGGTTTTGGGATGGGCAACACGACTGCCTCTCTCCACAAGGGAGGGAAACAGCCGGACAGCCAAATAAAGTTGAAGATGTCTGGAAGGAGAGAGACCTGTGGAAGATGAGTTGATAAGAAATGTTGTCTTGGCCTGGTGCAGAGTCCTTCCACTTCTGAAGGGCCTGCTGCAGTTCAGAGAGAGAGAAGGGTAGATTGCACTTTTCGGAGTTGTCAGAAGAAAAATCACAGCCAGAAGATTCCTTAACAGATTTCAAGTGCTGGAAATCTGGATGAGAAGAAGAGGAGTTGTGAGCAATGGTGGATGCCAAGGAATTAGCAACATCTCATGCCTCTGTGAGAACAGACTCTCCAACCCAACCCAACTTCAATGAGCTGTCAGTGGGATACATAAGGCATGTGCCAAGCTCATTTTGAGGTATGTAACTGATTAGAGAGCATATCAAGTCTATTATCTCTTTTGGTTATGTCATCTGGTAAGATTCAAAAACTACAAAATAATTGTGCTGTTAATGTCTCATAATGAAAAATACTCACTATTTCTCCTAAATCTGTAATGCTACGCTCACTCCAGAATTCTAGCAGTACATGCTATATGCATCACAATATTTCCAATAAAATTATGTTCTTGGTGATTTTTAATGTACATAACAATACAAATAAAAATCATGTTCTAGAGATCACATAAAATAACTATAAATGATAAGGTGAAAAGCTACTCACGACTGAGTCTGAGCGGGACGACGAGTGACATTGCATACACGATACTTTCTTCTCATATTGCCACAGTGAGTGATCTCCACCTTGAGCCCTACAAAAGAACATTTTTATCTCTTTTTTTCTGCATCACAATACAATAAAAATACAGGGGAAATTCAATATGACATCTACAAGTTGTCTGCACAATACAAAATTACATCCATCAAATAGTCTACTTCTCAATGTATTTAAGTGCTGAATGTCCAGTAGCAGGAAAAGATTGAAATAAATGTCTTCTAAAAACATGACAAATGTAAAGTTAAAAGAAAAAAGTCTATTCAAGTCCTACAAACATGAAAAATCCACTTTCTACATTTTACTGTCTATGAACTGCCAACACAAGTTCCAACCTTTTATTTCCTTTGTAAACTTGACACGCTGCGAGTCTGTAAGTGGACGCTTCTGTTCCGCAACATCCTGCATGTCCAGCACTTCACACATGAACTCAATCACTGGCTGTGCCTTGTAAAATGCAGTTGCTGACACTGCAAATAGTTGTCAAAAACCAATGCCTTTAATCACATATCTATTGGATGCACTTGCAACAAAAAGAAAATCTTAAACATGGGAGATTACATAAAGTTACTCATCTGTTTACAAATAAAAACTTCCTGTCTAAATGTCACCTCTGCCATTGATAGATGCAATGTGATTCTCTACATTGTAACAAAAGACTGAAGCTGAAGCTCTAAAATTGGATATCTCCTGTTCTCCGTCTTGCTTTGGACTTTTGACTATACAGGTAGTCCTCGACTTACGACGTTGATCCATTCTTACGCGGCGTCGTAAACCGAATTTCGACGTAAGTCGGATTATAAGTTCATACAGTACTGTACCATAATAACAGTACAGTACTGCAAACACTTAGCCTATCCAAACACCTATCCTAACACAGTACCCTACATAATTATCAATTGACATAAGTACAGTAAAATATTGTGCAGTACAGTACGTTTAATAATGAAATACTGTACTGTAAGAGCTGTAAGAGTAATAAACAGTGTACGATGCTAAACCTCGTAAGTCGGAATGAGCGTCGCATAAAGCGTCGTAACCACGAAACGACATTACTCGAGACCGTCGTAACCCGAGGACTACCTGTACTGGATTTTGTGCCTGCTTTACTGACACTTTATTATTATGTTCTAGCATTGTGGACTATGCATTTTACATTTTTTATTTACAAACCACATACGCTGCTGCATAGATTCTGGATCTATGCGCTTCAGCGATGTCGTCTGGTGATTAGATCTGTTTGTGTCATTCTGCATCTTGCTGTATGTGTGTGGGGCTTACTACTGTCACCTTCACTTCCTTAGTGCCAGGACTGTGCTCTACTCTTTAACCTAACTGTGTTGCTCTAAAACAAATTTGCTATTCTGACAAATTTTCCTTTTTGCTGGCCTACACGTGAAATTCAAGACATTCCTTATGCCGATCCTCACTTTGTGAAGATCAACTTCAAAGTCCAACGCTGGCAGAAAGGGAGTGAGTGTAAATAATGATAAGAACACTTAAACTTATTTTAACTTATTCCAGCATCTATTATTCTTATGTTTGTGTGTTTTTCTTTTTAGTAATAACACTCTAAGCCCACCTTTAATGGTGGGGAAAAAGACTATACAAATTAACTTTATTATGATTATTGTAAATAAAAAATTGAATATCTAGGTCAGGCTGAACAAGTCTGTTACCTCTTTCATTACACACAAGTGCCAAAAGGATTTGTTTACCTCCATGAAATGTATGGCATGTTTACATGCATAAAGGAGATGAATAGCAAATTTTAAAACAAACATGACCTCACTTTCCATAGACTGCATTGTCAGGGTACATCAGTTTAAGGAAATATACTGCTGTCAGAATAAAAGTAAACTAATCAAAGTAATTCTTAAATCCCGTACATCAAGAGTTATAAAAATATACAAATTTAACTTCAGAACTAATAAATTCTTTACACAAGGGTAAAAAAAGAATATCACGTAAATTTTTTTTTTCTAAAGTAGGAAAAGAACAAACCATCTATGTTGAGCATCATCTTCCATTGTGATGGTCGGACACTTTGGTGGAAACCAAACCAGACCTCTCTACCTCCACCCAGAGGATGATCATAGCCTTCTGGGGCAGAGAAGAATGAACGACCCACTGGTGTGTATCTAGAATGAGAATTATACAATATATTAAACTGTGGAAAAGACATTTAAATGACACTATATAGCACATATAAAGCTTTATGAACCATCTTCAAAAACATTTAGCTTAAGCATTTTTTAAAATTACTTAATATTTACCAATCAAGATGTCAAACAACTTTCAGTGGATTATGTAAATTGCCAGAAAAGGAGTACAATATAACTTACGTCATAGAAGGCATGTGTCTCATGACAACATCTAATGCTTGTATTGCCTCGAGAGGGATCTGCCGGGAAACACCTTCCAATGCTCTCTCAAGGTCAAACAAATTGACTTGGTTGACCCAGCGAATGGCCACCTTGAAGACTCTGTCACGGCCTTCTCCAGGCAATGTTACTTCCAGCTCCACCTGCCAATACAGACAGTTCAATGAGATTAAATGCTTTCTGAAAGATGGTGATTGCGATCTTCTGGTGCATATGATGGGAGTGGCATCTTCAGGTATGACAAAAAACATTAAAAAAGGTGATCCATGACTGTTTTTCTAAAAAAACAAAGATTCCATACTTTTAATCAAAACTGTTTACCTTCTCAGTACCAATGGGCAAATGATCCCGACTGTAAAGATTCTTTCTTCCATCAAACACAGGTTTTGTTTTAAAGAAAATCTTCTGCTGGTAGGCTTTTACCATTGTCTCAATGATCTCTCTACAAAAGAAAAGATTTAATAGTTAAGTGAAAATTAAAGATTTAGAGAAATTATTTTCAAACATGCTAGTTACAAAGGCTAAGGACTTCCATCACTGCTCAGGTTACAGAATGCCATGAAGTGATCTGGCATATACAAACACAGGTCAGAGAAAATAAGTATGTCATTTTCATTAGTGCAATGGTAATTTTCTATATCAAGTCCTAATTCTAGATATAAATTCACACATTTTCTTTCAAAATGAAGCTGTTTTCTATAAAATTTCTATTGAAAAGATCTGGTATTGTAAATATATAACAATAAAGCCATGCTCTTTTG